>NC_045608.1:76875362-77195862 GCF_009762305.2 Zalophus californianus | reverse complement strand
GGTACTTCGTGTAAGTGGAATCATACCGTGTTTGTCCTTTTGTGAGTGGCTTATTTCACTGAGCATAATGCCCTCAAGGTTCATCCATGTTGTAGCACCCGTCGGAATTTGCTTCCTGTTTAAGGCTGAATACTAGTTCATCCTGTGTGGACGCCACATTTTGTTTATCCATTCATCCTTCCATGGGCACCTGAGTTGTTTCTACCTTGAGGCTGTTGTGAATAATGCTGCTTTGAACATGGCTGTACAGATATCAGCACATTGCTTTTTACCCACCCATTTTTTATTTAATTTTTTTCAAGTAGGCGCCATGCCCAGCGTGGAGCCCAATGTGGAGCTTGAACTCATGACCTTAAAATCAAGACTCAAGCTGAGATCAAGAGTTGGACGCTTAACCGACTGGGCCACCCAGGCGCCCCTAAGTGCCGTCTTTTCAAAAAATGATTGGCGTTGGGGCGCCTGGGTGGCTCGGTCGTTAAGTGTCTGCCTTCGGCTCAGGTCATGATCCCAGGATCCTGGGATCGAGCCCTACATCAGGCTCCATGCTCAGCGGGAAGCCTGCTTCTCCCTCTGCCCCTCCCCCTGCTTGTGTTCCCTCTCTCGCTGTGTCTCTATCAGATAAATAAATAAAATCTTAAAAAAAAAAAAGATCGGCGTGTTCCAGGAGACTGAGCCATGCTCAGTACGCCCTCAGCCTCACAAGGGACTCTTGGAAACTGTTTTGTCCAGTCCTAATCCTAAGCAGACTTCTACACATTTTCAGGAAGAACAAAGTTGTAAGTCGTGATGGCGTTTCAACGTTGAATCGCTATTGCCGCCAGATCAAATATTCATGGGGATAAGAGTCTGGGTGTTTGGGGGGTGGCTAGTACAGCCTTCCTGAAATATTCCCCCAACTTCTACCTCCTCCCTGGTACGAGACCCAGCAGCCCCTGACTGCAGGAGGTGGGCAGGTGATGAAGCCAAGACAACCAGATTATGTTTCTAGGAATCTGCAAAAGTCATCTCATGGCAAGATCTCCAACAGAAGCTCGTTAGGAGCCTCTGCCACCATGGTCCCCAGATCTGTCCTGGTTCCTGCTTTCAACTCTGTGAGCAGCTCAGCATCATTCAAATAACCTCTACCTTTTAGCCTTCAGTTCATGAGTCAATTTCTAGTGCTTTCTAGCAAAGAACTCCGACTGATAGACTGTTCAAAGACTAATGATGCTTGAATTTCTTCAGGAAATATAGGAATGCCATAAAACTCAATTTGATATGAACAGGACCTATTTTATCACGGTCCATTTCTTTCAGCACTGTCCTGATAGCTATTTTAAAAACATGTCCTAACCGAGGCAAAATCTTTCTCTGTTTCCCTCTGTCTCTTCATGTCTTTTTCTTTGTGTTTATCTCTGGCTCTCTCTCTGTCTCTCTGTCTCTCAGAAGAGGAGGAGAAGGGAGGACTAAGGAGGGAAGCAGGGGAGAGTAGTGTTACAGGCAGACTCTTCAACTGCATAAAACCGTGGAAACTTCCAGAAGGGTGCTTGTTCTTTGCTCCTAGGAACACATGCCTTTGCACAAGAGAGTGTTTCTGCTTCAGGGTTTCATGTATTGTCTTCAGCTTCTGGCATCTCCTCAAAGTAAAGATCCATGGGGGCTGGGAAGTTACTCCCATCAGAGGGAGAATAACTGTGCCTGCGTTTTCCATTATTTGCTTTTGTGTTTTGTTTTGTTTTTTTAAATGAGAGAATTCCTCTAGAGTCAGAACATCTTCAAATGCTCTAAAAACTTCTCTTGTTTGGGCCATAGCTCTGTGAGCTCTTTCTTCTAAAGAGCCGCTTCTGGATGCTCTTCCACAAAGCATTTTAAAACGTGGTGTTGGCCTCTTTTTTCTGAGCCACATCAAAGAGCACATATTGTTTCCTTTCTGAGAACAAAACTCTTTAATGGCAAGAAAGAACAAGAAACTGAGCAGCCAACCATCCCTATCAGGAAAGACTCTGGTAACCCTAACTACGAAAACGATCTGCTTCCCCAATCTCTACTCACTTTTTGAAATTTAAGCCCAAGTACAGTAGTCATGCCCTCGTGTACACAGCTCTAAAATGCAATCACGCTTTTCCACTTTAAAAACTCTTTATGAGCCTGGTTTAATAATTAATCCTCACAGGGCAGTTAGTAACACCTATCAAATATCTAGGATGAAATGTTCAGTAAAATCGTGGGTAGCAAAATCACAACTATTTCACAAAGCTGCAAATGTCCTTGTTTTCCGACTCAGCGATGTCACTTGTAGAACCTTATCCTACACATATAAGGAATATATCATCGGCCATATATATGATATATATGTAGATGTAAGATGTTATTTGTTGCAGCGCTGTTTTTAAGAGCAAAATACTGGAAACAACCTGATACTCATAAATGCCCTTGTATTCCATCCATCCAATGGAATGCTTTGTAGTTGTTAAAAAAGGGGGGGGGCATTCTTACATATTGGTATGAAAAGATCTTGAAGACATATTGCTAGGAAAAAAAAAATTAGTCTGTCGAACAATGTGTATGCATCCGACTCAGGATGTACATTAGAATCGCCTGGAGAATTTTTAAAACTACTGAGGGCTGGGTCCCTCCCCTAGAGATTCTGATTTAAGCTTTTTGAACAGCTTCCCCAAATGATCTTAATGTACAGCCAAGGTTGAGAAAAGCTGGTATATGGTGTGTTTCCATTTGCTTAGAGAAGAAAAAAAATATGGGTTTCCTTTTATAAGCTAAGATGATCTCTAGAAGGATACCCAAGAGAGTAGTCAGTGTTTACATTGAGGATGGGAACCAGATATAACTTTTCAGTTGTATACTTTTCAACCATTTGAATTTTGTATCTTATGAGCATATTATCTATTTAAAAATATAAAAATGAGGGGTGTCTGGGTGGCTCAATCAGTTGGGCGTCTGCCTTCTGTTCAGGTCATGATCTCAGGGTCCTGGGATCGAGCCCCGCATCGGGCTCCCTGCTCAGCGGGGAGCCTGCTTCTCCCTCTCTCTCTGCCGCTCCCCCTGCCTGTGCTCTCCAGCTCTCTCACTGTCAAATAAATACAATCTTTAAAAAAATACTAAAAATATATAAATGAAATTTCAGTTTAGAAATACTCTTCCTAAATACTACTTTGGAAAGAACAGGTGGAAACATTGGGCAAAATGATCAGCTTCCTCTCCTATTTCTTACCTCCAAAGGCTAATGTCATTTAAGGGGTAGATGTACCAAGGAGGCAATTATGAAAAGGATCAAAACATTAAGTTTTCAGGCGGGCCCATCCTTTCTGCTTAGCTCAGAAATGGAGCTGTCATTTTGCCGGGGGAGGGGGATGGGGGTAAGAAAGGCAGTAAGTAAGTAGTTCATATCAATTGTTGGAAGTCCAATACTTGTCCATCCACGCATCCACGCGTCCATTTGTCCATGCAATTCTTCAATAATACGTTGAGCACTTATGTTAGTTAGGCTGGGGAGAAAGAAATTTTAACCAAGAATAATTACAATAAAAATCCAAAGTGATGAGGACTACATTAGAGATGCGTGCAGAATATTTGGCTTTTGAAATACTTGGGATCCCCTACACCTGATGAAGGTGGAAGAGTGGAAAAACTCATGGAGAGGGAGTTTCAAGTTTATGGACACCATGTGTCTTCTTCCTACTTGGGACAGGTGCAGAGGGGCTTGGCATGTGTGGGAGGGGACATGCTGACAATAGGCAAGGGGCATTGGTGTTACTTCTGCCTCAAAATATCTTTCCAGCTCATCAATTAGACTTTCACACGCTGACGGGATCTCTAGGTTCTTAAGTTTATCATTGGTTCCAGTACAATCTCCTCTTGTCTATCTCTTTTTCTCTGGTCATCTAAATTTAGGGACTTAATCCATAATGTAGTCTCAATAAATCATTTCAATTTAGCAAACATTCAAGGCACTGGGATACAAAACTAAGACACTGTTTTATAACAGGAGGGTCAGGCAGTTATTCAGTGCTCTGAATATGACCCTCTGCATGCCTGTTCTGCCCACAGCCTCCTGAGCAAGCAGCCAGTTCTTAATGTAAAGATTGCCCGAGATATGACTACATTGGGTGTCCTGAGGAGGGAGTGATTAATTTAAGGTTGGGGGAGAGTTCGGGGGAGAGGTTAGGGTGCGGCCAACCACGGTGATATTTGAATTTGGACTTGAGGAGTGCACCACTTCATGAAGTCATACTACAAAGAATGAGAAACCTTTGTGAGAATTTGGAGATATGGCCAGTACCTGGATCTGCCAGGACCTGGAGAATGGGAGCCATGAAAGTGACCATGAACATCACGTAAGGGTTTGGGGGGCAAGCGGATGGCCATGCAGTGAGCTGGCCCAATAGGCAGGGGTCAGACTGTGAGGTGAATGTGGACCTACTCCACGGCAGTGAGGAGTCATCCATGCTTTGCTGACATGGGGCTCGGGTTTGCTGCCATCGGACTTGCACCGCAAGAAGGTTGGTCCGGCGCCTGCGCGGGGGCCCCCACCCGCTTGGGGAGGAGCCTATTTATGCTTATAACGCACCTCGTTTGAACTCACTGGCCTTTCTGCTTTCTCAGCTCACCATAGATCTAAAACACAAAACAGCAAGTTTGAAAGGAAGTGCTGACCTGCTAGATGCAGGCAACCAGGAAGGAGACAGAGGAAAACAGAGAACGCAGTAGACAGCCAAGCAGTGCCAGGGTGTTGGGTTAGCTCGTCCAACCGACTCGCGGCCGTAACCTTGGAGATCGGCTGATGTCGCCTGGCCCACGCTCTGGACCCTCAGGAGACGCTGAGGTCACGATTGCTATGCTCTGTTTAAGAGAGCAGGGGCATGCGTCGTGTGTCTGCGAACATTTCCATTAAAAAAAAAAATATTTTCAAGGTTTGATACTTGAAGGGATAGAGCAAGAAATTTTTTAAAATTAATTTTTGGGAGCACCTGCGCGGCACAGTTGGTGGAGTGTGGACGCTTGATTTCAGCTCAGGTCATGATCTCAGGGTCGTGCGTTCCAGCCCCGCATAGGGCTCCTGGCTGGGCGTGGAGCCTGCTTGAGATTCTTCCTCTCCCTCTTTGCTCCCCCACCCCCTTGATTGCGTGCTGTCTCTTTCTCTCTCGAAAGAAAAAAATTAATTAAATTTTTTATTGTGGTAAGATATTCATGACATAAAATTTACTATTTTCACCATTTTAAGTGTACAGTTCAGTGGTAGTAGGTACATTTGCAATGTTGTGAAACCATCAGCAGGATCTATTCCAGAATGTTTTTGTCATCCCCAACAAAAACTCTGCACCTATTAAACGGTAAATTTCCATTTTCTTCTCTCCTCCACCCCTGGCACCAGCACTCCACTTCCAGTCTCTGTGAATTTGACTATTTCATAGAAATGGAATCACACAGTATTTGTCCTTTTGTGACCGGCTTATTTCACAGGGCATCGTGTCTTCAAGGTTCATGCCTGTGTCAGACGTCCCTTCCTTTTGGAGGCTGAGTAATAATATGTACCACACTTATCCATTCATCCATCCATGGATACTTGAGTTGCTTTCACCTCTTGGCTACTGTGAATGATGCTGCTGTGGACAAATATCTCTTTGTGTCTCTACTTTCAATTCTTGTGGGCACATACCCAGAAGCGGGATATGTGGCTAGGTGATAATGCTATTTTTAATTTTTTAGGAACCACCATACTGTCTAAAAAGGATCCTTTTATCTTTTCCTTCACTTACCTGCCCCCCATCCTTCAAGGTCCTAATCAAGTTTCACCTATTCCAGGAAGCCTTCAGTTTCTCCCGCACTTTCTTCTTGTAAACTGTGTGCCACACAGTTTGGCAGCTGACCAACTACTCCCCTGTGTTGTCTGGTCTTGCTCTCCTTGGTTGGTTGTACATCCCAGATTCGATTGCAGATTCCCCAGGTGCAGATCATGTCATGCTCAGGATTGTCTGCCTCCTTATTGCATCCAGCTCAGACAAGAGGACAATGGCAGGCACTCGGGAGTATCACGGACTGATTGTTTGAAGGAGCTTTAGGAGGAAGCACAGGGCCATAAATCCTCATCCTCATGTTTTAGGGGATTTGGTGGACAGCAAAGCTATTTTGGGATAGAACCCAGAAGAAGCTCCCACACAAGGTGAGGGGTGTAAACCGTAGGGGCCGGGACAAAAAGCTCAGAGTTGGGTTGTCACGGGCCTTGAGTATTAATGAAACAGAAATGAGTTAATCTTGGCCTCATTGCCTGTGAGAGTGGCTTTGTGGCCTTAGACAAATTATTTCATCTCTTAGTTGTCCATCAACAAAATGAGGTTGATGTACTGTCCGTTGACAAGCTCTTGATGAAGTTGACCTGGGTCATGTCCAGAGTCGGAAAACACCGGTTCCCCCCCCCTTCTCCTTCACAGATGCCCCTCCTTCTCCAGTCTTCTGGATGGAAGCGGTCATTAGAGGTCTTAGGTATCCCTTCCTTTCTTTCTTACCTTGTATGAGTGTGTCTGAGAGCATTGCTGGTGTTTTTAAAAATGTGGATTGTGTGACTATTCAGGGAAGATGAGGAGAAAAGTGCCACTGAAGAGACAGTTTGCCACTTGAAGCTCTCTAGACACAGGAGGGACACCATGCCACACGGGGCCACACGGGGCCACACAGGAGACACCAGGGGTGGTCAGGAAGCAGAAAGAGCAAAGGGGAAATCACGGAGGAGAGGCTTTACTGTGGTTTTCTGGGAAGGAATGGTCAAGGCAGTGTAAGCAGGGTACACAGGTTTAGGATTGGCTAGTTTGAACATTTCTGTGGGCTCTGGAGCATTGGGGTTATCGGTAGTGGTTTGGTCCCTAGTCCCTGGGACACTTGGGGCAGAGGGTTATTACCTTCTGGAGCGTAAGGACCGTTGGGCGGGGGGGTGCTTTGGAGTACAGGCTCTGGTTTGGTTTCGTTAAGCGATGGCCTTTAGCTCAGGTCATGATCCCAGGGTCCTGGGATCGAGCCCGCATCGGGCTCCTTCTGAGCAGAGAAGCTGCTCCTCCCTCTCCCTCTCCCACTCCCTGCTGCTTTCCCTGCTTGCGCTCTCTCTCTCTCTCCCTCTCTCTCTGTCAAAGAAATAAAATCTTAAAAAAAAGAGAATATGGAAAATCAGAACATATAGTGTAATACGGTTGGTGAGTGGTATAGATGCTCTCTCAAATACAAAAGGTGTGGTTCCTGTGCTCCCAGGACCCTTGGCCCAAACCTGTCCTTACGGCTAAGGAAACACTTAATCTATGGGGCTGAGAATAATAAGTCATTAAGAAAATAGCTTCTCTTTCCCCCAATTCCCCAAGGATTCTGACTTTCCTAGGCCCTATCAGCGGTCCTCCCCTCTGCTCTTCTTACACAGGACGGTTTTAAACTCCTAAAGATAAATGTCTCTGAGAGGTTAAGAAAATGACCTCGGTGGGAAGAAAGTGAAAGCCTCCCTGGAAAATTTCAACGCAGGATGGCTCTCTTTTAAAGAGGAACCTTAAAAAAAAAAAAAAAAAATTAACAAGAACACTAATAAATAAATAAAACCTATTTTCAAATGAAAGTTGCAACTCAGCTGTAAAACTTCACTGAAGCTTAATCTTGAACAAAGACTTTGAAAAAATAAACCTCACTCCGAATTAGGAACGCCTGCAAATGTAGTAATTTCTACCTAAGAGGCTTTGTGTCCAAACATGTCATTTGAGAGCCCAGGCAGACAAAGGAGAATGCCCTTGGAAACAAGGCTGCCATTCAGCCCAGCGGCCCCAGGGCATTGGATTTCCTCCCCTGGGCTCAATAACATTTTCAGCCACATTAGCCACCAGCTTCAAACCTGGTGGGAAGCAAATTTAAAGTGTCTCTTTTAGTGGAAAACAATAAGAATGCTGTATTTCACAAAAGAAAGGAATCCTATCACCCTTGGATTGGCGGAACTGGAGTCTTAATGATTATATTTGACAGTAGCTTGTATTCCTAGATGTTGAATTTATAGACACCTTTGGGCTGGCAAAGCTTATCCCAAAGGGGAGACGCCCCAGATCCTCTACTGAGCACAAGGTCTTCCAGTAGCCTCGGAACAAATTTTATCCTCTTCAACTTTGTACGCCCAGGGATAAGTAACGAATAAATGAATGATTCTAAAACCAGGAGGGTAGCCCCAAGGTTCTGATAGTAAAGAGTAATAGATTAGAAAAGCATTCACCGACTCATTCATTTGCTCACTCGTTCATTCAGTGAACAGATGGCTACAGATGGCTACCCCTGACAGGCACCTGAGGTCCGGAGTGAACAGAGACACACGGTGAGCAACAAAATTAGTGGCATCTAGAGGGGGGCGTGGGGGACTCCCTCACCTTCAAGTGGAGGAAAAGAAAGACTCAGGAGGTGTAGAAGAGAGGAGAAGGGGGGAGGGATGGAGCCTGGTGCAGGATATAGAACATGAGACTGGGTAAAAGGACATCAGATCAGGATGCAGGGAGACTTCTGGTCGAAAACAAACAAGCAAAAAAACTTAAGAAAAGTTTTCCTATCAAGCAAGCCCCCCCCCCCCCCCCCCGCCCAGTCCAGGCCAGGTCCAAGCTCTAGGGGATGTGGTTGGGGGAGGAGAAATGGCATCGTTAGTATGTGTGTGTGTATGTGTGTATTTTATTTTATTTTTTTCAAGTGAGCTCTACACCCAATGTGGGGCTTGAACTCACGATCCTGAGATCAAGAGTTGCATGCTCGGGCGCCTGGGTGGCTCAGTTGGTTAAGCGACTGCCT
This sequence comes from Zalophus californianus, assembly GCF_009762305.2. NCBI lineage: Eukaryota > Metazoa > Chordata > Mammalia > Carnivora > Otariidae > Zalophus > Zalophus californianus. The sequence goes on along the minus strand of NC_045608.1, from coordinate 77,187,078 downwards.
CCGGCTCAGGTCATGATCCTGGAGTCCCGGGATCGAGTCCCACATCGGGCTCCCTGCTCAGCGGGGAGTCTGCTTCTCCCTCTGACCCTCTTCCTTCTCGTGCTCTCTATCTCTCATTCTCTCTCTCTCAAATAAATAAAATCTTAAAAAAAAAAAAAAAGTTGCATGCTCTACCAACTGAGCCAGCCAGATTGTCCCAAAATGGGCATCTTTTAAAGCTGAAAGACCTTTGACCAGCCTGGCCAAATTTAGGATGGCAAAGTCTCCCCTCAATTTCCTTTCCTAATTTCGGGTCAGGGAAAAAGACAAGATTCCGTACACTGATTATGTTATGTGACATGGGAAAAAGGGAGTTTGCAGGTGTCATTAAGGTTACTAATCAGTTGACTTAGAGTTACTCAAAGGGAGATAATCTGGGTGGGCCTACTTGAATCACAGGAGCCCCTTAAAAGCAGAAAGTTTTATTGGGCTGATAGCAAAAGGGGAAGTCAGAGAGACTGAAAGTGTAAGGAGTTGCTAGCTCGTCATGTGCAAGGACCAGAGTGGCCTCAGGGAGCTCAGAGTGACTCCTTGTGGACAGCCAGCAAGGTAATGGGGACTTGAGTCATCCAGCTGCATGAAGCTGAATTTGGCCAACAACCTCAATAAACTTGGATGTCCTTTCTTCCCCAGGACCCACCCCAGCCGCCATCTTGTTTTCCGCCAAGTGAGACCCAGAGCAGAGAACCCAGATAAGCCTAACCTACACCTGAGTTAATAAATAGGTGCTGTTTTAACTGGCTACCTTTGGGACATGTGTTCCCCGGCAATAGAAACGAATACAGCCTATCAGACATTGGGCTGGATACTAGGGAGACATAGCCGCTGCCCTCAAAATCTTTGAGCTTGCAGGGACAACAAATGCAGGTTTGTGCAGAAAAACGCAGGATTAAAGGCCAAATGAGTCGGGCCTGGCGAATCACTGAAGAATCACTAATGAGGTGGTCTGAGAAGAGAGGGGTGTGCAAGCGGAAGTATATGGTGTCAAGGATGAGCTGGGTGGCTCCAGCTGTAAACATCAACCCCCACATTTAGGTGATGCTGGGGCCCCCGAGGTGCTCTATAAAGGGATGGGTATACACTCTCCACACCCTTCTCTCTCTCTCTCTTTTTTTTTTATTAAGGAGGCTCCACGCCCAGCATGGAGCCCAAAGCGGGGCTTGAACTCGCAACCCTGAGATGGAGACCTGAGCCGAGATCAAGAGTCAGCCGCTTAACTTGCTGAGCCACCCCTCCCCTCTCTTCCCGGCATCAGAATCAATAGAAAAAAAATCTAGACGTGAGGATTTCGTTAAGGAGAGTTTATGGGGCTACAATACCCCTTGCTGCTGAAAAATCATGGGCTGTCCCTCATGGTGTTTATCACAGACACTATTAACAGACTATAACTGTTTTGCTGTAAAAGATGCTGTTACTGCCCAATTATCCAAAATTCTGTTTCTTTTCAACAGTACTTAATCAAAAGGCAGTGCATTAAAATAAAAGGAATGTTTAGGAACCCAGGGGAGATGAAACTGTCAGGCAGCTACGGCAGGCCCTCTCTTGGGAGCAAATTCCTTCTCTTTTGATCTCTGCAGACTCTTCCCCAGCGCCCTGATGGATGAGGATGTCAGACAGGGAAATACGCCTACTACAGACTTCTCCTTCTGGGGTGGGTGTGTGGTGGGGAGGGCGGAGGTGGGTGGGGGTCGGGCAGTGGTAGGTGGGGAGAGGGAAGGGAACTCAGCGAGGTGTGGCCTGACAGATCCCCAGAGACATCACTTTCCAAGGGGGGTCATTTTACATCCTGCCAGTGAGCTTCCCCGAAGACCTCGATAAAAGGATGGCGAAGACCTCTGTTGGCTTCTGCCAGGTAAACTGCCACGTTCACGGTTTGCTTTGCCATGACAGTGTATGCCTCTTGGGCAATTCATGGGACATTCGCCCTCTTCCTCCCCAACCTAAAATATCATGGGGGACCTCAGGCCATGAAGAAATAACCCAATGACAGAAAATATTTACAACTGCACAAACCAACTTCTTCAAGTTCACTCGAGTATCTATCTTGAGTACCACGATGGTCTCAGGGTTTGTGTCCCCCACCCCTAAATTTATAGGCTGAAATCCGAACTCCCGAGGTGATAGTATTAGGAGGTGAGGCCTTTGGGAGGCCATTAGGTCAGGAGGGTAGAGCCCTCAGGAATGGGATTATCGACCTTCCAAGGAAGGCCTGAGAGAGCGTCCTCGCCCCTTCAGCCACAGGAGGACGCACACTGCTGTCTATGAGGAGAGTCTCTCACTAGACATCGAATCTGCCAGGGCCTTGGTCTTGGGCTTCCCAGCCTCCAGAACTGTGAGAAATGAGTTTGTGTTGTGTATAGGCCACCGTTTTTGTGATATTTTGCTATCATAGCCCAAACAGCCCCAAAGGCTAGCCAAATAGAATAGTCCAAATAAGAGTCCCAAAAGACAAGGACCGTGGAAGCTATTTTGGGATTTGGACAAAGGTGGGAAATTCAGGTGTTGATTCAGTCACTGGGGGCATGACTGTCTCCTGCAGGAGCCCTTGCCTTCCTTTGAAGGGATCCTGTGGGTACTTTTGTGCAGGATGTATGCTCAGCCCTTGCTAGCTGCAAAGACTCTCGGTCGTTGCCTGCAGGCAGATTTCCACATCATGGTCCGCCATGACTTGTTCCTGCCCACCTATCTAGTTTCATATTTGGAATTCTTCCCTACATACTGATTGCTGCAGCTACTCTGGACTGTTTTCTGCCTCCCAGGTACCCTGTACTCTCTGTTCCCCTTTGGTACTGCCCTGCTCTCTGTCTAGAAGCTTCTGGGCACCTCCTCCTCTCTCTTCCAGGCCTACTCCTGCTTCTTCTTCAAGTCTCAGCGCAAATTCTAGCACCATGAAACGTTCCATGATTCTCTCAAACATGCAGGGGCTGGTTTCTCCATGCTCACACCAACCCTTGATTGGCATGTTGTGTTGTAATTGTCCGTTTGCCTGAAACTCTCTCCCTTAGACTCCACTACCTGAGGCAGAGATCCTGTTTTCTTTTGTTTCCATATATGTGTCACTAACATTATTACACCTCTCTACTGAACATTTGCTGATTTGAGCGACTACAGAGCTTATGAGCTGTTACGTAGATGACATTTGTCAAGTGCCCTATACAATGTCTAGCTCATCCACCATAGGTATTCATGAAATGTTGGACTTCTCATGGGAAACAACAAATCATGCTGAGAAAAATGCAGAATACTTCAAAGTGAAATCACCTGAAATGCTGACATAACGGGGGTGGGGGTGAGGGTTGGATGTGGGGAGCATTTATCTGTGGCAGCCACAAAACAATAAGACTTTGGAAAGTACTTGTGAGACATTCAGCCGTTGAGGATTTTGGTTTGACGATCTGTCAGGGAAGAAAAGAGTAAGTGGAGACCCATTTCCTCTTGGCGCTGGTCCTCATCTGCAGTCCTATTGATTTCAAGTGCTGTCTCCCTCTGGCAGGGTAACAGTTACACTCTTGGGGCTTCTTTCCCAGCATCTGCATGTGAACCATCATGAGTCCAAGAATGCCAGGTCCATGTGCTCGCTAAGTCACAGTTCCTGTGCTCATCAATGACAAGCAAATGAATAATGTGATGGGCTGCCAAATTTTTTTTTTTTTTTAACTCAGCAGTGATAAGAATAGGGGATTTGAAGTCAGAAGACTCCCAAAGTTCCTGCCTGGACTCTGCCACTCTCTGCTAGTGTGACCTTAAACTCTTAGTTTCTCAGGGATGTCATCCTCAAAATGGCGGTATAACAATGGCGGCAGTAATGGCCCCACAGGGATGTAGTGATTGTCAAGTGAGATCCCTTAGATAATGCTAAAAGAGAATTTTTTTTTTTTAAAGATTTTATTTGTTTATTTGAGAGAGAGAGAATGAGAGACAGAGAGCACGAGAGGGAAGAGAGTCAGAGGGAGAAGCAGACTCCCTGCTGAGCAGGGAGCCCGATGCGGGACTTGATCCCGGGACTCCAGGATCATGACCTGAGCCGAAGGCAGTCGCTTAACCAACTGAGCCACCCAGGCGCCCGAGAATTTTTTTTTTAATGGTGAAATTATGACTCTCATACAGCTATGAAATAGACATGCGTCAAAGATTGTATTTGACTCATCTGTTGATGCGGAAATCAATAAGATGGTAAAACTGGTTCAAGTGAGAATTTGACTCACAGAGATGTTTGTTCTCCACAGCATACGATTCCTTTGCACTGTCGTGAATGGGAGTCTGTGCATTCCTATGGACAGGGAAAACTGGTGGTGTCAGTTTTCTAGAACTCAACTTCTTTCCCAATAGATTTGTTAAATAGTTTAGGCGGCCAAAAATAATCCAAAGGGCACATGCCCACGGTCTGATAATCCCTGGAGGGTCCACTAGAAAACCCCCAGCACTCTACTATGAGGACACCAGGATTCTCTTAGGCCGATTTTTCCTGACACCCATTAGCTGGGTATTCCTACCCCCGGGTAATCCTGTCTCGTCCTCTTTCTTCCTGACAACCACCAACCACACCACGCCTCGATCCTACCCCTCTCACCCCACCCTCTTCTCCACTTGACCAAATCCTGACCTATTTCTACCATTGTCCCTCCTTAAGGACCCTTCTCTTCCAAGATCCGTTCTCCTTTCATCAACTTCCCTCTCTTTTGTTTTTACAACCGTTCCCCTGCTCCTTCTCCACTGTTCCACTCCATGGCTTTGAAACATCTTTTAAGATTTATTTATTTTAAAGAGAAAGACAGACAGAGAGAGAGAGAGGGCATGAGTGGGAGGGAGAGAGGGAGAGAGACTTCGAAGCAGACTCCACACTGAGCATGGAGCCGGATGCAGGGCTCAATCTCATGACCCTGAGATCACCACCTTAGCCGAAACCAAAAGTTGGATACTTAACCGACTGTGCCACCCAGGTGCCCCATCTTAGAAACATTTTTTAAATCTTTCTTACTTAACTTATAGTTGTAGTGTTGTTTTTTTTTTTTAATGTAAATTTCTACACCCAACGTGGGGCTCAAACTCATAACCCCGAAATCAAAAGTAGGATTAAATCCCTCTTAATTTAAAAACCAACAAAAATATGAAATTGTTCATTTATACTTGTGCAGTAGTGCTGTGTAACGAAAAAAAAAAACTGGACATTTTTTTGGTTTACAGTAGAAATCAAACCTTTTCCTTAAACGGCCAGATAGTAAACATTTTAGACTTCATGAGCCACATATGGTTGCTGTTCCTATTCACCTTGTTTTTCTTCACAACTCCTAGAAAATGTACAAGTCATTCTTGTACTGGCCGGAGGCCGGTCTGACCGGCAGGATATAGTTTGTTGATTCCTGGCTTCTAGAAATAAGGCTTTATTTTTCAGTCACGTCTCTGAGGCAGAGCATCCTATCTGTCCCTCTCCCCATTGATGTTGGGAGCCATGTGCTTGCTTGGCTGATGGAATGTGAGCAAGTGTGGCATGAGAAGAATATGCCTGGGGTATCTGTTGGTCCAGGAAGGATGAAAGACTTGTGGAGCGGACCCGGACCCAGACCTCAGCTTGAACCCACAGCCAGCCAGGCCCAGCTTAGATCCACCAAACCCCAGCCCACCTGTGAAGTCGTACAACAGGGATGGTTGACCGCTTCAGCGCGAACTGCCTCAGTAGGCGGACTGGTAATTGTCGTTATTTCTGTTTTGCTGATGACAATCTAGACTAGCATTCCTCCAGGTGTGAACAGGGACCACCTGCAAGGTGTGACAGAATCACCTGGTGTGCTTGGTAAGTGTCAGGTTCCTGGGGCCTCCCCTTAGAGGGGTGAATTTGGAATATCTGGGGGAAAGACTTACGAATGTGCATTATTTCTAAACTCCCTGAGGAGTTTGGGAAGCCAATCTCAGACTTCTTATAAGAGTTCTTTGGCACAGGTTGGGAACAGCAACGTTCGTTGGACATCAACCACGTACCAGATCCTCTGCATATACACAGTCTTATGCTTTAAACCTCACGGCGACCACTCTGTGAGGTAGTGGGACTGTCCCCATGTTACCACGGAGGAAACCAAAACACGGAGGGGCTCAGTAACTAAGCTCCGGTCACACATCTATCCAGGAGCAGCGTCAGACCCACCTGCGATGCTTCAGCCCGGCTGGCCGGTGGACATACGCTGTTTTGCAGCTTTGGTTTCACTTGACTTAGGGAATTATGAAATCAGCTCATGCAGTCAGTCCTTCTGGTTAGAAAAGGGAAGTGAGGCCAAGAGAACAGTACCTCAAGGAAAGGAGGGGAAGGTGATAGCGGGAGGCTGTCTGTGGACTGTTGGTCAAGGGAAAGGGGAGGAGCAGGGGCCTGGTCTACTCTGTCAGGGCTGGCTCCTGAGGATGTACGGAAGGGAGGCAGGAAGGGGAGAAGGGGCAGCAAGGAAAGCAGACCCAGGGCTGAGGGGTTGAGTGGTCACACCTGGAATGCTTCACGATGGAGCCAGGACCTTTGAAGAACGCAACCATCCACATGGGTGGACTATGTTCTCTTACAATTGCCTGGTGAGGGTGTTTACAATGCTGTTTGTCAGCCTCCTTCTCCAGATTCTGGCTTAGTAGGTCTGAGCTACACCTAGGGACCTTCCTTTACAGCAAGCTCTCTGAATCTAATGCTCATGCCTTTTTTTTTTTAGTATTTTATTTATTTATTTGAGAGAGAGAGAGTGCACATGAGCGTGCTCATGTGCAAGAGGGGAGGGAGAGAGAGACAAGCCAACTTGCCGCTGAGCACGGAGCCTCAATCTCACGACCCTGAGCTCATGACCTGAGCCAAAATCAGGAGTCCCACGCTTAACCGACTGCACCACCCAGGCGCCCCAAAGGATGTTGGTGGCTTTAAACCACAGTTTGGAAAAACACTGAACTAAAGAAATGATTCCTGAACATTAGAATTTCTCTTAAAGTATATATATATATATATATATATGGAATACATGGGCTGTGTGAGTAAATTCTAAAATGCAGAAAAATAAAAGGCAAAAAAGTCACTTGAAATCCCACCAGTCAGGGATACTTCTATCGACGTTTTGATGTATATTCGTCCACTTTTCTCCTGTGTGTGTGTATCCCGTATACAGATGGGGCCATATACTGGCGGTATTACTCAGTAGCTTGCGTTTTGTACTTAACAATATATCTTACACTCTTCCATATCAATAAATATAAATTTCCATCCTACTTATGGTCGATTTTCAGGTACCAGTAGAGATACTTGTTTTGGAGGGATGGTCTGGGGTCTTTCACCTCCTCTTCAACTTGATTATCTAGCAAACACCTACTACCCTTGGGTAAGGCCAGAGCTTGGGGTTCACTTCTGAACCTCCGTGCTCTGTACTTCGCCACACTTTACAGGATCCTGCCTGGGCTGAGAAGTGGGTAGCTACTGGTTGGTTCTGGACAAGGAAGAACCTTTGCTGGCTTTCTGGGCAAACATCCTGGGACTTTAGAAAGCCATCAGGGGAATTTTCAGCCTCTGACGCCGATCCTGAGTGTTTCCAGCTCCGAAGGTACAATCTGCAAGATTTGCAGTTTGGGGTTACACGGACTGTCCATCCCCAGTCCCACCCCACCCCACCCGCGGGGACTGGGTTCAGGATGGAAATGTGCCCAGGGAAAGCAGAGGGACCGCCTTTGAAAGGCAGAGACGGCCCCCCCCCCCCCGCCCCCCGCCCCGGCGGCTCTCTCTCCTGAAGCCCCCACAACATTGTAAAGTTCAAATCTATGGTTACTGGGAAGCGCATTTGGGAATAGTCAGGGGGCCCCTGACCTCTGACATGTGACCCCAGGCCCACCCTCCCTGCCACAGAGACCAAGCTTGAGTCCTTGGAACCAAAGGGGGAGAAAATGTGTTGCGGAGGCCTGTGTTTTTGAGAAGAAATGCACTTACAATACAAACTCTAGTAAACTTAAAAAAAAAAGTAATTGGAATAATTGGCTTCAGTGTGAGAGATAAACAAACAACAAAGCAAATCCTTTAACCTCCTGTTTGAGGCTATAAAAGGGGCTGCATTTGTGTTTTCCTGGGGATTTTATGACCTAGGGGGCCGGCCTTTCTCTGGCTCTGGACAGGGCCGGCACAAAGCCCGGCTAATCACAGAGCAGTTTCGGAAATGAGGGTCTAGAATGGAATTTCCTCCACACGTCCCCCAGTCTGCAGCCTCCTTGTGAGCTTCCCCCTCTGGAAGGCTCTGGGCCCAGCTTTGCACAAGGCTGGAGAACAAAGGGACTGTTTCTCTGAATTTTCCCTGGAGCCTAGCGAGCCTTGTGTTGTACAAAAACTCAGTGAAAGCAACTCTTCTGTCCCCCCTCCCAGAGCTAGAGCAGCCAGAAAAAAAGAAATCAAGGGCTACATGTTTATGGCACTTACAAGGTGTATATCTCTGGGGAGCCAATTCAAAAATGTATATTGTAGCTATGAGCCTTGCCCTCAAAGAGCTTACTCTTTAGCTGGAATGTCATAACTAATCAGAACACAGGGGAAAAGTCAACTCACAATTCAAGACCGCAATCCAAGTGATCGTTTGACAGATAAAAGGTACAAGCCTTCAGAGTCCTGTAATTGTGAAGACAAATAACATGCTCTCACTCCTATGTGGAATTTAAGAAACAAAACAAATGAGCAAAGGAAAAGAAAAGAGAGAGAGAAAGAGAGACAACCCCCCAAAAAACAGACTCTTAACTATAAAGAACAAACAGATGGTTACCAGAGAGGAAGTGGGTGGGGGGAAGGGGATTAAGAGCCCACTTATGGTGATAAGCACTGAGTAATGGGTGCAATTGTTGATGGCTCTATTGTACACCTGAAACTAAAAGAACACGATGTTAACTGCACTGGAATTAAAAAAAAAAAAAGTTCAGTAATATTTGTTGAGCATCTCTACTAGACAAGCTATGGGATGGGGCGCCTGGGTGGCTCACTTGGTTATGCATCTGCCTTCAGCTCAGGTCATGGTCTTGGGGTCCTGGGATCGAGCCCTGCATCAGGGCACCATACTCAGTGGGGAGCCTGCTTCTTCCTCTCCCTCTGACCCCCCTCCCCTGCCGCTCATGCTCTCCCTCTCTCTCTCTCCAATGAATGAATAAAAAAAAAAAATCTTAAAAAAAAAAAAAGCTATGGGATCACAAAGACCCTATGATTGTACCTTGTTTCAAAAGATGGCTGCCACCACTTCTTTCCTTCCCTGTATGTGCTGGCCTCCCCCTCTTGGAGAGGCGGAGTCTACTCCTTCATCCCCTTGTATCTGGGCTGGCCTATGACTGCTTTGACAAATGCATATGGTGGAGGTTATGCTGTGCTAGTTATTTCCAGGCCTACCCTTGAAGAAGACTGGCAATTTTTGCTTATCTCTTAGAACCCAGTTGACAAGAAACCACGTGGAAAGTCCAATAGCCCACCTTGCCAGCTATACGAGTGAGCCATCCTGGAAACAGAACCTCCAGCGCCATTGACTCACTGCAGCTGATGCTACCTGGTGCAGCTGTGGGCTGTCCTGCCAAGCTCTGTCCCAGTTGCAAAACTGAACAAATCAATGACAGTTGTTGCATTCATGCATCTGCTTTGTTCTCACAATACTTTAAAGAAGATATTACTAGTATTATCCCCACTTTGTAGATGAGGGGCAGAGACTAAAGAGGCTACGTGAATTATCCAAGATCGCTCGGCCAGAAAGAGGAGAAGTCATGAGAATACAGGATGTATCCTGAGGTTGGTGCCTGCAACACTTTGACAGCAGGCAAGGATATCAAGTTGTGTGATACTAAAAAAACCCCCCGAAAACCCAAGGTGGATGGGTTGGGGGTTGAATTAAAGAGGGACCCAGGTGTCGGGGTAAGTTAGCCCTTCATTTAAGTAACGGCCATTTGAAAGTGGCCACTGAAGGCTTCTGAGTCGAAGTGACAGGTTACAAATGACTTTGACAAGTGGTTGGACACAGGTTAGTTTGAAGGGGCAAGAGGCTGTAAGCGGATGGCCCAGCAAAGAGAATGAGCTGCTCTGGAGGGAAGCAACGGGCTCGCTGTGTGGAATGCCAGCAATGGAAACAGAAAACCACACACTAAGACTTAAAAAAAAAAAAAGCCAGACGGTATTAGGATTTGACGGCCAATGGCTCTAGAACTTTGAATCTGAGTGTCCCAAAGGAGAATGGTTTAGGAGATACCACTATAGCAATGGGTAATGTAGGAAGGAGAGCCCACCTGGGAAGGGAAGTCCATCCTCAAACACTGATTTGTGGAATTGGAACAGATTCGAGGAAGATGATTTCAGTTTTAGAACAAGCTGGAGCTGAAGAGAGGACAGAGAGAGAAGGGCCCAGGTCCTCAGTGGTTCACGGCGTTCTCTCTCCGTCTTCCATATATAGCCCATATACCCCCACGTCCGTGGACCCGCGATCATGCACTCCTAATACATGTCCATGCCGGACAGCAAGAGAAGTAGTACGTAATGAATACTCATAAAAGGAACAAACTGCCAAAACGTTTGGTACAGAGGAAAAATGCCATGGGTGATCTAGAGAGGAAAGATCACTGGCTCCACAGCATCCAGAAGGGTTACAGTAGAATCAGAAGAAGGATCTTTCTATACGATAAGCATCCCAGGGCGTGGAGGGACCGTGGAAAGGATCATTTTCACAGCCAGTGCACAGTCTTTGAAAACATGATTTTTAATGGTCAAAGGGTATTCCGTCTCATGAATAACCACAGTTTATTAAACTCTCCCTTGTACATTTTGTATATTTATGAGGTTGATAATTTTGGTTCTTATGAAGAACACCGAAATGAAAGTCTCTGTAAAGACATTTTTTGCCTGCATCTGATCTTTCTTTGAAGACAGATTCCTAGAAATGGAGTTAGTGGGCTGAAGGGTGATAATTTCAAAATATTCTTGATACTCGTTGCCAAATAGCCTCCTGAAAGCGTTGCCAATCCACGTGTTATCCAGCAGCATGTAAAAAGCCCATCCCTCATTTGGCTTGCAATGGAACGAGAAGAAGCTTTGTGTTTCTAAAGATTTATTTATTTATTTTAAAGAGGGGAGGAGGGGCAGAGGGAGAGGAAGAGAGCGTCTCAAGCTGACTCCCCACTGAGCACAGAGCCAGACACAGGGCTCCATCTCATGACCTCGAGATCATGACCTGAGCCAAAATCAAGAGTCTGACTCCTAACCAACTGATTCACCTTGTTTTAAAGGTTTATTTATTTATTTGAGAGAGAGAAAGAGAGGGCAGAGTTGGGGGGAGGGCAGATGGAGATGGGGAGAGAGATAATCTCAAGCAGACTCCCCACTAAGCACAGAGCCCCTTGTGGGGCTCAATCCCAGGACCCTGAGATCATGACCTGAGCCGAAATCAAGGGTCGGTCGCCCAACTGACTGAGCTACCCAGGCGTCCCTGACCTTGTTTTAAACTAAATATGTGAAAATAGATGAAAAGAAAACCCAAAAGGTTAATGGTGCCTCTGGGTGTTGGGGGCTCAGGGAAGATGTAATTTTCTTCCTTACACTTTTGTGTATTAGAGACATTTCCTAAATAAGTTGTGAATTCCTTAAAACTTTTTTTTTTTTTTTTTAAGCAGTAAAAGTAGCAGAGCAGGAAGAATACTGGGCTCAAGCCAGGAAAACTGTGGTCCCAGGTGTCCTGTAGGCAGTGGCATCTCTGAACCAGCTTCCCCGGGGTCTCAGCGAGGGGCTCCCTCAAGGACCTGGGCACCTAAAACCCCTCCCCCTGAGTCCCACCTCAGACGAACCACATCTGCATTGTTAGCTGGGGTGGGGCCGGGGCGTGGGTATTTTAAAAAAGGGACCCACCTACCCTAATGTGAGACTCAGGGACAGCACCCCGGAGGCAACGGATCTAAGGAAGTTCTCGAAGGCTGCACTGAAGACCTCACCCCAGCAGGGCTGTGGCCATCTCTGGAGCCAGGGGGTGCTGGGACACAGCACCCCTTTACCTGTCTACCTGCAGTGCCTCAGCTGCGGGTGGAGGTGAGCCGATTCATATTCACCAACGTTTGCAGACAGTGAGTCAGAACCAAACAAAATTGCATCTTTCGCTAGGCCAGCCAGTGTCTCTGTCCTTCCTAGCGCCGCAGAGATCAGATGGGTAAAGCCAGGCGGTGGTTGGCTTGGGCCCTCCCTTCCTGTGTTAGGGAAGCAAAACTGGTGGTCCCCCTTGTTGGGGGTGGTTTGTGGTTGAGGAGAGAGAAGTGGAGGTGGGGCGGAAGGGAGAGGTGGGGCCAGGCCGGTGACCTCTTGCTTCGTCTGGGCCAATGGGGAGCTGCCACCTCACGCTGGCCAGGCTCCCAGCCTCCTCTGAAGCCTGAAGATTAGGGCAATTTAATCCCTTGCTCCTCTCCTCCGGTTATTTCTGTGGGGAAGGGGGCTGGGCCTCCCGCTGGTTCCCTCAGCAACAGGGCCTGGCCCTGCTCCATTGTGAGGAGAGCCCCAGCTGGGCAAAGCGGTGGGGGAAGGAAGGGAGGAGCCGGGTCTTTCTAGGGCCTTCCCTTCTCTGAGGTAGTGGAAGCTGTAGACACCCTTAAAGCCCTTGGTTCCATAAGGGGAGGGGATGTCTTTAGGGTCCTCAGGACTTCCCCGGGGGGAGAAGGCCAGAGAGGGGCCTGTGGGCATAGCAGAGCTCACTGCTTGGGCGCTGAAACGGAAGGCACCGCCAGGCTTGGCTACGCGCTGGGAGCAGCGGTGTTTGAAAGAGTTCTGGGGTGCAGGCCGTTCCCTTTGATGAAGAGGTGGCGGCGGCCGGGGGCCGGGCCCGGACAACCCTGCCTGGTGGCTGGTCCTGGCCTACAGCCCTGAGTCCTCACGCTTGGCATTTTCTGACCAAACTAAGTATTCTCCTTAGCCTTTCTAGTCACAGAGCTTCTTAAAAGCTTCTCTCTGAAGTGCCTCCTGCGGCGGGGATTCTAGCCCTCACCCCCCCACTCTCCGTCTTCCCCTGAATTTTGTTGTGATCATGGCTCCCTCCATCTCTCCCTCATTCCTTGTTCCCATTTCTCTTTTATTCCCTACACACACACACACACACACACACACACAGCGAAGAACACGAAAATCTCCCATCCTCTCTCCAGGCGCACTTTTCTGTCAGGCTAACAGAGGTTCTGCAAGCCCCGAGAGTGTCGGTGAAACCGTCCAGGCCGAGAGACGCTGGCACACTGCGGGGACTAGACATGAGACGCACCCTTGAGAAAGGTTCGGTCACTGGTGATTTTTAGATGTCTCGGTACTGAAACACGGGAGCTTCCACATCTAAAAACACGGCCACCTCTAAAAGCTTCCAGACCACAGCCAAGGAGTCAGATGTGATGACGTGGTTTAATGAAGTCCCTTCAAAAATGTCTCTATGGGGCCCCGGGGGTGGCTCAGTCGTTAAGCGTCTGCCTTCGGCTCAGGTCATGGTCCCGGGGTCCTGGGATCGAGCCCCATGTTGGGCTCCCCGCTCGGCGGGAAGCCTGCTTCTCCCTCTCCCGCTCCCCCTGCCTGTGTTCCCTCTCTCGCTGTGTCTCTGTCAAATAAATAAAATCTTAAAAAAAAAAGTCTTGCTGTTTTTAGTAATTCCCCGAATGCTGGTTCCTTAGGGACCCTTGCTTCAACCTGGAAAACGTCACGATATGAAATGCCATGTTAAGAACCTAAGAGACTCAGCCCCCCACATCCGGAGGTGCCTTTTAATTGTTGGCGGCATCCCCATGGCAGTGGAAGTGCACCCAGGCTCCAGAAGAACAGAGCTGGGCCCCCACCCCCACCCCAGGCCGGCTCTCCCCACCCTGCACGAAGAAGATCCCAGGTCATTTCTCTCAGGGAGGAACGGGAGCCCTGGGCCGGATCTTTCTCGCAATCGGCTTTCCTCACACAAGTCCGCAGTTTCTGCCACATCCCCCTGCTTAGGCTCCCCGTTCGCACATGGCGCTGCTGTGAGAAAAATCAGGTGTGCGGAACACGGAGCCCGGGGCCTGCGGCGTGCGCAGGTGGGCTTGCCTGCATGCAGGCACAGGAGGATTGCGTTTGATCTTGTGGCCTTGGGAATGCGCCTAGGGGATGACCACAGCTCACGAGCAAAGAGTGCACGGGGATTGTTAACCCCAGCTCACAGACCTAGAGAGAGCAGCTCAGGCAGTTTCCAGAACTTGGTCACCCAGCGTCACCCAGCCGGTGAGACGGTGCAGGCTGGATTTGAACTCACACTCAGCAACCCGTGGGCTCTTTCCCGAGCAGCCACCGCCTCTCCTTCGTCATGACAGTTTTAGAAACGGTTTGCCTTACCTGAGTCCTTGGAGGTTTGTGCTAGGGAGACAAGTCCATTATGTCGATGCATTTGAAATGAGCTAGAGGCAGTCCTTCAGTGCATGGCTTTCAGTGCCTATTAAGCAGGTGGGGAAAGAACAAGATCAATGCAATGAGTGTGATGTGTTTGAGGCTCCCTAATAGGGCCTGTAGCCCTGCCTGTGCTCCCGGATTCTTGGACAAGGCTGTAATTGGAAGGCCTCGGAGAACAGCTTTGCACAAAGACGGAGGAGGTGGGTTTTCCCATGCTGGTGTGATTTTAGGGGAAGGGGACCTTCCCTGTGGATGTACCCTTTAGATCCAGATTGTCTGATATGAAATGCACCTGAAGAGCCAACATTAAATCGTTCTTCTGAGGTCTCCACTCTGTCTAGAGTCCTTTTTTTCAAACAAATATGCCTACAAGAAGGAAACCACCACAGTGATGGGCCATCTTCCTGAAAGGCAGAAAAGTATGGACTGTCTAGGCCTGGGGAGGAATGGGGGACCTGGGGCGGGGGGCGGTGCATGAGGACCTCAGTGTTCTTCCCAAGACGTCTGGGGAAATATCTTTGTTTGGATGATATCTGTGTTGTGATCTCTGCGGGATTTTCTTACTCTTCTCTGCTAATTCTTGACCAAGAACAGAAAAGAAGGATGACAGAGAAGGGGGCATCTGCCTAACTAAGTGGTGGTGGGGAGACAGGGAAGCTTCTCTCCCCCAGAACACACGTGTGCACAGGTCCACACCCACACAGCCCTCCCACACACTCCGCAGCATTGCTAGAGAATAACAGTGCCACCTGCTGGTTCTTTTCCGTTCAAAGACGCCTCTAAACCTTAACTGCAGAATCCGTGAACACAAGTCGCTGTTACTCTGTCCTTATTTACTCTGGTTTCCCACAGTTGAAAGTCCCTCCTCACCCTCCTGATTTTTTCTCACAAAGCGAGCCAAGCTGTGAATGTGCTTCTGAGAAGTGTTCTACAGCATTCTCAGCAGTACTCTGGGCAAGAGAGACAATACTCTGAAAACAGCCTTCCAACAGAAACTCTGGGTTCTTAAGTGTCTTAAAACCCTGGTATTGTGCTTCTTTGGGAAAGAAGCAACAGGCTTGAGGAGCAGAGGTATGTGAAGCCGAGTCTTGACTGCAGGAACTGATCCCAGCCACTGGCCCACACTGTACATCTTAAAAAAAAAAAAATCTATAAATTACCAGAAGAGCAGAGAACCCTTTATTATCAGCCGCCTCCATTTCTGCTTCTCTGACTCAAGCGTGGTCTCCCCAGTAATGTCTCATCTCATTTGCTGTAATTATACGAAATGCCATCCATCTGCAGCACCGAGTTCCCACCCTGTGCCAGGTGCTGCGTAGGGGGGGCTCTTCCCATGGCTGGTGACATCAGGGTAGAAGTAAGCACACGTGCAGGGCTTTGTTATCCTCCCAGGAATGCAGAGCACAGGTCACAGGTGATCTTTATCTCCCTAAGTCAACGAGGTCATGACTATAATGAGCACAGCTCGCTGCCTGGTCCCTCGTAAGTGTCCTGTAACCGCCGCTATGAATGTCCTAGGTGGGAACACGGATATGTATGTGTGCAGCTAATATCTGTGATGAGGGAGCAATGCAGAGTGTTCGGTGCTTTGGGATTTTAAAAGGACTCATTACAAGGCATCAAGATTACTACCTGTGAGGCTTTTTATTTATGTAGGAGTTCAAGGAGTTCTTTCCAAATATTAACTCTTGGATACTTGCAAAATCGCCTGAAGTGACAGACCAGGAAAGGGAACACCAGCAAATCATTAATCTGCGTACCATGGCTGTAGAATCAGGACAAGGAGCAATCGGTTCTTCCAATGCCCCCCTCTAAAGTCGGAGCAGTAAGACTCCCAGGTAAACAACCTGGTTTTGCATCGCGCTTGCTAGGTAAGGGAGATCCTCCTCGTTTTCCCCGAAGCGGGGAAGGAATCAAGCTCTGAACAGTAATTCTGGATGAGTCTGTAAGCAGGACAACAGAGGAGGTGGAGGGCTCATGTCGTCCTTTCTCCTCCCCAACATGTGAATACAGGTGCAACCAGGCTAAAGCGAGTATCAAGAGAGCTTCAGGGCGGACGACCCAGATAGGAGTGCTCATTGGGACATCAGTGCCTGCAGGGGGCGGTGGAGGGAGAATCCGTTTCCTTGCCTTTTCAGCTCCCACTGGCTGCCTGGGTTCCTTGGCCTGTGACCCCTTCCTCCATCTCTAAAGAGCATCCCCCCAATCTCTGCTTCTGTCACACATCACCTTTCATGTCCAGCTCTCCCCTTCTAAGAATCCTTGTGATGGTGCTGGCGCATCCAGATAATGCAGGACAATCTCGCCATCTCAAGATTGTTAGTTAAATCTACAAAATCCCTTTTGCCGTATAAGATCACAACCCCAGGGAATTAGGATGTGGACAATTTTGGGGGCTGTTTTTCTGCCTCCCACACTGGGAAGTCAGGGCAGAGAGACTGAATGGCATTAAATCTTTCCCTAACAGCAATCTCTCTAAGTCCAAGGACTATGGGAACCCTCATCCACGAATTGCCCGGTGGGGTGCTGAAATGTGCCAGTGTGGCTGTGCTTCTTGACGTGTCTCCCACCTCCCTCCACCTCCCACCAGAGAGGTCATTCCTGGGACTCTCCTGACCTAGGGGTGGTGAGATATTGGTGCAGCTCAAGCTTCTTCTCCTCCAGAAAGCCCAGGAAGCCCTTTAAAGTTGAATTACCAACTGGGCGGGCCACTCAGCTTGCTGGGGAGATGCCCTTGGCCACAGCAGTCATGGGGAATGGAAAACGGGTTTCATAACAACCAAACCTCATCAAGTTCTTTTGGACCATCTCTGATGAGACTGTTTCTGGCTTTGAGTTAGTCAGAGGAATCCGGATGGAAACCACAAACACCAAATGTTAAGCATTTCCTTCTGCTCTTCAAGAGAACCACGTTCAAAGGAAGAGTTCTCTATCTGCGGAGATGTGTCCCAGTTCATGGGTCCTAAAACCTCCAAGATGGTTCTGGCCACAAATCGGCCTTGCTGTCAGATCGTGCAGTGGATTCCAGGATCTGATCTGAGCTCACGGGTGCCTCGGACGCCCCCGGCACTGTCGCAGGCACCGCGGTCCATGCGGGCCCTGAGCACTCCGGACTGCTGCCCTCTCTCCTGGTTCGGTGGCTTGGATGTCCCCCGGGGGACCCTCTCTCCAAACCATGGTCAGCATTGAGGAGGACCCACTCACTGGTCAATTCCCCTAGAGCCTCGCGTCCCTGCCACATTTCCCCTCTGAAGAAGGTTCACTCCACCGACAAAGTTTGGGATAGCCCCAAGTTTGGGATAAGCACACTTTCCCCGCTTGAAAGCTCTTAACGTTCCGTTCACACAGCTCTTTCAGTCCTTTGATCAGGAAGAAAAGTCTTAGTGAGGGGTGTGTCAAACAGGAATTGGTTAAGATGCAAGACAAAGAAATGTGAGTAATGCTAGGTGAGTAATGCTAGGTGAGTAATGCTAGGTGAGACCGGGTGGGGCTCTCGGCAGCGGTGACATTTGGGGCCAGATAATTCTTTGTCATAGAGGCTCTCCTGTACACTGTAGAATGTTCTGTGACATCCCCAGCTTCTAACCACTGGATCAGCTATTCCTCACAGCGGGGCAGTTTTGCCCCTGGAGGACATTTGGCAAGATCTGGAGATGTATTTGGTTGTCAGACCTGGGAGTCGGGGGGGTGGGGTGGCTGGGTGATGCTACTCGCATCCAGTAGTAGCGCTGAGCTTGCACAGGACAGCTCCTCACAACAAAGAATTATCTGGTCCCCAGTTTCAATGGTGTCAAGATTGAGAAGCCCTGGTTGAAAGAAATGCAAGTGGACATTTACAGTTGGTCCAACAGGATGGGATGAGAACGTCCCGAGGGAAGGACGTGCTCCCCCAAAACAGAAATCATATCCTGTTCTCTCTGCTGATACAGCCGGAAATCGTCCGTTTTAGGTGACTGGTGCTGGGATGAGGGTCCTCACCGGAGGCATGCCTGGCAGGAGACTCAGGGAGGCACGCACAGGAGAGAGGGCGCACGCTTTGTCTCGGGCCCGGCTGGGGCAGCGCGGGAGAGCGCTAGCAGATGGGCGCAGGGACCGCAGAAGTTCTGGAAGCACAGATGCCGTGGGCTCGGATGCCATGTCTTGGCCACCTGGACATCAGGCAGGCCTGTCCGCACGTGCTCGGTACTTTCTGTCGTTTGCATTCGTTTTTTGTTGGTTTAGCACCCCATTTCTGCTGAAACACTTATAGCTCAAAGCACATGCAGACATCACCCATTTGTACACACAAACGCAAGCAGGCCTCATTTACAGAAAATAGCGAACAGGTAACAAAGTGAAGAGGGGAATCAGTCCACCCCTGGGGCGCTAGAGGCTGTCGGGTTTGTTCTGTAAGTAGGGCTGGGTGCTGGGAAACACACAGACCGGGTTGTCCCACTCAGAGCAGCGGCGGGGTCCCTCCCCACGGCCCCGGCCCTGGTGACAGTGCGGCGGGCGCAGGCCGAGGGAGAGGCCCAGCCACCGGCAGCCATAGAGGTTCCTGAAAATCACCCCGTGCTCAGCTGCCGGCCTCACCTGCCACGACACTGGTTTTTTTATTGTTATGTTAATCACCATACATTACATCATTAGTTCTTGATGTAGTGTTCCATGATTCATTGTTTGTGCATAACACCCAGTGCTCCACGCAGAACGTGCCCTCCTTAATACCCATCACCAGGCTAGCCCATCCCCCCCCCCCCCTCCCCTCTAGAACCCTCAGTTTGTTTTTCAGAGTCCATCGGCTCTCACGGTTCGTCTCCCCCTCCGACTTACTCCCCTTCATTCTTCCCCTCCTGCTATCTTCTTTTTTTTTCTTAACATATAATGCATTATTTGTTTCAGAAGTACAGATCTGTGATCCAACAGTCTTGCACAATTCACGGCGCTCACCATAGCACATACCCTCCCCAATGTCTATCACCCAGCCACCCCAACCCTCCCACCCCCCACCACTCCAGCAACCTTCAGTGTGTTTCCTGAGATTAAGAATTCCTCATATCAGTGAGGTCATAGGATACATATGACACTGTTTTGAAACCCTGTTCGAACTCTCACTAGCTTGACACAGAAGAGCCAAAATGCATTTCAAAAACCAAGCACAGGAAAATAGACCATCATTCCCGATGTCCCGTTCCGCCTTTTCTCTCTGCCCTTCCGCATGGAGGGATCACACAACCTCCCTGGGCTGTCTCCCGGCCAGGGGCTCTTGGGCAGCGAAGTCAAGAACGAAGAGGAATGGACACGTTGAGGACGGTCTTCCCCAGGCGGCACTTCTCAAGAAGCGTTGGAGTGGTAAAACATTCTGGATTTTCTCTGGTCCTTTGGTGACATTATTTTCCCACCGAGACGCGTGGCGGAAAGTGGTGTGACCAGTGAGCGGACATGTGAAGGTCCCTGTGGTTGCACCGATGCCTCTTATTCAGTTCTTATGTGGATCTTTACCGGTCAGAAGGGACAGATGTAGGTCAGCGCTAGCTCATCAGGACCCGTGGCTCTGACGTTGTTCCAAGACAGGGGGGCTCACGCTTCCACCCATTTCTGAGCTCCCCCAGGGCAGGAATGCCCCCAGTCCACCCTAGCTGTTCTCCAGCCCCCAGGGCTGTGCTGGCCGGAGAGGGGGTCCTCAGGCCATATCACTGCAGCCAATGTGCAGGTCCAAATCCAGGCCCCATCACTCACTTCCTCTCTGACCTTGAGCAAGTCAGCCTTGGGCGTCCGTTTACTCCTCTCTAGCTTGGAATTGGTAACAGTACCTCCACTGCTAAGGCCTGAGTGAGAGAAGTCAGTCCAGTCCCAGGCTCATAGGAGATGCCGTCTAAACATTAGACATTAATATTAGGGGTTCAAGCTCTGTGTTGTTCAGCTTTGTAGCTCATCAAAGGCCAAATATCTAAGGTATTTTACTGCTTAAACTTTTTGTCCTAAGTGCTTCTCAGTTACATACTATACAGATTATTTTCAAGGTGATATTTGAGGGGATTTTGAATGGCTTTGGTCCCGTTTCTGAACGTGGGCAGGGATCCCTTTGGGGTACTCACTGTACTTCCAGATGAGCTGCAGGTTCTGAGCCGCCAATGCACAGGGACTGTGTGGGGGAGCTCCGACGGAGATGTACCGCATAGGACACCCCAAGCCCCGGGGCCCATGCGTCCCGGAAAGCTCATCTGGGCCCGATGGCCTGAAAAGCCTCTCATACCCGCTTTGGCTTCCTTCCATATTTTTTCTCAGCAAAGTCTTTCTCCAGATCTCTGCCTTTTCTTTGAGGTTCACTCTCGGTGCCCCAGGCTCTGTATATGAAAAGTCTCAATAAAAACGAGGAGTGGGAACAATGTGAGTGCACTTAACACTCCTGAATTGTACGCATTTAAAATGGTTAAGATGAGGGGCGCCTGGGTGGCTCAGTCGGTTAAGCAGCCGCTTTCGGCTCAGGTCATGATCCCGGGGTCCTGGGATCGAGCTCCCTGTTCAGCCGGGGAGTCTGCTTCTCTCTCTACCCTTCCCCCCTGCTCATGCTCTCTCTCTCTCTCAAATAAATAAATGAATAAAATCCTTAAAAGAAGTAAAATGGCTAAGACGGTATATTTTATGTTAGGTATATTTTACCACAATTAAAAAAAAAATACAATCACTAAAAAAAAAAAAAAAAAATCCCAAAAATGTGGGGTGGGAGGGACGGAAGCACCTTCACTGGTGATTTGACCTCCAATTCCAGGAAGTTCATTCAAGTCCAGAGTTGCGTCTTCCGTGAGCAATTCTCCTTCTCCCCTCGCTGCGGGGGGAGCTTCAGAGCCCAGCTGGGCCTGCGGGTTCTCTTGCTTCTGTACCCAGACTCCTCCCAAGAGGGGCTGCAGGTGGGCATTTGCTGACCGTTCCTCAAAGCAGAGCTTCCCCCAGGGGGTTCCAGGGGCTTGTAGCCACGCCCATGCCCAGGAGGGGCCCTTCTGAGCATCTCTGCGCTTTTTGGTGCCAGGGTCGTGGGTGCAAGAGGACCCACTATCGGCAAGGGCTTGTCTAAGCCTGGCTGCCAACTGCCCCGGGCCGGCAGCCCCTCCTGCATTCCTGGGGCTGTCCGGCCTCCTCTGGCCCCCTGACTTCCCGTCATCGTACTAAGCCACCAGCTGGGTTGGGGAGGCCCTGAGTGCACGTGGAAGCTCAGGGTTATAAAAATGCAAAACTACTTCCTCCTGCGTCTTCCCACAGCCAATTGGGAAGGGCCCCGTTGGCTCTCAAACCGGAGGGCCCAGGCCAAACCCAAGCCTATGCTGCCCTCTGCTGGTCATCCCAGCCCATGGCATCCCCTGGTCAGAACCAGAGGAAAGGGGCGCCTGGGTGCTCAGTCGGTTAAGCGTCTGCCTTCGGCTCAGGTCATGATCCTGGAGTCCCGGGATCGAGCCCCGCAGCATCGGGCTCCCTGCTCGGCGGGGAGTCTGCTTCTCCAGTCTGCTCCTCCCTCATCATGCTCTCTCTCTAATAAATAAATAAAATCTAAAAAAACCCCAAAAAACAAAAACCAACCCCCAAAAACAAACCAGAGGAAGAAAACCAAGGCAAGGCCGGCCCCAGCTAGCAAGGGCAGGCCCAGGAGGCCTGTGGAGAGCTGCAGACCTGCAAAAGACCCCTGGCTCCTAGCTTCCCTGGGGGTGTGGCCGCGCCCTGCTTGTCCCTCCGGGATGTACCCTGTCACCAGCTTGTCTGCCCACCATTGCCACCTGCTCCTATTTTCTTTCCAGAACAGAGCTCTAGGTACTGTCCAACCCCATCTTGCAAGAGTCCGTCTCCCGCCTTTAGGCCATCCCACCCGACCCTGCAGCCAGTTTGAAGCAGGCTGCCCGCCGAGCAGGGAGCCCGATGCGGGGCTTGATCCCAGGACCCTGGGATGATGACCTGAGCTGAAGGCAGATGCTCAACCAACCGAGCCACCCAGGCGTCCCTATTTCTTTTTTTTAAAGATTTTATTTATTTATTTGAGAGCGAGAGAGAGCACGAGTAGGGGGAGGGACAGAGGGAGAGGGAGAAGCAGATGAGAATAATTTGTTAAAAAAAGAGATGTTGATGATGTAGGCGAGAAGGGATATCCAGAGAAATGGAATTTGGGGGAGAAAAAAGGAGGCAGGACCCCGAGGATCTGTGGGGGTATTAGACAGGAGGAGGTCGTGCCGGGAATTGTGGATGCAGATGTGGGCTTGCTAGTGGTGGCTCTGGCGGTTTCCACGGTCTCCGGGAGAGCGGAGGCCAGGCTCCCAGCCAAGACGCAGAAGGTGGCAGGAGGAACGAGGGTCTGCGGAGTAAGAAAATGTGCGTGGAAGGCGGTTGGGGTTGAGTTTCGCCAGAGGGAGGGCCAGCGGGCGGGGGGGGGGGGGGGGCGTTGGTGTTTGCAAGAGTCATAGAAGAATGAGCTGGAGCATCCAGATTAGGCAAGAAAGTAAGTTAAGTCAAGGGAGGCTGGGAATGAAGTTAGAGTGCCCCCCGCCCCTTGAGCAATATGGATTCGGCTGAATAGTTACTGTCGAGGGGACACCGGAGGAGGTGAGCGGCACACAGAGTTTGGATCAGAACGGGAACGGTTTAAATTGCTTTCTGGGGTGACAGGTCCAGGGTGGCTCCGGGGAGGTGTGGGTCCGGTTGCAGGAAATGGTCCCTGTTGATGAATCAAGGAAAGGAGAGGAAATTTGCCATCAACCGGGGAGTTAATTTCCCAAGAAAAATGGCAGGACACAGGGCAGAGCTGAGGCTTCGGGACAGGTGCCAAAGCCTTCGCCCTGTTTTTCAAGATGAGGTGGGGGTAAGAATGCACTGTTTAAGAATGTTTTCTTACAAACAGATTTCTGTGTCCGATTTTGAAATTCCCCGGTTCTCCCGTTTCGCCTGAGATATCAAATAGCTGGAGCGGGCGCACTTCTCTCTGCCGGCCAAGAGGGGGCGCAGGAGACTGCCGCCAAAGAGTGACTCTAGGGAAGGCTCTGGAAAACAAGGTTGCCGCAGCTCATCCTCTGCCATCAGTGTCCTTGCGAAGGCAGGCTGGGGCTGGAGCCATCTGACGGCTGGGGTTCGCTTTGTGAGCGGCCCTTCTGTGTTTCCTAGCCAATTCCCTTACTCAGTGCCTTAAAACAACAGACGTTTATTGTCTCACAGTGCTGAGGCCAGAAATCCAAATTTAGTGTTACTAGGCAGGAATTGGGGTCTTGGCCGGGCCATGCTCCCTTGGAAGTTTCTAAGGGACAATCCTGCCTTGCCTCTTGAGCTTTGCGGTCCTGCAGGTATCCCCGGTCCCGGGAGCTTGGGGTCTAGGCTGGCTGGGGACCCCAGGCCCTATGGCATCGGATTAGAGAGCTTTGCTGCAGCATGGGCCAAGAGGCATTTGACAAACCAGCTGCCCATGTGCACCCCCTGCACCCCAAAGCCTTCATTCCTTCCTCCCGCCTCTCACCCGCAGGGGGTCGGCTATGCCGCTCCACGGGGCAGGGCTTGCTCAGTAGTCTTCCTCACCCTTCCCCGCGAAGTTATTTGGGGACATTCTTCTCAGTCTCCAGACAAAGCCGATGCTGTGCGGTAACCCCTGCAGTGTGTGCAGCCCTCAGCCCTCCCAGCTGGCCCGCTTGGTCCCTCGTGTCCCACACATGCTGCCACCAAGGGTCCAGGCCCTGAACACGAGCGGAAGGGTGGTCCTGAGAGTCACGCCATGGCATCGAGACATCATGGGTCAGACCTGGAACATGTGAAGTCAGCTGACATGGCTAGAACAGGTCCCAGGCCGGGTGGGGGAGGGGGTGGGTCTGCAAGCCGACCAAATGTATTCGCTTCTGCTAAAAAAACACCTGTCAGGGGCGCCTGGGTGGCTCAGTTGGTTAAGCGACTGCCTTCGGGCTCGGGTCGTGATCCTGGAGTCCCGGGATCGAGTCCCACATCGGGCTCCCTGCTCGGCGGGGAGTCTGCTTCTCCCTCTGACCCTCTTCCCTCTCGTGCTCTCTATGTCTCATTCTCGCTCTCTCAAATAAATAAGTAAATAAAATCTTAAAAAAAAAAAAAAAAAAACACCTGTCAGAACAGGCATTGGCGGCAGACCTTGGCAGCGCCGTCCAGGTGCTGTGCGGGACAGAGGCACTCCTGGCCTGGAAGCATCCTGGGCTCACTGGCAAGGTTGGCCAGCGAGATGGATGTTTGGGGCATCTTAGCCTGGGTAACCACGGGATTCGATGGAGCGCCTCCTCTTGTTCATACTTACAAGAATGCCTTTGACCGTGGTTCCGCCTTCTGCATGCGCCTGCTGCCAGGGAGGGCAGGGCCCAGTATGCTGGCCTTAGAGCGCCACCGCTTGGCCTCCCCCAACAAGCACACTTTGCCTTGCTGGTGGGAATGCCACCGCGCGGGCGTGCTTCCAAATCATAGATCTCCCTGGGCCACAACTAGGTCAGGTGACACCAAAGTGAAAAATCAGGTTTTAGGAAACCTAATACCTATTTAGCAATAACGGGTTCAAATGGGAAAGTATTAGATGGCGTCTTGCCTTGTTAATAACACCTACCAAGAAGCCACATCTTGAATGACAAAGTTGATGTGAGGGCCAAGTTTTGTGCTGTTTGCCAAAACTGCTGGTCAGTATGGGCATACCCTAGAGATATCGTGGGTTTGGTTTGCAATAAAGCGGTTATTGCAATAATGTGAGTCAAATGAACTTTTGGTTTCCTAGTGCCCATAAAAGTTTATATGTTAACTTATGTTTATACTGTAATCTCTTATTTTTATTATCATTTTATTATTAAATTATTATATTATTATGTTTATACTGTAATCTATTAAGTGTGCAATTGCATAATGTCTTTTCAGACATTATGTACATACCTTTATTAAAAAATACTTTATTGGGGCGCCTGGGTGGCTCAGTTGGTTAAGCCTTCCAACTCTGGGCAGTGTGTAAACAGATAAAGGAAGAGATGCTCTAGATGAAACCGGTGGGGAGTCCTAGGCCCACCAGCCAGAGAGAAGCTCTTCTTTTTTTTTTTTTTTAGAGAGAGAGAGAGCAAGAGAGCATGCACAAGTGGAGGGGGGAGAGGCAGAGGGAGCAGGAGAGAGAATCTTAAGCAGGCTCCACGCCCAGCGCAGAGCCTGACACGGGGCTCAGTCTCATGACCTTGAGATCACGACCTGAGCTGAAACCAAGAGTCGGATGCTTTTTTTTTTTTTTTTAAAGATTTTATTTATTTATTCATGAGACACAGAGACAGAGAGAGAGAGAGGCAGAGGGAGAAGCAGGCTCCCAAGGAGCAGGGAGCCCGATGTGGGACCCGATCCCAGGAGTCTGGGATCATGACCTGAGCCGAAGGCAGACGCTTAACCATCTGAGCCACCCAGGCGCCCAAAGAGTCGGATGCTTAACCGACTGAGCCACCCAGGCGCCGCCCCCCTCCCCCAAGAGAAGCTTATTCTGAACAGTTTGAAAACCACTGGACTCAGGTGTGAGGTCAACTGTTACAACAGGAAATTGGGAGGGGAGACAGAGCCGCTTACCCAGGCTGCGGCACAGGATAGAGGACACCGAGGTCAGATGATAGTGTCAGAACCCAAGTCCAGCAGCAAGGGGGATACGTGTGCATGGGAGAAATATAGTATAAAAATTATCAGTCTTGGGCGCCTGGGTGGCTCAGTTGGTTGAGCGGCTGCCTTCGGCTCACGTCATGATCCTGGAGTCCCAGGATCGAGTCCCGCATCCGGCTCCATGCTCAGCGGGGAGTCTGCTTCTCCCTCTGACCCTCTCCCCTCTCATGCTCTCTCTCTATCTCATGCTCTCTCTCAAATAAATAAATAAAATCTTTAAAAAAATTATCAGTCTTCAGGGAAAACACTCAATCTTTGCAATAAAGAACATTCTACCAAAGATGAAAGTGGTAAAACTAAAGTTTATATGAAAATACTTTAAAAAATATATTTTAACACCTTCCCCTGTTAGAACTCTCTTGAGCATAATATAGCAACATTACTAATGTTTAGGTCAAGTCCTTTAGAAATGTTTGGCATGTGACCTGTGACTTTCATCTTTAGAGATGGTAAATTATTTTCTCCTTTAAGAATAATGTTTCGGGGCGCCTGGGTGGCTCAGATGGTTAAGCGTCTGCCTTCGGCTCGGGTCATGATCCCAGGGTCCTGGGATCGAGCCCCGCATCGGGCTCCCTGCTCGGCGGGGAGCCTGCTTCTCCCTCTGCTTCTCTCTCTCTCTCTGTCTCTCATGAATAAATAAATAAAATCTTTAAAAAAAAAAAAGAATAATGTTTCATAAGTCAATCAGAGAAAGACATGTATCATATGAACTCACTGATATGAGGAATTCTTTTTTTTTAAAGATTTTATTTATTTATTTGACAAAGAGAGAGACAATGAGAGAGGGAACACAAGCAGGGGGAGTGGGAAAGGAAGAAGCAGGCTTCCCGCTGAGCAGGGAGCCTGATGTGGGGCTCGATCCCAGGACCCTGGGATCATGACCCGAGCCGAAGACAGTCGCTTAACCAACTAAGCCACCCAGGAGCCCTGATACGAGGAATTCTTAATCTCAGGAAACAAACTGAGGGTTGCTGGAGTGGTGGGGGGTGGGAGGGAGGGGGTGGCTGGGTGATAGACATTGGGGAGCGTATGTGCTATGGTGAGTGCTGTGAATTGTGCAAGACTGTTGAATCACAGATCTGTACTTCTGAAACAAATAATACAATATACGTTAAGAAAAAAAAGACGATAGCAGGAGGGGTAGAATTGAAGGGGGAGAAATTGGAGGGGGAGATGAACCATGAGAGACTATGGACTCTGAGAAACAAACTGAGGGTTCTAGAGGGGAGGGGTTGGGAGGATGGGTTAGCCTGGTGATGGGTATTAAAGAGGGCACGCTCTGCGTGGAGCACTGGGTGTTATGCACAAACAATGAATCATGGAACACTACATCACAACTAATGGTGTAATGTATGGCGATTCACATAACAATAAAAAATTTAAAAAAATAATGTTTCAGTGTTTAAAAAATATTTTTCATACACTTAGAAGAATGAAGTATTAAGCCACACTGTTAACACACATTATGAAAAATCACTGTTTGGGGGGCACCTGGGTGGCTCTGTCGGTTGAGCAGCCGACTCTGGATTTTGACTCAGGTATGATCTCACGGTCCTGGAATCAAGCCCCGCGTCAGGCTCCATGCTCAGTGGGGAGTCTGCTCAGGATTCTCCCTCTCTCTCTGCCGCTCCCCTCCTCCCTGCCCCACATGTGCACACACTCTCTCTCAAATAAATTAATCTTCAAAAAAAAAAATCACTTGTGGCTCTTTTTCTGCTGTGTTGGGGAAACAGCAAGTTTAAGTTACCAAACTCAAGATGCCATTCCTTCTGTTTTCAAAGTAGGACAGTTTCTTGCAAACTTCAAAGACTTGTATCTCTTAGATACAATATTTGATACTCTATCAAATACGAATTTTTAATGTCATGCCACTTTTGCACTGATTGAGCATTTATGATAATAATGATTGTGCATCTCCTCATTATTGGATAATTAGCAGCGTTGGGGAATAATAATGGGCTCTGGTCTGGGTATGAGTCATCCTGCTTCTGCCACTTGTCAGCTATCCACAGTGAATTAACGTCTTGATTTAGCCTGTTTCCTCATCTACAAATTGCAAGGCTGTTTAGAGTTAAATGAGACTGTGTGTAAAATGATTGTACGTAGCATGTAGAATGTGAAACACTCCACCCCAAAAGCTTGCTTTCCTTCCTTTGCATAAACATGTACACCTGAGGCTCCCATGTATTCATTCGATAATGTTGATGAACCACTTACTCTACAAAATAATGGATGCAAGCTGCCTTTTAAAAAGTGAGTTTGGAGAAAAAAAATTTAAAAGTCAGTTTGGGGGTGGAATTGCGAATAGGAAAGGGAATGGTTTGCCCACAGTGGTGTTTCTTGCAATATATGCAAAGTAATCCAAAGTTATTTTCAACTATGTGATTAGCTTTAAAAATCACTTACAGATGGATGTTCACTTCCAGCCATGATGTAATGATAGGACTGGATTCACTCTTCCACCTTAAAAAACTAGAAAGCTATACACAAAGTATGAAACAGTTTTTAGACGTTGGACAAAGATCACAGGTCACGATGTGTGAGAGAAGGGAAAGGTGAGGGAAGCATCGTGGTTCCCAGTGTTTGGGCTCCAGCAGAGGGAAGTTCTGGAATCCTGTCTCATCCAGACAGTTGTACTGTGGTTATGTAAGAGAATGTTCCTGTTTTTAGGCAGTACATACTTAAGTATTTATTTAGGGGCAAAAAGGTAACACTTTTGAACAGCTCAGGAAAAAATATCATTTGTAGATGTATGTACATATACATACAAACATATATGTACATATATATATACACACACACATTTATGAGACAAAATGATAAAACATGGAAATATGTTAACACAGGGAACCAGGGTGAAGGGAATACGGGAATTCTTTGTACTGGTTTTGAAATTTTTCTCTAAGTTTGGAAGTGTTTCAAAATTTAAAAAAATAGTCAAAGCCTGGTGCTAACAACTTATTAATGTAGGAATACTCAGCCAACCCTTTCTTTTTTTTAAAAAAAGATTTGTTTATTTGAGAGAGAGAGAGAGAATGAGAGAGATAGAGAACACGAGAGGGCAGAGGGTCAGAGCGAGAAGCAGACTCCCTGCCGAGCAGGGAGCCTGATGTGGGACTCCATCCCGGGACTCCAGGATCATGACCTGAGCCGAAGGCAGTCGCTTAACCAACTGAGCCACCCAGACGCCCCAGCCAACCCTTTCTACTACTTAAATGCTGTTTCACAAAACTCAAACATGATGGAAAAAACTGGGAATTACTTCAGATTTGTTAGTAGTTACTTTAGACTTAGCTACTCTGTAACAGGTAGAATGAAAAGTATTGAAGTTTAACATATTTACATTATACAATGCATATATCTGCAAATTATGTAATAGCTGTTTCCTGTATAAAAACTGGAAAATCCAGGTAAGCAAAGACAAATAATCCCAGCAGAGAAATACTGCTCATCAGTTGTCTTTGTGTATAGACATAATGTATTTTATACTAGTAATTGGTGACGTTAAATTTCCATGTTTTTTGAAAAGTGATTTTGTGGTGAACATTCACTTGCAACTTATTTTTAAACACTTTTAATTTTAAAGTAAGGTATACACCCAACATGGGGCTTGAATTCACAACCCCAAGATCAAGAGTGGCACGCTCTACCAACTGAGCCAGCCAGCCACCCCAATCGCAACTTATTTTAGAAGACAATACTACAGGGCGTCTGGGTGGCTCAGTTGGTTAAGTGTCTGCCTTCGGCTCAGGTCATGATCACAGGTTCTTGGGATCCAGCTCTGCATCGGGTTCCCTGCTCAGGGGGAAGCCTTCTTCTCCCTCTCCCCCTCCCCCTGCTTGTGTTGATTCTCTTGCTTTGTCTCACTCTCTGTCAAATAAATAAATAAAATCTTTAAAAAAAAAGAAGGCAATACTACATTGCCAGTACTATTAAGAGTACTTTGTAGGAAGCACCTTGGTAACAAATAATACACACCATACTGTGTGCGTACTGACTGGTGTGGTTTTGAGAAGGCCAGATTTGAAAGACGATGAGCCTTTTCAAAGAGCAGGCTCTTCAAAGGACTTACCGTCTCAGTACTGCCAGTATTAGAAGCCCTCTGATGTTATATCCTCATCCGCATTTCACAGATAAGGAAACAGAAGCATGGACAAGTTGCAGCCCACACTTCAAGCCACACTGCTGCTGTGTGGTGAAATGAGCCAACTCCTCCTTCCTAACGTCACACTTTGTGTCTGACGCTGAAATACCTTTAATGCTGTCAAATTGCAAAAAAATTAAATACATTTATACAAACATTCTCATATTCTGGGTATCTCTTTCTTTACTAATTAATCTTTTATCAATATGAGAAACAGGTCATATAATTCAAGGGAAAATATTAAAAAATGTATTTTAGTTAGGCCTGCATAAAAGTGGCAATGTCAAAATAGAAAAAGATTGAAATTGCACAAAAGCAATGTATAAATTAAAAAAATTATTTGGAAAAAAATTATTTAAAAGAGAGCAAGTGAGCACATGAGCAGGAGGAGCAGAGAGAAAGGGAGAGAGAAACTTAAGCTGATTCCACACTGAGCGCAGAGCCCAACGCAGGGCTTGATCTCAAGACCCTGAAATCACAACCTGCGCCAAAACCAAGGGTCAGATGCTTATCCAACTGCACCACCCAGGCACCCCTAAAAGTAATGTGTAAATTCTGAGTGTTTGGCATCAGTTAACAGTTAAAAGCAATGATAGTATATAAATACTAGGGGAGGGGCGTCTGGGTGGCTCAGTTGGTTAAGCATCTGCCTTCGGCTCAGGTCATGATCCCAGAGTCCTGGGATCGAGCCCCGCATCGGGCACCCAGTAGGGACCCTCCTTCTCCCTCTCCTTCTGCACCCTCTCCACCTCCCTGCTGGTGCTCTCTCTCGCTATGTCTCTCAAATAGATAACATCTATAAAAAAAAAATACTTAGGGGCATGTTCAAATAAGAGGAAACAATTTAAAATTTATGAGGCCTTTTGTTAAAAAAAAAATCAGATCTCATCTTGATATTAAACTTGTGCCGATCTATGCATCAGTGTATCAATTATCTGAGTTGTGGCTACATGATTGGATTTCCTGAGTCTAATAAAAACAATTTTGGGGCGCCTGGATGGCTCAGCCGTTTAGCGTCTGCCTTTGGCTCAGGTCATGATCCTAGGGTCCTGGGATCGAGCCCAGCATCGGGCTGCTTCTCCCTCTCCCACTCCCCCTGCTTGTGTTCCTGCTCTTGTGCCTCTGTCAAAAAATAAAAATCTTTAAAAAAACAAACAAACAAAAAAGTTTTAACTACCGAAGAGACCACCTCATGGCTGCTTTGTGTGCAAGGAAGAGGTATGAAAAGTAATAAACACCGGGGAAAAAGGAAAAGTCTACTGTCCCTTTTCTGTGTCAGTATCCTTCAAAGACTTTCTTTCTCAAGGCTGTGATTTATTTGACCTGTTCACCTTCAGATGGATGCCACTTTCATGTTTTATATTTGATGACCCATGTGTTGATTTGACTTTTTTAAATCAGAAAACATGTAACTTATAAATTGTTAACTTTAGAATTTTTTGTTACTTTCCAGAAAATATCCCCTTCCCCAGAACCAAATATTAGCTTTGGATTTAGGTGAGCCTTTACTATCCTCATTTCTTCCTCCCATTGTAATTGTTATCAATGGGTTACCCTTCCTAAATTGTACTGATGTATGAAATCCTCTGCCAGGGCTCCTGGGTGGCTCAGTCGTTAAGCGTCTGCCTTCGGCTAAGGTCATGATCCCAGGGTCCTGGGATCGAGCCCCACATCGGGCTCCCTGCTCCGCGGGAAGCCTGTTTCTCCCTCTCCCACTCCCCCTGCTTGTGTTCCCTCTCTCGCTGTGTCTCTGTCAAGTAAATAAATAAACTTTAAAAAATAAAATAAAAAACTAAAATCCTCTGCTGATGTTATAAAGCAACTGGCATAAGAAGTCAACTAAAATAAAAGCATGGCTGATAGAAGAGACACAAAAGAATGCACAATAGTTACTCAAAAAATTTTTTTACACAATTGCTATTTTAAAAAGTTTTAAAATTATAAATACATGTTTAAAAAATTCAAATATACAGAATGAACAGCTGCACAGTTGAATATGGAAGCCACTAGCTGCACGTCCATTGCTCCATTACCACCACAGGGCTAGGGGCTGGCACACCCTGAGTGCACACACAGCGTCCACACAGAAGGCCCGTCGGACAGTTCACTGGTTATTGCTCTACAGTAACCATAATTAAGCACTAGTATATAAATGGCTGATTATTATAAAAGTTCTGTATACATTCTGGATACAAGTACTTTATCAGACATAATTTTCAAAAACTCTCCCATTCTGTGGGTTGTCTTTTCACTTTCTTGACGGTGTTCTTTAAAACATGAAAGTTCATTCTGAGCAAGTCCAATTTATTTTCTTTGTTGCTTGTGCATTTGGTGTTGTATGTAAGAAACCATTGCTTGGTCCAAGGTCACAAAGACTTGCTTGTATGTTCTCTTGTCAGTTTTAGAGCTGTAGCTCTTACATTTAGGTAGGTGATCCATCTTGGGCTGAAATCTGTGAGGAGGGGAATCCTTTAGCATGTGGCTTTACAGTTGTCCTAGGACTATTTGTTGAAAAGATTACTCTTATTGAATGCTTTGGCAGTCTTGTCAAATATCAATTGATCATAAACATTATAGGCTTATTTCTGGATTCTCGGTTATATTTTATATTCCCTTAATCCATGTTTCTTTATGCTAGTATCACTATCTTGGTTACTGTAGCTTTGTAGTTAAGTTTTGCAATTGGTTAAGTGTGAGTCTTCCAACTTTGTTCTTTTTCAAGATTATTTTGGCTTTTGTATTTTCCATGTGAATTTTATCAGTTTGTATTTCTGTATGAATTTTATCAGTTGGTCAATTTTTGCAAACAAGCCAGCTGGGATTTTGACAGGAACTGCAGGAACCCTGTGGAGCAATTTGGGGAGCATTTTCATTTTAACAATGTAAAGTCTTCCAATCCATGAACAAAAATGTATTTGTTTATTTAGGTCTTAATTTCTTTCAACAATGTGGCATAGTTTTTATTCATCTTGATGCTATTGTAAATAGAATTTTTAAAAATCTCAATTTCAGAACATTCACTGCTGACAGAAATAAAGCTGATCTTTGTATACTGATCTTGTATCTATCCTGTAGCCTGGTGAACTCATTTAGTTTTTAAATGAATTTCTTAGAATTTTCTATCTACTAAGATTATGCCATCTGTGAATACATAGTTTTACTTCTTTTCCAGTATGGTTGACTTTTCTTTCTTTTCCTTGCCTAATTGCCCTGGCTAGAAACTCAAGTACAATGTTGAATAAAAGGGGTGAGAGTGAACATCCTTGTCTTGTTCCTGATTTTGGGGACAAGGACATTCAGCATTCAGTCTGTTGCCAATAATGATGTTGAGGGTGGACTTTTTGTAGATGCTCTTTATCATACTGAGGAATTTCCATTTTATTCCTAGTTTGTTAGGTATTTTTATCATGAAAGGGTGCAGAATTTTATCAAATGTTCTGCAACTGTTAAGACAATTAAATTGTCCTTTAAATTGTCCTAAATTTTGTCCTTTATGAACATGGGACAATTGATTCTCATTATTTATGAGTCTGTATTTATGAATTTACCAATTTATTTGTAAAATTTGTTTGTAATCCCCAAATCAAAACTGTCACCATGGGGGTGCCTGGGTGGGTCAGTTGTTAAGTGCCTGCCTTCGGCTCAGGTCATGATCCCAGGGTCCTGGGATGGAGCCCCGCATCGGGCTCCCTGCTCCGGGGGAAGCCTGCTTCTCCCTCTCCCACTCCCCCTGCTTGTGTTCCCTCTCTCGCTGTGTCTGTCAAATAAATAAAATCTTAAAAAAAAAAAACCCCAAAACTGTCACCACTTTTATGATCATTCATAGATATGTGCAGACCCACGAAAATTTTGAGTTTCCCCATATGCATCTTCCCAGTGGGGGTGAACAAGACAATGCTTCTGCCTTCCTGTTTCAGCCCCCACCCCCAGACATGACCAGAAGATGGAGGGGGGGTGCGGAGGCAGGGCTGTGTAAGCTTTGGCTCTGGGAGCAGTCGGACAGGTATGAATCCCAATTCTGGCAGTAATTAGTGGGGTGGCGTGGCCTCAGAAAGGTCACTTAACGTTTCTGAACCTCATTTTCTCTTTTGTAAAATAAAACAGTATACCAGGATAAATTTCCAGGATTTAAGATTATAATCTATTTGAGATATGAATACACACACATTTCCCCCAGGAGCAATGGCTCTGCATTCACTAGTTCAGTATTCATAGTGACTTTCTAGACTATAACTACTGTGAATAATGAGAATCGTTTGCAGATGACATTGATTTTTGGATGTTAAACAAACCTTGCATTCCTGGGACAAATCTTACTTGGTCATGGTATATAATCCTTTTTTTGCTAGTTGCTAGACTAGCAAATCCTTAGTTGCTAGACTCAGTTTGCTAGTATTTTGTTGATGGCTTTTGAGTCTCTTCATAACAGATACTGATCTTTTTTTTTCTTGTGATGTCTTCACCTGGTTTTGTATCAGGGTAATACTGGCTTCATAAAATGAGTTGGGAAGTGTTCTCTCTCCTTCCATTTTTGAGGAGAGTTTGCAAAGGACTGGTGCTAATTCTTTAAATGTTTGGTAGAATAGAGCAGTGAAGCCATTTGGGCCTGGTATTTCCTTTGCAGAACGTTTTAAAATTACTAATTCAATATTTTTGTTATTGGCAGTTGCCTTTTTAACTTGCTTTAGGTAGGACAAAAGGTGGTAAGATTATCTCTTAAGGCCAGTAAAATTCATTAAGAAAATGTTATCAAGGAAGACATATCCAGTGTTTGTAAGATTCAGTCACCAGCTGCCAAGATCATCCAGTAGCAGAGTTATCCTGCTGTCTTGCTCTAACAGAGACAAATATTTCATCACCTCTCCATGTGCCTTCATGACCTTAGGAACAAGAAACTTCAGCCTGTTCTACATAAGATTTATATACAAACATCTTAACTGACACTCACAGTAAAGTCCTATAATCACAAATTAAAGTTTGTACATTTCTAGATTATATACAGACATGCATATTTACATATTATCTTTAAATCTATCTACAAACATAATACCTATCTCAGAACCTGTCGGGATGGCAGTGTATAGTGGAATAAACACTGGAACAGAAATCTGGAGGTCTCAGTTCTGGGGCCAGCTCTAACGTAAACAAGATGCCTCAATCTGTTTCTCCCACTGATGAAACTAGGTTAAGCCTGATGATCACCAAGGTTTTTTTTCCTGATTCTAAAAATACAAGTGACTTACAATGCCATTCCCATTGTACTTACTTCAGGGTGCTCAAAATGAAAATATTTTTGCTATAAACATATACACATCCATCCTTCATTCTTACAGAACAAATCAACCAATTCACCAACTCTTAAAAGAGAACAAGGAGGAAGTCTGTGGGTAATATAATTCCAACACCTCAAGGTCCTGGGTTTGCCAGGAAATACCATTACTAAACTTCTCTCTGTACAAATACGTGTATTTGCTTTTTCATAATGCCTCTCTTCATGTCAGTGCTGTTGCATACGAGGCTTCTAGAAATTACAATAACTTCCAAAAACAAGGTCACTTTTCAGAAATCCGGAGCCCCTCAGAGAGACTGAATGGCATGTCATCAGTTGTCTCCACCGGCACGTTGCTCCTACCAAACTGGCATGGATAATGGTGGGTGTGGTGACTTGAAATAAATGCATCTGCCATCCGGCTGCAGTGACAGCCATCTGACGGCAAGACGTTACTGGAGTTACCAAGATGCGAATGGTAAACACCGTGGAATGAGTCTTGAGTTGAGTGGTAATGGCCGGCTCCCGCTGAGGTGGATGCCGAGCTCTGGTAAGGGCCATTACACATAATACAAGTTTGGAAGCAAGTCTTCCTGCCCAAACCTCGGTGAATGTCCAGTTTGGCAATGAGGGGTTTCCCAACATTCACCTCCTGCTTCTCCTCTACGGTATCTTCCAATCCTGAGTACTGATATGACAGGCAGACTGTGAAGATCAGATGTTCCTGAAAAGGAAAAGAATTATTTTTATCAACTGTGAAAGCATATCAATCTTAGAGTAATACTGACAAATACAAATACACACGTGATCACAAAACAACACACACTCTCACTCCCCTTTCCCAGGTTCCAAATCCTCAAGGCTCGTTTACACCTTCCCCACACGAAGAAAGGCCAGCTATAATCACCTTCCCTTTCCCTCATCCAGTACTTAAAGTTCCTGCTACTGACAGTAGCCAGAATCACAGAGATCTTGTACTGTATTCCAGATGAACAGTTTAAAGGCATTTTCCAAGTAGTGGGGTTTGGGAAAATTACCCTTTCCTATTAGTGGAGATGGAGAATGATCCTTTAATGAAAAAACCTGGCTTTAGACCTAGGCCAAAAGTTTAGCTGTTTTATTTTTTTTTAATTTTTTTATTTTATTTTATTTTTTTTTAGAAGATTTTATTTATTTATTTGACAGAGGGAGACACAGCCAGGGAAGGAACACAAGCAGAAGGAGTGGGAGAGGGAGAATCAGACTCCCGCTGAGCAGGGAGCCAGATGTGGGGCTCGATCCCAGGACCCTGGGACCATGACCTGAGCCGAAGGCAGACGCTTAACGACTGAGCCACCCAGGTGCCCCAAAGTTTAGCTGTTTTAAAAAACATGAAATAATAATACACAATCCTAGGTGGAGAAGTATAACTGAATCACATCACAGGGTTATTTCAAAGACAAAGGAGTAACAGCTAAGATTAGCTGTAAACAGGGTGACAATAGTCTGTTTTTTGTTCCTTAACTAGGAAATGATTATTTGAAGGTGCGAAGGTATTTAAAAGCAGACTATGCTCCTTATCTCTAACTTTTCAACAATATGGAGAGTAATCACATGTACTCTCACACAAAAATCCTCAGGCCATTACCAGGGACAGAAGAGAGTATGACAAGGGTCACTGATAAGACTGTGTATCACTTATCTCTACTTCAATTTAATACCCAATGAAGCAGTTCATCTATAAACTAATACAACTGTCACATGCCAAAATGCATTTTCACTTTCATAAAGTCAGTAGTTAATAAACAGGAAAAGCATTAACCTTTAATTTTTGCAGTGAACTGAGCCTGGTGTAGAGGCAATGCTTGGGAAGATCCTTAGATACTAAATAGCTGCCAGTTTCTTCAGGCGTCCCTTTATTTGCATCTTTTGGATCAATATCTAAGTCCTGTGAAAATCAGTGGATGTTATTAATGCAATCAATTAAAGTCATAACATTGTCTATGATAGTAAAATATCTTAACAGGTATTGTCCTCTTATGAATTTTGGCCTCAATAGGTAAGCCCTTAGACAGGACTAAAGAAATAATAAAAACAACATTTTAGAGTGTAACAGGAATTCCAAATTCTGCACAGATACACTTAAAAAGTTAGCTCTGCAAGGTTAGTTACTTTCAAACTACCCCCACAAACACTTCTTAATCCTCTCAAGCTTCCTTTTAAGTTCCAGCCCCGTTAGACTGTGACCCCTGGATTCTCTCCCTGCTCACTCATTACTTTTGGGAAGGTGCAGGCGGATTTATATGATTCATATATTTAAAAAGAATAAATGGACATGTACAGGCAGTCCTTCCCTTTTCCTTCTCTAAGAGCCAACCCCTGGGTAAGAGCGGGAGATGTGTTCTGAAAGTCTGAGAGAAGGCCTCAAGCTCTACCCTGCCCAATGCCCAGGAGGCCCCTCTGAGTCCAGCGCTGTTATGGCTGGTAGACAGACCTGTCTAATTCTGGGGTTCAGTGCTGGACCATCTGCTCTCATACTAAACAATGTCTTCCATGAAGTCTTTATCAGCAGCAAAGGTGATGTTCTGGATTTGTCTCACTCCTTGCTTACTTCTCAATTTACTACACTCAATGTAGGAAAGAGGGGTATATTTATTGGCTTCTTTAGGCCAACATGAAATAAATATCATACCTTAATTTACGGAAAAAGAGAACTAAATTTCTATGCTTCCAATATACTACCATGTTACTGCTTAATATTCGATATCCTACTTAGGGTAAAGGAAATTAAAGGCTTCTTTCCTGGGTGAACTTTAGATATTCCTAAATTTGATAAATTTAAGGTATTTTAGGGATTAGTTTTTAAATATTTTGACCATTGTTACTAAAATACAAATATTTATATAAATGGAAGATAGAGGTATTCGTATTTCCTTTAAATTTACCATCAACTTTTAAGTTTCCAAATGTTTAGTGTTTAGTAAGTGAGGCTACACTGTGCTATTTTGGATAAAAGAAGAAAGGGGCTTCTTACAAGAGGAAAATCAGTGACGTAGGCGTCGCACGTCAGCACGTCCGGTGGCTTGTGGACTATGCTCGTGTAGATTACCATGACGTTGGAGAACTCGGCAGCAAACCCCAGCTGAATCTGAACACCGCACTGGAATTTAAGACACATACTTTCTGGGAGTTCTGAAAAAGAACAAAAAGAACAACTTACAAATAATCCCTTGAGGAGCGCTTTGGTAAGTTTTCTGTTAAGCAACAGACAATTGTTCTTTATGGGGGAAAACAACAGTGAGAGCTTTTGCTTTCGCTTAAAAATGTTCTATAACTAACACATTGTTCAAAGGCACACACACACACACGCACGCACGCATGCATGCATGCACTTAAAGAAAAAGTCCCATATTCTGCTGGTCAAGCAAATAAAAATCTTTCATTTACTATTTCCTTCCAGTTCTCGTCCCTCTGCATATGTAATTTTTACAGTGGTAATCAAAAGTACCCATATAATTGTAGATAAATTTTCACTGTTGCCTCAATCTTCATGAAAATAGTTTTTAATAAAGCATAATGTCACTGAGTATTTGTTACTCTGAACAATTCCACTACTCTTGAATACCTATAGTATTTCTGGGTTTTATTATTTTTCTATTATAGTCAGTATTTCTTATACATATGTACTTAATGCTTAAAGATTATTAGATATAGCTGCTCGATGGTGCCTCACACATGTGACATTCTCCATTTACACAGAATATAGATTTCACCATAACATTTCCAAAATGAAGTAATATTAATTTTCAAAGTGTTTACCTAGTTGATGGGATTAAAAAGGAAAAACTACACTATCATAATTTTAATTTTATTTTCTCTAATTACTACTTAAGCTTACCATTTTCTATATTTATTTCTTAAATTAATATATTCTCAATTGTGTAGGCTGAATTTGCATCCTTTGATGATTAACTGAGGGAGTTTTTTTTTTTTTTTAAGATTTTATTTATTTATTTGACAGAGAGAGACAGTGAGAGAGGGAACACAAGCAGGGGGAGTGGGAGAGGGAGAAGCAGGCTTCCCGCTGAGCAAGGAGCCCGATGTGGGACTGGATCATGACCTGAGCTGAAGGCAGACACTTAACCATCTGAACCACCCAGGTACCCCTAACTGAGGGAGTCGTAATGTTTTTCCTTTTACCATTTTGCATGAGCTCTTTAACATAAAAAATGCCAAATCTGTTACCAAAAAAAGGGCTCTCTTTCCAAACTACTCCACATCTCTAGAGCCTGTTTGCCTTTGGTAAGGTGACATTTACCCATATCTAAAAGATAAGAAATAAGTATTATCTTAAGACCACAATGTTTTCATTATGTTTTAAATATTTAGGCCACAAACTCTTCTGCAAATGCGGTTATGTTCTGAGTATCACTCATTCACTCCACTCACTCACCAACTATTTTATTGAACACCTACTATGTGCCAGGCATGGTTCAAAGTAATGAGCAAACAGAAAAATATTGGACCAGCCCACGTCTAAAGTTTTTTTTTTTTAATTTGAAGATCTAATTGGCTTTATTAGGCAATTCATGAATTGGGCAGCATCTCATCCACCAAGTAAAGAGATGCTCCCTTAGTTTCATTTCATAAAAGGTTTTTTTTACTATTGATCTTTACCACCATGATTTTGTTACACTTGTTGTTTAGAGATTTTTTAAAGGAAAAGAATCAATTTCAATTATTTATCCAATTATCTGGAAGGCAAGACAATATATTTATGGCATTTTATATTTTAATGTGCTTTAACATATTTAACCAAAAATATATTTTAGAGAACAGACTATTATGAAAAGAAAGACATTATATAGAAGTTCACCAAATACAATTTTCAATCATCTACAATAAGGGATTTACAGATATTTGGGACTCACAGAAAATCCAAAATCTTCATTTCAGTCAATAATTTAAACTTACCTTTTCACTAAATCACATAGAATTACCAAAGGTAATTAAGTTATAGATATGATTTCCACCTCACCTTCTCTTTTCTTGCTCACCGACTCACTTATTCAAGAGTTGAAAAGAGAGAATACTCAGTAATACTGATGAGCATATAGTATTTACTGACCAGCATGCTTGTCTCTTTACATGTGTGATTGCATTCAATACCAACAACCCTCCCAAGTATTATTTCTTGTCCACATTTATATATAACATGTTTATCAAGTGGTAGAGACAGGATCAGAACCCAGGCCTGTCTGATTTTTCAAATAGCATACTTCCAACAGCTCACAATATAATAAAATCTAAGGGAATGTATATTAGATAAGTTGTTTAGTTTTGGGTTTCCCCACCAGGCTAAAATGTTTTCACTACAAAATTGAGAGGAAAACTATCCAGGAGGAAAAAAACTTCCTTCGTGATTTAATACAGCATGTTATAGAAAAACCCCATTAAGAACCAGGCTTCACCGTACCATGTGCTTTGGCCCACTGCAGATTCCGTACCAGAGACTCCGCAGAATACGCTGTTCCCTGAATTGGGTCAGTAAGCGCTCTCTTTTCAGACAAGCTACTCCGAATCTCTAGAGCCTGTTTGCCTTTGGTAAGGTGACATTTACCCATATCTAAAAAATAAGAAGTAAGTATTAAGACCACAATCTTTTCATGTTTTAAATACTTAAGTCAAGAACTCTCCTGCAAATCCAGTTATGTTCTCAGTATCACTCACTCACTCAACAACTATTTTACTAACACGTTCTATTATGTGCCAGGCAAGGTTCAAAGTAATGAACAGAGAAAAATATTGGGCCAGGCCACTTCTAAAGACCCCTCTTTTAGCTTTTATCTTCTATAATTCTATTATCACATCCCTAATATTCTAAGCCTTAAAATTCACAAAGAACTGAAAGTATACTTTTTATTTTTTAAGATTTTCATTTATTTGAGAGAGAGAGAGAACAAGCGGGGGTGGGGAAGGGAGAGAGAAAGAAGCAGGAAGCCCGACATGGGGCTTGATCCCAGGACCCGGAGATCATGACCTGAGCCAAAGGCACTTAACCAACCGAGCCACCCCA
The DNA here is from genome assembly GCF_009762305.2 of Zalophus californianus. NCBI lineage: Eukaryota > Metazoa > Chordata > Mammalia > Carnivora > Otariidae > Zalophus > Zalophus californianus. Next base: position 77,145,563 of record NC_045608.1, on the reverse strand, counting down.
GGCGCCCCTGAAAGTATATTTCTTTACTGCAAGAGTAGCCATGACAATTTTATGTCTACACTCTGTTGAGAAATACATGTATCTAGTAAACAAATGACTACTTATCTATGAAAAAGGTAAGATTTCATGCCATCTTTATCTCAGATATTTTTATTTTAAGAAAGGAAATAATGTGTTATAAACATTGATATGGCTAAAGCACCACCACTCCTCTCCCCCGACTCAAAATAACCACTATCCAATGTAGTATATATATTCCCATGCATATTTTAATTTTCACTCAGGCACAGGCACTGGCAAGTAGTGTATGCTAATGTTTTAGGTTTGGTTTTTTTTTTTAAGATTTTGTTTATTTGCGAGAGAGAGCAATAGAGAGCATGGGCTGGGGAGGAGAGGGAGAAGCAGGCTCCCCGCCGAGCAGGGAGCCTGATGAGGGGTTTGATTGCAAGACCCTGGAAACATGACCCGAGCTGAAGGCAGACGCTTAACTAACTGAGCCACCCAGGCGCCCCCTAATGTTTTAGGTTTTGAACTTAACAAAAATGTTACGCTACATGCATGCTCTGTAATGTGTTTTCATTCAACATGTTTTAGGCAAAGACTTGTGACTATTGATAAATGTCAATTTAAATTTACAAAGCCATATATATATTCTTTCATATGAACAAATTATAGTTTCTCTTACTTCTGTATATATTATTATTAACAAATAAAGTTATAAAGTAATAATATCTGGTCTTTGGTATGTAGTTACTAATATCCGGAAAAAAAAAGAGGTAAAACTAAGATTCTTAAATAGAAGAATCTATTCTTAAATAGAAGCCAAATATAAAAACCAGATAAAAGCAGAACTTTTCCGGTTGAAGCAGGATGGTGGGGGGAGGTCAAAGCTCTGGCTGTCTATGTTAAATGGGAAAGTGGTTAAGTCAGGTGATCCAGCTAAGAGATCTACACTGATAAAAACATGAAAATAAACAGTGACTCACAGCTCTTAGTGAAACACTCGCATACCTTATATTCCACCTGCCATCTTTGGAACACCCATGAAACTCCATTTCTCATGGGCTGGTTTGCAAAAGGATTGTCTTTTGGCATGGCTTTTAAAATGGCATTTCAAAAGATACCTGGCAGTCTATCGGGATAATAGGATATGTACTTATTTGGCACCTGACAGGAGCATAACATCATCCCGAGAAGGAAAGAGAACAGAAGGAAATGGAAGACATGATGTTAGCCCTCTAGGGTCATGTCCTGAAAGCAGAATTTAAAAACCATTAAGTCCATCAAGAAACAAATGAACCCAGCCTTTTCCGCCCGAGTCTCAAAATTTCTGCAAAGTTGGATCTGTCTGATCCTGGGAGAGGCTGCTCTCTGGACAAGGTTTTCTGCAAACAAGCTGACAGGGCCACACCAGGCACGAGGCACAGAGCTGAGGATGAAGCTTTACTGATTTCAGCCTTGCCCGGGACCAGCCTTGCAGCTCGAATCATGCTGTACTGATGGCACAAAGCTCAGTCACCAGGGAGACAAGGAGGAAGGAATGAAACAGGAGTGCTGTGGAACGTTCTAGAAAAAACTGTTTTATAAAAATAAATACTAACTCCAAACCTGCACAATAACAGTAGGAATAAAATAATTACCAGAGAACCCTGAGTAACTTTCTCTTTTTTATTTTACCTTCTGCAACTTCATCCAGTAACACAGTAATTTTCTTGTCTTCTAATAATCTATCTTTTAAAAATTTCATGAAAATTCCATTTGCCAACCCAGAATGCTGGATTTCAAAAGCTTCTGCTCCTTGACACCTTAAACACAGCAAAAAGACAGAAATTTTTAAAAAAGTAAACACTTGCCACATGGAGCTTGTGTAAATACTGATGAGCCTCATCTGCTTCTCTGCCTCTTGCATGACACCCTCATTACAGAGCTGATCTTTAAGCAGGAACTAAATGCTCTGGGGCTTAGTAAAAAGAAGATGCCAAGACATGAGGAGCTAAAGTCAATTATTTAACTCATTTATCATTTCAAGAATATCAAGGATGAAAATTTATGCCTACATTTCTATGGATGTATCTAGGCTTCTAATCTATAATCAAAAAGAAGTCATCGAAAAATGAAGGTATCTCGAACAGGAATGTAAAACTTCCTTACGTGGCATATCCAAACACAATATTGGCGGTGACTTTCAGCGCATCCAAGATTGGGATGGTGTCATCATAGTCATTTCTATTTAAAAGGGAGGAGGAAGAAGGGCAGATACAAATGTGAAAAAAGTTAAACAGCATTTTAAAGAGAGCTTAAGTAATAATACAATGGAAAATCTGGTAACACCATTCTATTATACATAATTTAAGATTATAGATTCAAAATTCCTTTATCAAATCAGGTACATATTTGCTCCAAATAATCTAGAGTTCCTCTGCTGTTGAGCCAGCAGACAGTCACACCATCTTTTCTCTGGTTAGCTTTAAAACTGGAGTTATATCTGAACTCTAGCACTGGTTTCTGATCGTTAAATGCTGAGCAAGCACAAAACTGTATTTCTGAGAGGAATAATCACTGGTTCTGTTTCTTAGTAACCCAGTGACAAACAGCTGGGATCCAAACCTTCAAACACCTGGTCTGGCTACAGTTTCTGTATCTGCGAGACCAGGACTTACAGAGGCCCCACCTCTATGGGTGCTGTTTCTGTCAATTCCTGGAGAAATAACTGCAGTGATGACTAGAGACATCTACAGGCATTCTGAAGAGTTGAACCTTCTGGAGTATGAATAAATACCCATGCCCTTTAGTTCCTCACTTTTGTTCTATAACAAATAGGAAAAAGGTTAAAGTAATTAACTACATATAGAGAAAATCTATTTCCTTCTAGTTTCCTTGTTGGTCAGTTTCAATCTCACAATTTTACAAACTCACAAGCTTAAGTGCTTCTTAGCATTCCTAGGTTTGCCTTAGATTTCACTGTCAAGGCTGATATTTACCTAACTCCGATGAGCTTTGTTTAACAAAGATGAGGCAGTTTACCTTTTCCTACACATGTCCAACAAGAACACATTAAGTCCAGTTTCTTTTTCTTGCATCAATTTCAGTATATTTTGTACACATAGACAGTTTTCAGACCTATATGGATTTGGAGCATCAACAGGGACCATAAAGCTGTTGCCAAAGTTTTCATAACCATGCCCTGCATAATATAATAATCCTGGAAAGGAAAAAAAAGGAGGTAAAAATTAATTCTAAATTGTACTCTGAACGTGCGTGTAGCACTCTTTAGAAAAAAAAAACAGACTTTGTTTTCTTCAAATTAATGCAAGCTTATTTAAGAGATACCCAATTATAAAAACAATGTTAACTAAATTTGAAGACAACAGTCTTCAAATACTGTATTTTTTTTTTAAGATTTTATTTATTTATTTGACAAGGTGAGAGAGGGAACACAAGCAGGGGGAGTGGGAGAGGGAGAAGCAGGCTTCCCGCGGAGCAGGGAGCCCAATGCTGGGCTCGATCCCAGGACCCTGGGACCATGACCTGAGCCGAAGGCAGACGCTTAACGACTGAGCCACCCAGGTGCCCCCAAGTACTGTATTTTAAACCAACACTGAGATGCTGTCCTAAACTGTATTTTAATTCATAAAAATAATACACTTGTAACCAATGGTGTCACATGGAATGCAGTTTTATCTCATGATATATAACGAAGAAAAAGGCTAAAGACTTCTTCATGTGTCTCCTCCATGAGACCAGGAGCTCTCCCAGGGTAGGGACGGTATTATCTTTATCTGTGTATTCCTGGCACACAGCAGGAGCTTAGTTAAGTTTTTAACGATGAACAAATAAACACAATTCAGATGAGTAGCAATGGCAATATCCACTATAAGAAATTCCACAGGCATTTCCACACAACGTTAGTAAGGGCTATAAAAATATAAATGTAGCTTCTTTTTTTTTTTAATTTTTATTTATTTTAGAGAGAGAGACACAGCGAGAGAGGGAACACAAGCAGGGAGAGTGGGAGAGGGAGAAGCAGGCTTCCCAAGGAGCAGGGAGCCCGATGCGGGGCTCGATCCCAGGACCCTGGGATCATGACCTGAGCCAAAGGCAGACGCTTAATGACTGAGCCACCCAGGCGCCCCTAAATGTAGCTTTTTCTAAGCAGAGAAGAGAAATCTAATTTCATGGATTATTTTTTTTTGTTATGAGATATAAATATCATTAATTTTCCATCTAGAGTCTCTTGAATTAATAATCTAAATTTTGGGTTTCTTTTAGTATTCCATAAATGAGTCATTATTTCTTTACTGAGAAATGATACTATAAAAACTGCACCAAACAACTCTGAAGATTTTCTTGAAGTTTGTTTTGGCTGTATGAAAACTCCCCCAGAATATCAGTATGGGCTTCCTTATAAAAATATTTGATAGAAATACTTGTGAAGACATATTCCCCTGGGCATGCAATCTCTAGGGCCCACTAACATTGCTTTCTCAGAATTCTGGATATGATGACTTCTTTCTATGGTATTCTAACGTTGACAGTAAAAAGGCGTTAGGGAACAACAGAAAAGCTAATCCTTTGTATCCATAGTCCCTATTCCTAGCAAAGAATGGGGCTCTGAACACTAAAACAACGTGCTTCATTTGGTCCTAGCGGGCGGGACCCCGGTCTACTTTTCTTGGAACTCCTACTAAAATGAGAAACATGGTTCTTTCATATGTAACATTTCAAGTAAAAAATGACAAAATGGGTGCATTCATTTGAATAAAATGAATAGTGTGGGTTTATTTTATCTCATCTGTGCCCTGAATGAAATCATGTAGGCATTGAAAGAAATGAAAAAGAAAAGAAAGACAAAGTTCCTGCCCCAAGGAGCTTGCAACTCATTCAGTCCTGCTCATGTTGTTAAAGAACAAAGAAAGTCAGCACATAATGAAATACCATAAATTATGTGATTAAGGAAACCCAGTCCGATAGGAATAGGGTGCAGAGAGGAATCAGTGTGAGGTGAAGCAGCAGTGGGTGGCCTTGAGAGCCTGGGTGCAATCTAGAAAGGCAGAGAAAGAGTAAGGTTCATGAGAGGCAGGGAGAGCAGAAACAAGGTGAGGACCAAGAATGGCAGCTCATAGAAAGGAGACCAGCTGGGCAAGGAATCCAATTATCACTGTAAATGGAAGTGAGAGTGCACTGATAGGGAGCATTTTGAAAATCATGACACAGCGAGTAGATATAATACACTAAGCAATGGAGATCAAGTAAGTGAAAAGAAAACCTGAAGAATGAGGGAAAATATTTGCAAAGCATGAATCTAAAAGGATAACCCGTGTCTAGAATACATAAAAAACTCTTCAATTTGACCATAAAAAGACAAATACCCATGTAAAAAATGGGCAAAGGACCTGAATAAACATTTCTCCAAAGAGGATATACAAATGCAAATAAGTACATGAAAATCAGACACCACTTTGCACTTACTAGGGCGGCTATAATAAAAACACAGGCAGTGACAAGTGTTGGCAAGGATGTAGAGAAAGTGGAAACCTCATTTACTTCCGGTGGGAAAATAGAATACTTCTGGTGGGACTATACAATATACAACAAAGTGCACGCACCTTGCAAAGAGTTGAGGCAGCTCCTCAAAAAGTTAAACTCAAAATTATCATATGACCCAGCAACAGCAAACGCAATCCAATCCAAGGTACATACACCCAAGAGAACTGAAAATGTGTGTCCACACAAGAATGTGTACACGAATGTTCATAGCAATGTTATTTATAACATCCACACAGTTTAAGCAACCTAAATGTCCATCTGATGAGTGGAAATGTGGTAGACCCATACAGCAGATGATTATCCAGCCATAAAAATAATGCAACAACATGAATGAATCTTGAAAACACTATGCTAAGTGAAAAAAGCCAGACACAAAAGGACACGTATGGAATGATTCCATTCTATGAAATGTCTCGAAAAGGCGAATCCATAAAGCTACAAAGTGGATGTGTTGTTGCCAGGGCTTTGGGATAAGGAGGAATGAACAGTGACTGCTAATGGACATGGGGCTTCTTTTTGAGGTGAGGAAATGTTCTGGAATTGGGTGACTGATGCACAACTCTGTGAATATACTAAAAGCTGCTGAATTGTATGCTTCAAAAGTGTGAAATGTATACTTCTTTGTCAAGTACAGGTACCCCTTGCTTTTTAAGTTTGCTTCAGACCTTGGCTTTCACGGAAGACCTACATTAGTATCTACTTTTGCTAATCAAAAGAAACCTGAAGAGGATTTTTGCTTTGACGAAAAAAGGCAAAAGCAAAGACAGCACTGAGCATGTGTTTGCAGCGAGCACGAGCCCCATAGGGGCAGCGTGAGCAGCACTTCAGGCTCCTTCCCTGGGAACCTCCCTGGGCACCTCAGCAGCATCCCCAGCTGTGAACGGTGTCTGTGAGCCTCTGGGTTTTGTCTCCATTTGTGTCGTGCATCTGTTAGCAAGATGTGTCCTTAGATATTAGAGAAGTCTGTTTGGGTCTGGGAATGCTCAAAAATTTTTCCATACAAATGCATTCTAAGTGCTTTTTCACCGTAGGCCACTTGGGCTTATGGAAGGTGTCACAGGAGTGCTCTGCGTTCCCGTAGTGGGGGACCTGCATACAAAATGGGATGGTCTTCCCCATCGGTCTGTTCACCGCTTCTGAAAGCAAGCTCTGCTTATTTCTAACCTTCATGACCCTGCTCTGGTGACTCCATCTCCTTCCCATCCACCGAGATCATGACAAATCCTCAAGGGTCTTCTCAGGCTCAGAACACTTGGCAGGTTATCGTCCAGTTTCTAGCTTTCTGACACACCTCAGGCTTGCCCCGCTCTGAAGCCCTGCAGCACCACTCTGGGACACCCTACAGTTCTTTGTAGGTTTAATTTCTTGGATAAAAATCACAATAGACATTAATCTTACACACTGGTATAGCTTTTTCATGGTTTTGAAAGCACCTTCATATACATGAACTGATTTTAATCCATATAGCAACCTTTAAATGATTTATAACCTTATTTTATTCTTGAGGAAATTAAAAAGATCAAATGATTTGCTTAAAATCATATAGGTGATAGGTATTTGGACTCAAAAAAGCATTTTTTTTCCTCATTATATTAAGGGACTTATAATTTTGAGACTATAAATCATGTTCTTTATTTTCTGTATCTCCTTCAATACCTACACACTCCTTTATCTGGGCTATGGATACAAGAAGAAACTCAGCACACACTTTTTGAAAATGCATTAAATTAACAGTGCAAACCAATCACGACAGAAGTAGATCTGGAAAACATTCCATAAAGGGTCTGACTTGCAGTAGAAATGGTAGCATTTCTACAACTGGTATTACTTAAGCCAGCCAGCCAGCCAGCTTGGGGATTGCCCCCACTGTACCATGTAACTCATCTGTCTCTATCAAGACTTGTAACTTGGGAGAAGCACCAACTTCAAAGGAAGGTTCATCCTCCATCAACCACGGAAACCTAAGAGTGGTCTGTTATTTCAATGCCATATGTCCTCCTCTGCAATCGCCAAAACTAAGGCACTTGGAACGAAATACCTCTTGTCCATCTGAAAATGATTTACGAAAAGTGTAAGCATTTTGTATCAAAGTCCACATTACATTGTGGGAGGTTTTTTTTACGTAAAATAAACTAGACCAAAGCAAGGTATTTTAAGAACTGTATCTCTAGTACTCCTTATTAGTCGATTATCCCATTACTCAAGGACAGAGGCACAAAATAGGTATCTTTTAAAAAAATGACAAAAATTTTTAACATGGTTAGAAACACAATCCTATCAATTAGACTCTTAGGGAATTTTATTTCTTGGGAACATGATTTCCAAGAATATAGTTTATTACAGATATGTATTCTTGTCTACAGAGAAAAGAATGGCTTCAGTGGAAGACTGTCCCACTGGAGCTGAGCTGCAGGGCATCTAGCACAGTGCTCTGATGAGGACCACGGCCACCATCTCAACATACACAGCTCCTCCTCTGTGCCAGGCCCTGTTTGAATAAAGTGCTTTAATTATCCAGTTATCACCTCCTATAATCCTCATGACATATTTCTCATAACCAGGGAGGTAGTATTATCATCCCCCTTTTATAGATGGAAATACTGAGACACTGACGAATAGATGACAGAGCCAGAATTTGGATGCTGGCCAGGTCAAACACCGTGTCCCCACAGCACTGTCTCTTAATAATCTACTGCTGCTTTTCTAGGGACCTTTGCTCTAGAAAATACAAAACGTCAGCGTACTGGTTTTTCACGGCTTCACTTTTATTTTCACTTTTTATTTTTAATTAAATTTTTATTGTTATGTTAATCACCATACATTACATCATTAGTTTTTGATGTTACACTAACATTTTAAAAACTCCTTTTTTCAAATGAACTCTTGGGCTGAACCTTAATATATTAATGACATATGAAAGCCGGGTCTCTCTAATTGAGACCTGAAGTGGAATGCCACCTGGTTCAAATCTCCCATCTAAAGATGAAGGAAAAATGGAATTCAGGAAATTACAACAATAGCCACAATACTTTTAGCGGGCCATTTTGTCTTATTTATTCTGCAATCACCTCATTTTATGTTAGTTTACCCACTTCATAAATCCTTTTTGGCTTATGAAACTTAACTAACTTGGTTCTAGTTATACACTGGTCAGCAGAAAGGCCAGAGCGTTGGACATGAACGAGCTTACTTGAGGCCTCTTGCTTCACCACTCAGCTCTGCTGAGCCGAACGACTCTTCTAGAGTAAATAAGGCTTTTGCCATATTCTGACCAGACTCCTTCAATATCCTTCTCCCCAAGAGCACAGCGAAGCTGCCGCAAGCGATGAATACAGAAAGGCACCGGGAAGGGGGAGATATCGAGCCAAAGAGTTACTCTCTATGGTAGCCATCTACATATAATAACTGGAAATCTTTGCCTTCATTTGTCTGTAAGGAGATGTAGTAGAAATCAGTTATTCCTGCTCTTAGAGTGTTTTATATATTTTAAAAGTGAATTACCTATTTTCTGTTCTGTTGCAGTTTTTGCTTCTTCTACAAACCCACGGGCAACAGGATATAAAAGGGCATAAACTTGAGTGTCTGTGCTTTCCACATCTAAAGTTGTTCATGCTGGAATTCCTCCAGCTCTGCCTCGGCCTCTCCCACCCAGCAGGATACTACCCGTGACCTGGGGCTGCCAACTGGAGGTAAAGGCACAGTGCAGGAGGAGGGTCCTCACCCTCAGGCCTCTACCACACTTTTATGCATTTAATGCAGGTGTGCCTGATGTTTGGGGTATTCACAAAACTTTAAAATATAATGCAGTCACCCTGTTAAGACACAAATCAGTAGGATTTAAAAGGCTTCTAGCTTCCTTCAGCTCCCATTTTGCTTTAATATGCTTTTATATTCTGTACTCCAAGATGATGTTTTTATATTGGGGCAAAGTTTCAGCATCGGCTGAGTTGTTCTTTTTTTTTTTTTTTTTAAGATTTTTTAATTTTTTATTTGACAGCGAGAGTGAGAGAGCACAAGCAGGGGGAGCAGCAGAGGAAAAGGGAGAAGCAGGCTCAGGGGAGCAGCAGAGGGAGAGGGAGAAGTGGGCTCCCTGCTGGGGCTTGATCCCAGGACCCCAGCATCATGACCTGAGCCAAAGGCAGACACCCAACCGTCTGAGCCACCCAGGCGCCCTCAGCTCAGCTGTTCTTGCCACATACTTTTTAATATTTCTGATTCTTGACTTTGCAGGGGCAATTAAAAGTTTTGATTTAAAAAGCCAGACAAGGGACGCCTGGGTGGCTCAGTTGGTTAAGTGTCTGCCTTCTGTTCAGGTCATGATCCCAGGGTCCTGGGATCAAGTCCCGCATTGGGCTCCTTGCTCAGTGGGGGAGGCTGCTTCTCCCTCTGCCTGTCACTCCCCCTGCTTGTGCTCTCTGACAAATAAATAAAAACTTTAAAAAATAAATAAATAAATAAAAAGCTAGACAAAGGGCTTAAAGCTAAGGTGATAATGTCAGTAAGAAATGAGCATAATCAGGGGCGCCTGGGTGGCTCAGTCATTAAGCGTCTGCCTTCGGCTCAGGTCATGATCCCGGGGTCCTGGGATCGAGCCCCACATCGCACTCCCTGCTCGGGGAAATTATTAGAAATTATTGAAGTAAAATAATTTGAAAAATATAGAAACTAAACTGATACTTTCTATTTATCACTGGCATGCCTAATGACAGGCCTGAAGATGCCGCTGTGCTGGCAGTCGGCCGTGAGCACATGGTACCACTGTGCGCACACCCTGGGAGATACAGCTCAGATAATCCCACCGGCTGGCCTTTCGTGCGTGCTTCTACAAGTAACTTACCAAAGAAATTACTATGGACAGCATATTCTGGCTCTTTAAAAAATCTTTACCATAAATGTGGTGTTCTTAACATTTAAATGATAGAATGAGAAAAACGATTATAAATTTACCATTAGAATTTTTGTGGAGGTCCACCTTTATTTAACTATGTTTGTATAGAGCTTTCATTGACAAATTGTTTTCATATGCTTCATTCACCAACATATCCTTGCTAAATTCCAGTTCCCATTAAAGGACTAGAAAATACCAGGCAATAGTCAGAAAAAGGAATAAAACATACAGAATGTACACTTGGTTCCCTTTGTACTACACACACACGCACACGCACATACATGCACGCACACACACATGCACACAGTAGGACTGTACATATATGACTATACAATGTGCCATCTGGTCATTGAGCTTCACTGTACTTGAGTCTTATCAATAAAAAACAAAATCACCTAAGGTAAGAAAGAATTCTAATAAGAACAATATTGTTTTGCTAAAACAAAAGACATAAGAGTAAAGACGTTGAGCTAATTAGTAATTCCCATGGAACTACAGAATGAAGATCAAATCCATCATTTTTACAAGAATAAAACTCTTCAGTTGGACGTATTTACCACACCCTTCTCTGATTTTTATCTCTTAACCTAACTTGTACAATGAAGAGTGGATAATTATAAAAACAAAGATTATAAATATCTTACCATACACTCCTTTGTCTAAAAGTAGTAAAAATTCATCCACAGCATTTCGCATCTCATATTCAGTAAGATCCAACAGTGAAACAACTTTGAAATCTAGTTGTCTTAACAAATTGGTCAATTCATACACATCCACCAAAGGAGCTTTAAGCTTGGGGTGCTCCCAGTAATTCATATTTCCTATCAAAAGAGCAACCTTGTCCTTTGCTGTTAAAAAAAAAAGAGGGGGGATTTAGAGGAGGATATAAAGATTAAAATAAAACCTATGGAAGTGGTATAATTATAAGACATATGCTTTACCATTAAGATCTCATTATTTAATTTCATTTTAGAACTATCACTTTTTATAGACCACTTTATACAGTATACTCTCCTGAGGAACACACGTTGGTAACTGATGAAATGAAACGTACTGATGCTTTTGAGAACCAGGCAAAGGATATTTATGAGCAGCATATGAAGCGTAATGGTAACAAATATTAATACTTTTATTCAGTTAGTAAAGAAATTAACAAAGAATATTCAACTAGACTTTTAGAGCAAATTTTAAAAAGCAATGTTAGTAAATTGGGTTCCCATCAAATTAGGTTCTGTTTTGCTGACAGTGGGAAGAGGCTAAAAACAAAAGAAATACCAAAAAGAGGAACAGGACGAATTCTCATCAGAGCAAGTAAGGGGAAAACCAAAGAGGACAGAAAAGCAGGGACTTAACAAGAACTCTATCTGTATTTTTTCAGTTGATGTACTGTCTCCTTTCGGCTTCCTTAAAAAAAAAAATCCTGTTTGGGTGACCTTAGGGATATGTGAAGACCTTTTGTATGAATATCTTAACAGTTTATTTTCTGACCTTAGTGCAGAGAATTTGCTCAAAGATGTAGTCTCGTATGAGGAATTTCTGTTTTTAAGGGGCAAACAAACCCACACCTATGCCTTAGAAAGTACCAGCTAGCTTTACCACACGCAGAGCTTGTCCTGAAGTGGCTGCAGGAGGCTGATCTGGGGTGCAGTTAGTGAACGAAGGCCGGAGACGGGAGGAGCCTGTGAGGACCGCCAGTGGCGACGTGCAGCCCAGGTTCTGGTCCAAACCGTGCCCGAGGCGCCAGGGAGCAGCGGACAAGCTGTAACCAGGTCCCCCGGCAGAGCCCAGCCAACTGCCTGAGGAGCCGCACGGGGCAGGATTGGGAGCTGCCGACTGACACAGGTCAGGACTAGGTAACCATCCTCTGTCACTAAACGCTGCTCAGTAGTTCCTTTATAAATTATGAAGACTACTCTCCTGAGATTGAAACAGGCATAAATAATCCCATCGCTGACTTGATGTCTGCAATATGGGGTAGAATTTCAGATGTTTCAAATCATTAAATTGATGAAAACTCTTTGGTAAAATGTCTTTTCTGACCACAGAACATTTAGGTCTAGTGTTAAGCCAGGTCTGGAGAAAAACCAGTGCCAACTCTAGAACGGGGCTCTCTCAGAGTGAAAGAAAACCCCACTTTGTGAAAAGCCTCAATCCTTCTGTCATGACATCTTTATTCTACATTCACAGTCTTAGAGGCTTCTTGCAAGTTGCCTATTCCTATGAGCATATGTATTTTATTTTATTTTTAAGATTTTATTTATTCATTTTGAGAGAGAGAGAATGAGAGAGAGAGAGCAAGAGAGGGGAAGGGTCAGAGGGAGAAGCAGACTCCCCGCCGAGCCGGGAGCCCGATGCGGGACTCGATCCTGGGACTCCAGGATCATGACCTGAGCCAGAGGCAGTCGGTTAACAAACTGAGCCACCCAGGCGCCCAAGTATATGTATTTTAGAAAAAAATGAAATGATACTTAAATTAGAAAATTCAGTAAAAGTCACTTCAAGGCCTACATAAATGATAATTTTTTATTCAAAAGAAAAGGTCAATTATCAAGACTATTTAAAACACAAAGATTCAGACATAAAGTCTACTGAACTGCCCTTCGTTCTAAAAATCATTGAAAAAGTTGAGGACACTCAGGATAGAATTCAATAGGAGGCAGTATAAAACTTAACATTACTTTTTTTTGTTTTTGTTTTAATTTCTTCTTAAATAAACTAGATCCGTGCTCTTACATCAAAGCACCCACTGTCTGGCAAGACTGTTAGCTGGCTAATCCACAGAAAGAAAATTCTCAGTGCATTTTTTTTGAGTCCATCAACCCCATCAGAATTTAGACCCGTCGATACAGTGACAGACTCAGTGCAGTCTACCTCTAAGTGGGGGAAGTAAGACAATGTGTGTGTGGCTTACACGCTACAGCCCAAGTCATGGGTCCCCAAGTTATGCAGGTAGTAAAGTGTTTGTAAATCAGAGTTGTTGTTTTTTTTTTGATGGAATATTATAATTTTTTTTAAGATTTTATTTATTTATTTGACAGAGAGAGACAGCAAGAGAGGGAACACAAGCAGGGGGAGTGGGAGAGGAAGAAGCAGGCTTCCCGCTGAGCAGGGAGCCCGATGTGGGGCTCGATCCCAGGACGTTGTGATCATGACCTGAGCTGAAGGCAGATGCTTAATGACTAAGCCACCCAGGTGCCCCTAATAATTTAATTCTAATATACATCCTAGACTAAGTTTTACTGGCAAAAAACAATTATAAGAAATATAACCAAAAAAAAAATCACTGGAGTCTAGGGGAAAAAGACCAGTTTTCAAACTAAGCATTTTTTTGCTAATGTCAACTCTTTATTCATGGATTTAGTCATCTATTCAGAAAGAACACGCGGTACAGTTTACAGAAGGCCAGGATTCAACAATTTAAGAACTATGTGGCTCAAAATGTATGTATCAATAGTTGACCCTAGTGCCTTAAAAGAATTTTCCCCAATGACAGGTTTTAACAGCCAATTCCTAAAATGTCTTAGAGCATTTTCTCGAGTGTAATGGTAATAAAGATAATGGGTAAGTAAATCTTACCTTGCCCAATCTACTTGTGAAACAGTTCCTGAGTGAAAGGGGAACTGGGGTGCATTTGGAATAGAGAAGCAGACCGCAGTGGTCAACATAAGAGATGACAAAGACCCATGCCAGGAATTGGTTGTAGAAAGGAAAAGGAAAAGCCAGACTTTAGAGATACGACAGAGAAAGAAGCGTAAAATGCAAAGTTGGGGAGATAAGGGCAAGGAATCAAAGACAATTTCAAAATAACAACTACACAAGCAATTCATGATGGCTTGCAAATGACAAAATAGATGGAAGAAATCTTCTGAAGAAAAACATTTACTGTAAGAGCCACCCACAACTTCTTGAACACAAACCATTTATTGGAAAAAGGAAACAAAAATGCTAGTTGATTAAGCAACAGAATAATAAAACCACTTCAGAAAGCTATTTTAACTACATGATCCTAGGCATCTTCCAAAGCTTAATGCGATGTATTCTTCAAAAACCGGTACAATGTTACTGTATTAATTCCATGTGTAATTATTTGAATAGTGTGTTACTCATCTTACCTCATCTAACATAAATAATATTCCCAAGTACCCGGAAAAGAACCTGATACAGATTAAGTGCTATTTAGGTATTTGTTAAGTGTAAAAACACTTGGCTATCAAAAATTGAGTATCAGCACCAAATTTGACTAAATATACAGTCCTTGTTGGTCTGCACAAAATCTTTTAATTTCTATGTCCTATAAAGTCAAATCCAAGCCTACCTCTCCAGATGTGGTAGAAGGTGTGGTGACCTCCAAGGAGCCACGCTATCCTTGCCCTCAGGGTACAGACCCGCAAGCCAGCTCCCACCGCAAATCTGGGCTGCCCTGTGATTCTCTCTGAACAACATAATTTGGCGTGACACTTGCCAGTTCTGGGTCTAAACTTAGGAAGTCCAGATGACTCCCACTTTTGAGACCCAGACACCATGTAAAGAAAAAATTTAGCTACATGGCAAGACCACGTGGGGAAGGAGGGGAGGACAGGGAGGGGGAGAGAGTGAAGTAGGCCCAAGGTTGTACAATGGGAAGACAGAGGAGTACAAGACCCTTCTAAGGGGGCAGCCACTATTTAGCACAGCTACCCCTCAAGAGCTGCCACTTTTCAAAAGAACCTAGAAATCTAAATTTTGATATAACACCTGATTAATGACAATTGATTCTGTTAAAAAATACTGTATGGACTCCCCTCCTCATCCCCACCCCCCCCAACAAAGGTTACCCAGTTTGTGCCCTTTTCCCTGTGGCCTGTGGTAATCTCATGTATGCTACCACTTGGTCTGAATTTCCATCTCTATGCTGATGATGCTCCTAACTCTACCTGTAATCCTGCCCCCCCCACCCCTCCAGAGCTCCAGATCCATATACACAATTGCCTGCTGTATATCTTCACCTAGATGTGATCAAATACCTCATACAGGTTACGTCTCAAAAGGACAGTCATCTATCCTCTGGATCTTGCCTTCCATTCTGTATTCTCTAACTCAGTGGACTATTACTGCCCACCTAGTGGGACAACCAGGAATCCAAGCAGGCATGGTGATTCCTCTCTACTTTTTATGCCCTATAGCCAAGGTCATGAGAATGGCTTACTGATTCCATCGCCTAAAGGTCTTCAGAGTCTGCTCGGTCTTCTGCATTCGCATTGGTACCATCTTGTTTAGATTCCCATGATTTCTTATCTAGACTACTGCAACCGTCTCCTAATTTTTCTCCTAACCAAAACATTGTCTCCCTCCAGTTTACTTTCTCCACCCCTACAAGGCTGGCCTTTCAGAGAGACAAATCACAGCCCTCTACCAACAAGTTTCCTTCCAATGGCTTGCATGAGAAACGGGGCTCCTCCTGGGCTGGCGTTTTCCGACTTCTCTCCCACCTTCTCTTTGTGCTCTAGAGGACTGTGTGTTACTTGCAGTTCCCAAAATACAACATACCGGCTCATTCTCTACAATGGTGTGCTTGCAATTTCATGCTTCCTCTGTCTGGAAGGTCCTTCTAGTCATCCTTTTTTCTTTTTTTAATTTTTAAGTAATCTCTACATCCAAGGTCGGGCTTGAACTCATAACCCTGAGATGAAGAGTTGCATGCTCCACTGACCGAGCCAGCCAGGCGCCCCTCTATTCATTCTTTAAAATATAAAGCTGCTACTGCAACCTCTCTGCTGCTTCCCCGATCTCTAACCTAAGACACAGGATTAATCACTTCTATGTAACATGTGCGAGTTTCTTGTTTACCTAGTTGTTTGTTTGCATGCTGCCAAAACAAAGAAATTGCTCCACAGAAGTTGACTAGGTCCCAGAAACTGAATTCATAATCTTTTTAAGATCCCTGTTCTATAATTTCTTTTACAAATATCCAAAATAAAACATTTGGTCTCAGTGTCATTTAAATATTTATAATGTCAAATTAAAATGTCTTGAATCCCTCTCATGACCACCATAAAAGCATTATAAAGCTGCATTTTGACCAAGCATTTTATTTACTTATTTAAAAAAATATTTTATTTATTGATTTTAGAAAGAGAGAGAAAGCTTGCGAGTGGGGTGCGGACGGGCAGAAGGAGAGGGAGAGAGAGAATCTCATGCAGACTCTTGTGAGATCACGACGTGAGCTGAAAACAAGAGTTGGACGCCCAACTGACTGAGCCACCCATGCGCCCCTATTTTGACCAAGCATTTTATTTACACTTATTAAGCAGGCATGGAGCCCAATGTGGGGCTTGAACTCACGACCCTGAGACTGAGACCTGAGCTAAAATCAAGAGTCAGACACTTAACTGACCAAGCCACCCAGGCACCCCTGGACCAAGCATTTTAAAGCTCTACTCACCCAAAGGCTGATCAGTTGTTTGCTCTTTATTGTCTACAAAAATATAAAAATATAATAAAGATAAGGTGTTATTGTTCATGATACAAACATCTGCAGGGTTAAAGATATATGGAAACAATGAACAATAACATCAGCAGCATCAAAAGACAGAATGTGGTTTCTAACAGCTAACTAATAATTTTAATATTTTCAGATTCTTTTTTTTTTTTTGAAGATTTTATTTATTTGACAAAGAGAGACACAGCGGGAGACAGAATACAAGCAGGGCGAGTGGGAGAGCGAGAAGCAGGTTTTCCGCTGAGCAGGGAGGCCGATGCAGGGTTCGATCCCAGGACCCTGGGATCATGACCTGAGCTGAAGGCAGACACTTAACGACTGAGCCACACAGGTGCCCCTAATATTCTTGATAAATACACCTTGATGGACAGAGTAGAATCAGGACAGGGGACTGTTTTGGTAATTAATGACCATAGCTGGGGGTAGTAATCTCTAATACGCTAGGGAGAAATGAGTCTGGAAATGGTGGGGGTGGTACTAAGCAGTAGCAGGAATGGTTAGCAGTTACTGAAGGCTTGCCTGGTACTGTTCTATGTGTTTTAAATATAATGGATTTAGATAAGCCTCACCTTGTCTATGAGGTATATACTTCCTCCATAATATAGATAAGGAATCTGAGGCACAGGGAGATTTAGTCATTTGCTCAAAGTAATTGAGCTTGTAAGTTTCACTCCACAGTCCACGCTCTTTGCCATCTACATACATAAAATGAAAAAACCTCCCATCCCAAGGACCATGCAGGAAAAGATGCAGGGAAAGATGGGAGTTGAGTCAATAACATGTCTACTATTATAGACAGGGTAACTCTGTTTGCATTCTTAATAATATATGTAACTACTGGAATCTATTAAAAGTTCATTAAAAATTTTCTTTTTCAAAAACTCAGTGTTGGGGGCATCTCTTGATTCTTGAGGAATAAGGATATAATGAAAGAGGGGGCCAGGAAAATCTTAGAAGCTTAGTGGTGGTTTCTCGCAAAAGTTTTCCTGAAATAACTTTCACAATGTTCGCTGAACAGCAAGAAGTAAAAGAGGGAAAGAGGATTCTAACGAGACCAAGAGAAACAACTAGCTCCCTCACTGCATGGGTTTGGATGTCTGAAGCACACGTCCCCGTGAGGCCCCTCAGGACGACGGCATGCCGGTAACAGAGGCCTTCCGGTGTGTCTCATTTGCATCTGTGTAACGGGCACAGCCTGATCATCACTTGCAATAATAGAGGTGTATTAGTAAAATATGGGCACGAAACTAAGCAGACTAGTTACGGTGCTAAAAAATAATGAGAAATAACATGTTGAGAAGACAAGGGATCACTGTAAATATTAAATGATGTAATTGACTTCTTAAACTACTAGTGTAAGGTTTTAGTTTCAGATATTTTCACAGGCTCCATCACTGCCTTCCAGGATCTCAGGCCCATGCTGATGTCCCCTATCTTTACGTGGTCTTCAGTATTACTATGCTTTTCACCATAGTTGAGGGTTTCCTTTTAGCTTTAATCAGAAATCTGATAAAAATTGGCGAGAATGATGAATACTTCTGCTGTCAGTCTCTCTTACTATTTTTTTAAAGATTTTATTTATTCATTTGACAGAGAGAGACACAGCAGCAGAGGAAACACAAGCAGGGGGAGGGGGAGAGGGAGAAGCAGGCTTCCCGTGGAGCAGGGAGCCCGATGCGGGGCTTGATCCCAGGACCCTGGGATCATGACCTGAGCTGAAGGCAGATGCTTAACGACTGAGCCACCCAGGCGCCCCTCTTATTTTTTTTTTTTAAGATTTTATTTATTTATTTATTTGAGAGAGAGAGGGAGATAGCAATAGCATGAGTGGGGGGGGGAGAGGGAGAGAGAAAAACAGATTCCCTGCTAAGCAGGAAGCCCACCTTGGGGCTCGATCCCAGGACCCCAGGATCATGACCTGTGCCAAAGGTAGATGCTTAACCAACTGAGCCACCGAGGCGTCCCTGCTGTCCATCTCTTAATGGTCCATGACCAACTATTTCTCTATATAACACCAACAATCCTCAATCACACACCTTTTACTTCAAATAAAGACACTCCATTAACTGCCTTTTTATGACACAGAGTTATATGCAATGATAAAAATATACATTGATATTTTGTTTCTGCAGTATACTTATTCTGTAGTCTTATAATCTAGAATATTTTTAATATTTTCACTTGCATGAAATTATCCTTCATGTAAGTACTAATTTCAACCCTGAATTGTATTATTTTAATAACGAAAAAATTTACTAGTACTACAATAGCAGAATATCTAGTTATTATATTCAAGCTAATGTTTTATGTTTATAGTACTCACCAGGATGTCCAAGATTATTTAATTCATCTAAAATGAAATAAGAGAAAATAAGTTTTAAATAATCAAACTGCCAATTTAGTATAAGTAGTAAGACTAATCAGAAAAGCAGGTTTCAAGCTATTAAATCATGTTATAATATTTTATTAGTTTAGAACTTTTCAAATGCCTTCAGGGAGAAGCCATGCAACTACCAAGCACGAAAGAATGCTACTGCTGATATCGTGTAGAACTTTTGAGCTATTGCTACTTTCATTAAATGACAAAAAGCTGAACAGACTCATTCATGATTTGTTCAAAGTTTTAGATATTCTGGCCTTTTGGTACAGAAACAGTCAAGGGATAGGTCTGTGGCCTCTACGGGAAACTATGAAACAATCTCAAATGATTTCTTCTTTTTTAATAAACTTTTAATTTTAGAATAGTTTGAGATTTACAGAACTAATATGAAGACAGTAAAGAACTCTTTCCTGCATACACCCATACCCAGCCTGTTTTAACATCTTATGTTTAGTAAGGTGTATTTGTCACAACTAATGAACCATTAATGTTCTTTTTTCCCCCGGGACCCCATGCAGGACACATTATATTTTCTTATGTCTCCTCGGGCTCTTTGTCGTGACCGTTTCTGAGGCTTTCCCTGTTTCTGATGGCCTTGACAGTTGTGAAGGTTACTGGTAGGGACTTTGTAGAATGTCTCTCACTTTGGATTAGTTGATGTTTTCCTCATGCTTAGACTGGTGGAATGTGTTTTTGGAGGCACAGTGGTTTCAGAATTATTAACCCGTTCTCTCCAGCTAAAGGAGAGATAAAATCATCTAAGCAAATACCCATGACATTATAGCCATCTATTTTTCCTTTACAAATCTTATGAAGATGCAAATTAACATTAACAGTAAATTACAAATGTTATGCTGTTGATAAGATGTCACAGAGGAACTTATTCTTATCTGTGATGTAAAGTCAACGGAAGAGCATCATCAACTAGAGTACAGGGCTCCAGACAATTTCTTTTGCCTCTTGTCTTATAGACTTCATTCATTTCTAGTTACTTAGGTCAGCACCTTGTTCTTCCTTCCCCTCTTCACTGAGGTTGCTGCATACATTTGTAACGCATTTAGATTCTCTGGCGACATTCTGCTTTCCATCCTGGGATTCCCCCTCCCCTGACCTCCTACTAGATGATTTTAAAGACTTGCATAACATGTATTCACCATTACAATGATCATACAGAAGAGTTTCACTGCCCTAAAAAAATCCCCTGAGCTTCACTTATTCAATCCCCACCTTTTGTCCTGACCAAATATCTTTAACAAAATACATAAAGTGAAACAAGTAACATCATGTTTTGCAGGTTAAAAAAAGAGATATGATGTAGGATACTGTTAATGGTATGTGTCAATCCACTAAATATAAAACATCTCAACATTTACACTTTTTTAGAAAGAAAAGTTGGATCTAATTCTCCCATCTGAAATTTCTGAAGTAGTTTTCATACTCGGATCTTCATCTCTAAGTGTGCTGAAAGGCTTACATGAACATTAGAATTTGACAGTGTGTTTGCTACTGTAAAAACTACAGAGATGATCATACAGGTAAAGAAACAGCACAGCAGGTAATTTCCATGCATCACCCTGAAGCCAAACAGCAGGGCTAGTTTATATTTGTTCTTAGAGATATTCAACTTTGGAAAGTTTAAAAATCATGCAATTAGGCAAAAAAGAAGAGAAGGAAGAGGAGTTTGTTAGGATTTCTTCACTTAGCGTCCCTCGTGTAAGGCCTCTATAGACAACAGGATTGGAATCCCCCTTAACGCTAGAGAATTCCTGTTCAAAAGTATGCATTAGGACAAAAAACAGTAATTGCAGCATTTCAATGTGATACCACAGAGATACGAAAGACAGCAGAACCCAGGAAACAAAAGATTTAACTTTTTTTGTTTTTTACTTTACCCAAGTAGAGCCCAAGATTATGTAATAGTTTAAAGAAGCAGAAATTGAAAAAATACTTTGCTATTTACAAACCAAATTCTGTAAAACAATGTGATGTACTAAGGGAAGGTAACGAGTATTAAAATTTACTCGTTAGAACTTATGTACAATGCTTTGCATAATTAAAACAAATTTAAAAGCTTATGTTGAAATAGATTTTCCAGTTCTTATAAATTATGGTAAAGATGACAAGGTAGATTAATCTACAGACTTATAGCTTCAAAAAATGGATCTAATTTTATACTGAAATAGAAATATTAGGCATTTGATAAAACATGTGTTTAACAAGAAATCGCCTATCCTGAAACTCTCACAAAAGCCACATTTGCATTTGAACAGCAAATAATCATGGCTAAAAGGATGGCTAAAGTCATTTAAACAATTATTCATGGTAGTAGAGCCATCCATCTTTTTAACGAATTTTATAAAGATAAAAATTAACATTAAGAATTGTAAATGTTTCCTATTCGTAAGATGTACAGAAATGCTATTCTTATATGCAATAGAAAATCAATGGAAAATTAGTTACCTTAATAGTGTGTCAGTTTAACAATGTCCCTGGCAATTTACAAATCCTGAGACTCAGTGAAATTTCTTTCTTACAGCTAGTATTTTTTCCATCACTGCACTCAGCAGGCTAGAGCACTCCACCAATCCCCAGAGGAACCAGCATGCAGGATATGTGGTTTCAAACCAAAGGATTTACACTACCTTCAGTGCACTCCACTGCCTCATCTGTTCTTCCTTGTTCCAGAGAAAACAAATGTGAATATACTGTAATTCATGATCTTAGGAAGGGCAGCCATCAGGTAAACAGAGAAATAAATATCATAGAAATATGTTGGCAAACCAACATATGCATCAACTCTCCTACTGCTGACAACTTAACTATAAATGCATTAAGTTTAAACAGAGCAAACTCCCAGATTACAAACTTTATAATGGGGACGGCTGATTAATGATCACTCTTTCCTTCCTATGTCTGTGATGCCTGGTTTTTAAAAGTGTTTTATTAAAAATCTTTTCCCACTTAAAGTTTTTTTTTTATAACTGAAGTTTTTTAAGTTTTTTTATAACTGAAATTATTTTTAAGATTTTATTTATTTATCTTAGAGAGAGAGACAGAAAGAACAAGCAGGGGAGCAGCAAAGGGAGAGGGAGAAGCAGGCTCCCCGCTGAGCCGGAAACCCGATGCGGGGCTCAATCGCAGGAACCCGGGACCATGACCTGAGCCGAAGGCAGATGCTTAACCAATTGAGCCACCCAGGCGCCCCTATAACTAAAGTTTTAAAGAATACTTTTTTTGCCACAAATGTTTATGATTGTGAATTTAGTATGTATTCTCTTGAATTTCTATATAAATAACTCTGGATACTCAACACGACATTAAATAGAATGGGGTAAAAAGCAGAATTTCCATTGCTTTAATGTTTCATTTTATGTAACTTCTACCCCACTTACCAGAACACTAAGAGTACTTACCTATGATGATTTCTACCTTCTTGCTATCCTGACTGTCTCGGTCATTATATACATGACACCAGTAGGTTCCCTGATGTTCCAGATCCACATAAGGTACCTATTATCAATATCAGAACACACACACACACATTTCCTTTCAATTTAAATTGGCTTGGAGAGAAACTTATTTTGAATTAGGAAAAAAAACCTGTAACATTTAAGAGGACTTTAGACATTCTTAGATTATTTTCATTTATTAGATTAAATATTAGCAGGCAAATGATACAATGATTCCAATAATGGTGAGTTAGGTGTAGTACTATTTGACATTTTAAAGATTTTATTTTTTATTTATTTATTTTTTAAAAAAGATTTTATTTATTTGACAGAGAGAGACACAGCGAGAGAGGGAACACAAGCAGGGGGAGTGAGAGAGAGAGAAGCAGGCTTCCTGTCGAGCAGGGAGCCCGATGTGGGGCTCGATCCCAGGACCCTGGGACCATGACCTGAGCCGAAGGCAGATGCTTAACGACTGAGCCATCCAGGCGCCCTAAAGATTTTATTTTTAAGTAATCTCTACACTCAACATGGGGATCGAACTTACAACCCCATGATGAAGACTTGCCCACACCACCGACTGAGCCAGCCAGGCGCCCCTATCTGACATTTTAGTATCAGCCCTTAGATGTGGGCTAGTGTTATGTTCCAGCATTTCTGTAAATATAAGAATGAGCTAATAACTGAATACATTTCGGCTCAAGTCATTATAACTAATGATTATCATTAAACATTAAAACACCTCAACGAATATGAATTTTAATGTTCGTCTTAATTTTCAATTATACTACTTATTTTATATATCTACACAAAAAAATACCCAAATAACCAACTTCTTACCATGTATAGCTTTTTTGTCTCATGTATTAATGGTGATTCATTTTTGAACCACTGGTAGTGAGGAATAGGGCTTCCAACAGCAACACACTGTAAGACCAATGTGCTACCAAGCATCAGCTTTTGGGACCTTGGTTCAACGCAGATTTGCAACTTGGGTTCAGAGATGCCATCCACACTTCCTTAAATTAAAAGAAAAATATCACTAAACATAAATAAAATCCCTAGGTCAGTAAGAAAAAATGTTCCCCCTTTAACTAAAAACAGAAACAAAAAACAACATAAAAAGGTGTTTTCAAGTTATTTTTTATAATCCTTAACAGTACCTCCTAAAACTGTTTCATAAAACTGTGATACTGCTAGAAACACTAAGAGATGTTCTGTGGTTAAAAGGATGCCGTAGACAAGTACGTTCAGAAGATTCTAGGTTAAACAAAGTTAAACAGATTTTTTTATTGCAGGACGTCTCAGAGCTTTAAGTGTTATATGCTTTGTTTATTTAAAAGGGCAAAATAGTTAGAGTGGTTTCCACACGTTTGGCCACAGATTCTTTTTGGTGGGGGCAAATAACTTAACATCTTGAGTGATATTCACATTCAACACAGAAAGTTCTACATTCTGCTGTTTGATTTAAGTTATTAAAAGGAGTTTTAGCATGGAATAAATATGGATGGATGATCACTAGCATTTCTTCCTGAGGCAGACACCAGAAAGCATTATTACTATTATTTTTTTAAAGATAAATTTATTTATTTATTTAAGATTTTATTTATTTATTTGACAGAAAGAGACAGCGAGACAGGGAACACAAGTGAGGGGGTGGGGTGGGGTGGGAGAGGGAGAAGCAGGCTTCCTGCTGAGCAGGGAGCCTGATGCAGGGCTCGATCCCAGGACCCTGGGATCATGACCTGAGCTGAAGGCAGATGCTTAACGACTGAGCCACCCAGGCGCCCCTAAAGATTTATTTATTTTAAAGAGAGAGAGAGAGCATGTGCACGTGTGCACCCATGAGGGGTGGGGGAGGAGGAGGAGAGAATCTTAAGCAGACTGCACGCTCAGTATGGAGCCCAACACAGGGCTCAATCTTACGACCCTGAGATCATGACTTGAGCCGAAATCAAGAGTCCAGTGCTTAACTGAGCCACCCAGACGCCCCCAGAAAATGTTACTTATTGAACCCTCATGTGTTGCTCTAAGTCCTCGAGAAAGGAGGACTTGTCATTGTTACCCAATACCAAGTCTCCATCATGAAACTCAGTGTCTCACACATTGCAGGTGATCAGTCTTTGCTGAATGAATAGGATTTAATTTATAAACATATTAAAGTTCATTACACGCATAGAAATATCCTAGAAAGATATAATTTCCTTGTTTAATAATGACTATTTTTAGAGATTATTTATTTAGGTGTAGGAAAAGCTAAATTGAGAAAGAAGAATGGAGACAGGTAACAACAAGTCTGTTTCCCACCTATTCTTTCTGTGGTAAAATGACAAAGAATATAAATCTTGACTGTGAGTGTGAATACAGAAAATAACATCTGATGGCTACTCTTTAGAATAGGTTGATTTTTTAAATCAGTACTAGTTACTGGCCTAAGAAGCTGAATGACAGAGAGGAAAAAAAAAGTCTGATGAAATGCTTTATTGTGGAGAATGATACATTACCCGCCCTTTCACGCCAAAGGCAACTCTAGAGGTCTTATTCTGCAACGTGATTTTTGTCAGCGTAATACAACAGTTTGGGAGAAAGATACAGTGTAGAAAGAAATAGGAGGGACGTTTGCAGAGGCCAGTGGCAGGGCTGGCCTAAGGCATCTATCTGCACGTGCACATGTCTGTGGAGAAGGGACCAAAGCACACGGGATAAAGTCTGACCAACTGGTGATAAGTACGTACATTAGCTTCCGGTCCTGTTTGTGATATTGTGAAATTCAAGTAAACATTCAAAATAAAATAAGGCAATTCCCATCCCAAAATTCAACTTAATTTATCACTTACCCTGGAAGCTTTCTGTTACTTCAGTGACATCACAAACATCCAGCTGTGACCACTGGCTGAATTCAAAGGTGAAATTATTATTAACTCGACAGACATAAAAGCCTGCATCTTTTACATGCACTGTGTTAAAAATAAGTTCTGATGCATTTCCGTTTGGGATCTGTGAAAGAATCAGTAAGAGACTGTAAATGAATGACTCATCAAAACATGTCTTATAAAAATGTGCCATGCAAAAAAATGTGTTGATTTCTCTGGAGCTTTGAGAAGCATATTTCCCCCCCCCCAAGTTCTAAAATATTTTTTACTTAAAAAAACAAACCACATTTTGAATAATTTAAGACTAAAGTCTTAGAAATCCACACTCTTTTACAAATCCATTAACTAGAGAGTTAAGATCTCTTCCACAGATCTTCCAAAAACTAACAGGAAAGTATCTGTTCTGTCATTTAAAACTATTCAAATCATTAGTATTTAAAGAATCTACAATGGCAAATTTATAAATAACAGAGAAAGTTAGGCCCGACTATTCATTTCAGTTCTGGCCAAATTAGCTGTGAGTACCTAAGCAAGTCATTTCACCTTGAGACCCCATTTTCTCATCTGCAAAATTCCGCAAAAGGACAGACTCCTGAACAACCACTCTTCTTTCAGGGTCTGGGCAGGGAAGGGTTATCGAAAGCACGTCAGTGATGGGAAGAAATGGCCACCCAAGGGTTTCCCAAGCTCTCCCCCAGGGCTCTGGTCACCACATTAAGGTTTCTTTCACCTTTGCTGCTCTCATCAATTTGTATAGTGCCACCCACTTCTGGCACATTGTCAAGGGGCTTAGTCGAGTGCCCTGTTATATTACATAGTTCCCTTTCAAAAGTATCCCTCTCCAAACCCCAACCAACTGAATTCCACTCTTGCCCCTTCAGAACCTGCACCAGAGCAAGAGCATTCTGCTGAAGATTTGACAACTAGGATGGCAGGCTGCCCTTGGCACCATGTTAATGTACTAAGTCTGCTTTCCTACTAGACTATTAATGCGTATTTTGTGTCTCTTCAAACCTCCTACAATCAATTCTGCTTCTCTCAGCTACTGACTTCAGATAGAAACTCTCCTCTTCCTGCAACCAAAG
This sequence comes from Zalophus californianus, assembly GCF_009762305.2. Taxonomy (NCBI): domain Eukaryota; kingdom Metazoa; phylum Chordata; class Mammalia; order Carnivora; family Otariidae; genus Zalophus; species Zalophus californianus. Next base: position 77,118,863 of record NC_045608.1, on the reverse strand, counting down.
CTATCTATGTATCTCTTTATAACTGCTCTCTTCTCTCTGTTAAAATGGAAAATGCGTCTTCCTGGCAAAGGCTACTTGGGCTTAGGATCTGTGGGGATCCACTCAGAACCTCAGACTTGGTATGTAGACTAGTTCAAGCTGCAGACATTTGGGATCAACAGGTGCAGAAAGCAGCTTTCTCAGAGACCCCCCCATCTGACTAAAAGTAGACACTTCTGGGAAATGAGGCTACCATAAATTCCTTCTTCAGGGTGGCTTTACCCAGGAAGGAGACCAAAAATAAACCTACTACAAATCCCCTCTCCAGGAGAGTTTTATGGCCATGATGAAGATGGGAAAACCACTTTCACCCACAATGAATAAACATGGTCAAACTTTCTTATCTCCTGTTTATATTCTTCTAGAAACCCCTTTGTATTTCTTAAAGAAACCCATCTGTTCCTCTCATAGAGGCCTTTGTCCCTCTACCTTTCTCCCTACTAAATTAGGTATGTAAGGCTTTAACTTTAACTAGTCATGGAACTACTTCCTTTGTAAGTTCCGATACTAATACACCACTTCTCTTGTCAATCTGTATTTTGTCAGTTAATTCACAGGAACCCAGAGAATGAACATAAGAGAGCAGAGGAAAACATTTTCCTTTCCTGTCAATTCCATCCTCTCTGACCTTGCTCCTGCAATTTTCTCTCTGCTTTACCATCTATTTCTCTTCTATTGTATCACTCTTGAAAGCATACTCTAGTCCTTTGTATCTTAAATAAGTAAAAAACCCCAAACAAGCCGCCCTTGACACGCACCCGCTCCTCTCAGCAGCACTGAAAATGCTAACTACCCCTTTTTCCCTGAAATGCCTTCCCTTTTAGGCTTCATACCATCCTCTGCTGGATTTCCTCCCAGCTCTCTTGCAGGTTCTTAGTCTCTTTACTGGTTTGTCTTCCGTAACATAAACTTTCAAAGACTCTCCAGATATCCAAACTGCCTAGCTGATTCATGTAGATGTCTAATGGGCATTTTGAACTTAATGCATCTAAAACCAAATCCTTGATTTTTCTCCTTAAATCCATTTCTTTCCCAATCTTCAATACCTCAGTATATAACACGTCCCCGGATGCTTCCATAAAAAATCCAGGGGTCATCCTTGATCTCTCTTCCTTTAACCTATCAGGTGTGATCAACTCTCCCTCTAAAATAACCTGACCTGAGCACTCTGTTCCCTCTTCACTGCCCTGCCACTATTTCCAGTCTAGCACAAGCATTAGCTAACTGGTCTTCCCGCTGTTCTCTTGCTTCTCTTTAAGCGGCAGCTTTGTGTTCTAAAAACATAAATCCTATCATGTTACTTCTGCTTAAGACGGTTAGTGGCTTCTCACTTTAGATCACCCTTCTGATTCTCCTCATAGTTCTTAACTCAAAGAATTCTATTTCTTTGCTGTCTCTCCCCACCGGAGCAGGACCCTGTGTGTCAGTGCTTCATCATCACGGCCTTACATCACGGCCTGGCACAAAACAAGTGCTCATCAAGTACTTGTTAAATGAATATCTCTTAAAATAACCCCATGGCCCATAAAGGTAGTCTGACAAAACTCGACCTTGTGAGGGCTTTAAAATCTATTACAACTCTTCTAATCTAAGAAGTACTCCCCACCTCCTACATTTTTACCTTTCTCAAATCAGGGCATATTTTACAAATGATATGCTTAATGTAGCAAGTTTTATCTGTTATTTCTCCCTTTTCAAAAGACATTGACTAAGATAAAAGCAACTTTGCAATTGAGAAAATGTTAAAAATAACTTCAGTTACCATCTCCTGAAAGCCTAGGTACATGAAACACATTGTCTATTAAATTCTTATAACCCTGGATGACAGGAATTCGTATCACAAAAAAAAATGACACTCAGGGTTCCAACACAGCCCTGTCCAGCACCAAAGCCTATATGCAATCTTTTACTACAGTTCAGCGGCTCTACCTTACCTCTGTGTAAGGGATGAGAATAAAAAATCATGTAACACCACACATTTCTTCTAAGGCACAGGATGATCCCATTAAAGGAAAGATCATGATCTTAGAACGGCTCTTTAACTTAGTTTCAGGTTTGCAAATGTAGACTTAGTACTGAATTTGGATGAAAGCTTAGTTATTTGACTAACAGGTTGAAAAGAGTATGGAGTTTCAAGGTACAATCTAGGAGGGAAGGGGCCTAGGGGAGGTGGAGTGGGAGAAGAGAGGAGCCAACCAAAGCGAGACTCAACATGGGCTAGCCAGACCAGTGGGAAACACTCAGTGGCAGAGTAGCTCAAAGAACTTTTTTTTTTTATATTTTATGTATTTATTTGACAGAGAGAGAGAGAGAGAGAGCAGCAGAGTGCAAGCAGGGGGAGCTGTAGAGGGAGAGGGAGAAGCAGACTCTCAGCTGAGCAGGGAGCCCCATGTGGGGCTCGATCCCAGGTCCCTGGGATCATGACCTGAGCCGAAAGCAGACGCTTAACCAACTGAGCCACCCAGGCACCCCTAGCTCAAAGAACTTTTAAGAAAAAAGAATTCCAATATGTAATTTTAAATTATTTACTGGGTGGTGCAGGGATACACCAGACTGAATTTTACTTCAGAATCTACCACAATAGCCTAAATCTTTTGATGTAATAGTTATGTGGAACATTTAAAATAATCTTCCATTAGCCTTCTGTGGCACCTTAAAAATCTTTTAATTAAAGATTTTGGTTTCCTTTTTTCAGGTGGTCGGGAAGACAGTGAACATTCATACTGAGTGCACCTACCCAAAGCAGCCAACCATCTTTCAAAATAAGAAGAGGGACCTGCTTGGAGAAACTGGTAAAGAGAAGCTACTACAATACCATAAAAACTTTGGTCTGGGTTTCAAAATGCCCAAGGAGGTCACTGAGTGTCCTATACCGACAAGAAATGCCCCTTTACTGGTAATGTCTCAATCCAAGGGCAGATTCTGTCTAGTGTGGTGATCAAGATGAAGGTACAGAAGACTGTCATCAACCGAGACTTCCTCCACCACATCTGAAAGTACAACCGCCTTGAGAAACACCACAAGAATATGTCCGTACACCTGTCCCCCTGCTTCAGTGATGTCCAGATGGGTAATATTGTCACAGTGAGTGAGTGCTGACTCTTGAGCAAGACTGTGTACTTCAATGTGCTCAAAGTCACACAGGCTGCTGGCCCAAGAAGCAATTCCAGAAGTTCTGAGACTAGAGGGCATACACCGCCAAAGAAAATAAAGTTACTAAAAAAAAAAAGAGAGAGAGAGACATTTTGGTTGGAACATAATCTGTAGTTAAGGAATTTTGGATGGGTACATTAGAATGTACTGGTGATATTTACTATTTGTTAATGTTGTTCTAAGTAATAATACTGATTTCCACAATTTTTAGAGTCTAGAGAATTGATTTTATTATTGCTTACCATTTTAAAAAAAATATTTTATTTATTTATTTCAGAGAGTGAACAAGAGGGATAAAGAGAGTAGGGGGAGGGACAGAGGGTGAAGGAGAAGCAGACTCACTGATAAGTGTGGAGCCCGATGCCAGGATCCTGAGACCACAACCTGAGCCAAAGGCAGATGCTTAACTGACTGAGCCACCCAGGTGCCCCATTTACCATTTTTTTTATAAGACAACTTTTGGAACTGTCTTACCAAAATAATAATTATTGACTACTTCAGTAATAACACAGCCATGTCTATCAGATCAAAGTTCCAAAAAACACACTGAGGATAATGATGCTAAATAATTTGCTACCATTCTCTCTTCTTATGACAAGGGAAGTAAAATACATTTAAAAAATTACCTCTTTATTCATTTTAAACCATTGATATTGTACAAAGGGATGTCCAGTTGCCCGGCAACACAGTTTCACAAACTGTCCAGCCAACACTGCCTTTGACTCTGGGTTGACGGTGATCTTTATGCCTTAAAAAAAAAAAAAAAAAAAAAAAAAAAGTTAAATAACTCATGGAAGAGAGGTTTTCCTTGTTTAAGTTTCTGAAACCAAAAAATATTTTGGAAATTACCTGTATATTCATCCTAGCTGTAAACTGCCCATTCATATCTCCCTCCCCACCAGATTATGCCTCTGTGAGTTCCAGGCTTTGTAAAACCAAGAGGAAAGAAACTCATCCACAGAAGACTTTGATCTACTGTACTTCCCGTGGCTGGGGGAGAAAACTGTTTGCCATCTTTCAATTCTTAGAAATATTTTTTTCATGTCCTAACCCCTCTGAAATCAGGATGCACCTTATAACAGATGTCTGCTAGACAGCAGGTGTGATGCAGTTCTCAGTGCCAGCTCTTCAAATACTCGGTCGTAAACGCTCATGTGGCTGGCACTCCCACTGACTTAGGGGCACTGTTGCAAGCGGTGGCCACTGAAAAGGTCTTCAAGACATATTTATTTCAGTGCTATGATTTAGCATTAAAATGAAAATAACTCTGTACACAGAAAGGCACAGAAACAGAACAGCAGGATATAAATCCGACACATGTGATACAGACATTTCTTATCCGAGAAATGACTCTCAGCATCAAAGCTTGGGAAAGCTTTAAAGAAAATCCTAAGTCAATTATGGAACTACCTGCCCCCTGTCCCCCCCCACCCCCCCGTCTCCCTTTCACTTACTCCCTCTGGGGAAGCCTGCTGCCACGTCATGAGATGCTCAGGCAGCCCTGTGGGAGGCCCAAGTGCTAAGGAAAGAAACTTTCATGTAAGTGAACCATCCGAGAAGAGGACAGTTCAACCCCAGTTGAACCCCAGACGGCTGCAGCCCTGCCCCAATGGCTTGATCCTCACCTCATCAGAGGCCAAAACCGGAGCCAAAACCACCCAGCTAAGCCATTTCCAGGTTTCTATCCTCAGAAACCATGTGAAGTAAAAAATGGTTGTTGTATTAAGCTTTGGCTTTTGGGGTAATTTGTTATGCAGCAACAGATAACTGACACAACGGAAACCAAAGTTAGGAAGTTTTACATTTGCCGAAGTTATAATACATAAAACTGGGTTAGCTGGCTTCCAGGAAGGAAGAAAAGATCATTAAACTTGTAAAATGTAACTCCCTGCACATAGTTTTATTTTCTTTCCTCATCTATCCTGAATATGATCTCATAACAGTATCTTTTTCTTCTATAAGCCACCAATCCAAAGGAATAAAACAAGATTACAATTGGAGTTAGTCCAATAATAGCAATCTTAGTACATCCAAGATACCAACCTTTCCAGGACAAAAATAGTATATAAGGTAAAACAGGTATGTGAAAACCATTCCAGAAAGATACCAAATAAAATCAAAATCCAAAATAAATAAATATTTATTGCATACCTATTACATTTGAGGGTCTGGAGAAACCCTAGAAAATCTTTAGTAAAGTCAGTAGAGCCTCTCAAAAAAGAATTTAAAACTTTTGCCAAGGGAGAACTTTCCTATTCATTAATTCTTTATGTTGATGCCAAGTTAGTACAGTATGGCAGAAGTAACAGTTCTTCTGGAACCTGTACTATGTGCTGGTTGCAAAGGACATGGTAAAGACAGAAAATGGAATAAGCACTCTCACTTTGGCCGGCAAATTTACAGCACTGCATTTAAGGCTCCCAATGCCATTCTTTAGCCACGAGACACATACGTCACAACTTCAAGATACAAAGATTCTGATTTTCAAAGTTTACGTGTGATAAGAAAAAAAAAAGTTGTAACAACAAAAAAAGGGAACAAATATAAATATGAAAAATAGATGATTTGTGGCTAAATGGGCTTTCAAATGTGGCTGTCTTCTAGCCGTCTCCAACTTAACATGTCCCAAATTCCTCCAAAACAAAATCTACTCCTGCATGAGAGCGCACTGTCTTGCCAACTCAGCCTATCCCCATGCATCCAGTTACTCAGGGCAAAAACTTAGCAGTGCCCCCCGGAATCCCTCTTTTCTTTCTCATTCTCCACATGTAACTTCTCTGCAAGTCCCGCCAGTTCCGCTTTTCCCCGTCTCCACACATCTTCAATGCCATGATCTTAACCCAAGCCACCATCAGCTGTGATGGTACCATGTTACAGCCTGCAAACTGGTTTCCTTGCTTCCAACCGGCAGCCCAACTGTCTTTTTAAAACATAAATTAATCCAGGGGCGCCTGGGTGGCTCAGCTGGTTGAGCATCCGACTTAGGATTTTGGCTCAGGTCATGACCTCAGGGTGGTGAGATTGAGCCCCACCACGGGCTCCACGCTCAGTGGGGAATCTGCTTGAGATTCTTTCTCTCCCTCTCCCCTCCCCTCTCTCTAAATAAAATAAAAAAAATAAATTAATCCATACCACTCCTCTGATTAAAACCCTCGACTGACCTACTGTACTTTGAATAAAGTCTACACTCCTTATCATGGTCACAAGGTCTTACGTAAACTGACCTCTCTAACCTCGTCCCCTCCCATCCTCCTTGCTCCAGCCACACTGGTCCTCTTTTCGGAAGCCAAGCTATTTTCTACCTTTTTACTTACTAGTCCTCTGCTGGATTTCCCCTCCAACCCCCTACTGTTTCATGGCAGGCTCTTTCTTTCTCATAATCTAGGTCTCTAGCTTCTCTGGGAAACGTCTCTAAACTAGATAACCCCCACCCCCACTTCTCGACTACATTCACCCCACTTTGTGGTCTTCACTGCACTAACCATCTGAAGTCCCTGTGTTTTCTTGTCTTCTCACCTACTAAAACAGAAGCTTCCTGAGAGCAAGGACCTTGTTCGTCTTAGTCACCAGTTTACCCAACACTCAGAACAGTGCCTGGCGTATGGTGACACAGTGAGTGTTCCACATGTATTTGTTGGATGACTGTGTATCATCACCATAATAAAACAACTATGGTAGCAATTTACTGCTTTATATGTGCCTGGTGTTTTGATCTCTAACCTTCAAAATAACCAGATGTATTAGATATTAGTTAGATCTATGTCACAGTGAAGAAAATGAAGTAGTTTGCAAAAGATCACTCAAATTACCTTGAGTAAACTATTTAACTTTTCTGAGACCAATTTTTTTCCCACTGTAAAATAGCAGAACCAAAATACAAACCTAGGTTTTTTTGGGCTTTAAAATCCCCCTGCTTTTGTCAATCCAGTGATTTTTGCCCCCCTCCACCTTTATGGAAGTATGCTCGACAAACGAGAGTTCTATACATTTATAGCGTTACCATGTGATAATTAATATACATATACATTGTAAAGTGATTACCACTGTTGACTTAATACACTTATCATCTCACATAGTTATCATTTTCCAGTGATTTTTTTTTTTTTTTAAAGATTTTATTTCTGAGTAATCTCTATGCCCAACATGGGGCTTGAACTCACAACTCTGGGATCAAGAATCATACGCTTGGGATGCCTGGGTGACTCAGTCGGTTAAGCATCTGCCTTTGGCTCCGGTCATGATCCTGGGGTCCTGGGATCGAGCCCCACATTGGGTGCCCTGCTCAGCGGGGAGTCTGCTTCTCGCTCTGCCTCTGATTCCCGCTCCCCCGCCCCTGCTCTTGTTCTCTCACTCACTCTCAAATAAATAAATAAAACTTAAAAAAAAAAAAAGTCACAAGCTCCACCAATTCAGCCAGCCAGGCACCCCCCCAGCGATTCTTAATGTCCCTCCCAAGCTGATCTTCTGCCACATGAGCCTCTCTTACTGAAGGGAAAATGTCAAGCGGAGTGCAGTGTCTTGCACCATGGCAGTGCTTATAAATTGACCATGGCAAACATTCTCTATTATACAGAGACAAGAGTGATGGAAATTAAAAGGCTTTCTCCCTAGAGTGTCTTACAAAGAAATGAGTAACTTTAATGGACATAGGGCCCATAAGGCCAGGATATCCTAAAAGGTGTCCTTCTTTTGTGTGGGAGACGAGACTATATGCTTTCTAATGTACGTTCAAGCTCAGTTTACACATCTGTCCTGGACCATCCATTTCACTAGTCTAGTCTTCAATAAACAAGCAAATAAATACACGCATTTATTACTTAATGCTTCAAAGACTGAGAATTGAAAGGCACAATGTGATTTGGAAACCGCCCTTGGTGAGCAGTAAAGACAAGAAGTCGCAATACCTCCCATGCCTTAACCACACAAATTTCCTTCCTCCCACATAGTTTTGTGCGGCAGGGAACCATGGTCAACCTGTAACCACCCTCGCGGGGCGCCCACTAGTCAGAAGGTGCTGAACAAAGGTAAGGAAAGAAGATGGCACAGAGCTATGGCGGGTGAACCAAGGCATACAAATGAAAGTTCTATTTTAAAGGGTGAATGCACAGTTTCCTGGCAAACAAGCCTATTTTCAGATAACATCTGCAAAGAAGTCAAAGAGGTTACTTGATTTCCTGTAAACCGGGGAGAATCTGAGCTAGGTACGATGGAACATGAGGATCGTTCATTCAACACACACCTATGGAGATCACAGATTCATGATACTGAACAATAAAACTAAAAACCTGCTGGAATTTCAAAACAGTAAGTCAGGGTGATTCTTAACTTGACAGGAGGATTCACCATAGCTTCCCTTTAAGTTACCCTCTCTCAGGATGCACTTAAAAATTTTTTTTTTAAAGATTTTGTTTATTTATTTGAGAGAGCGCGAGCGAGAGAGCACAAGCAGGGGGAGTAGCAGTGGGAGAGGGAGAAGCACACTTCCCACTGAGCAGGGAGCCCGATGTGGGGCCTGATCTCAGGACCCCGGAATTATGACCTGAGCCAAAGGCAGCAGCTTAACCAACTGAGCCACCAAGGCACCCCATGGATGCATTTAAATATTGATATAACTTACAAACAGCTGTTCCAGGAACAGGTCTAGTGTATACATGACAGTACATCTGTTTTCAGAGGCTGCAAACCAAAAATCTCTTTCCAGCAGCTTCTATCTTAAACTCTTCCTCAGAGTTATTCTAAAAATTTCTAAGCTATCATTGAAAAGTGCCTCATCGTGTCCCAGAATAAATACCATTTCTCTCCCTCTCTCTTCAGTATCCCCTCAACACAACCAAAGCATGTCCATGTATGTCCTTCCTACAAGTCAGTTTACATTTGCACCTCCTGTGGTTAAACCCCGTTTCCTCGTCATAGCCACTATGCTTCCATATTGCCCAGGGACCCTGAACACCTCAGGGCTGACGCACATTCTTTCAGACGTCACGACTCCCTTCCTATCGCTCTCCTCCCCCTCTGTCCTTAATTCCCATCCATACCATCACTGCCTCTTCCACTTCTTGATATTTTCCTTTCAGAAATTTCTGTCACTCACACAACAAGTCCTTTATAAAAGAGGATCTAATATGAGTATTTTTTAATTTGGCAAGGACAAAAAATTGCAGTCCACAGGTCAAAGAGGCAACTGGGAGACTAATTCATCACCAAGTTCCTGAATAACCCAGAAATTTCCTAGCATGACAGAAATGACATTGAGTTCGGGTCAGGGTCAGCAGACCTGGGCTCTAATGCGCTTTTGTCAGTAACTGTGACTCTGGCTAAATGATAACCAGTGGAAATCTCATTTTCTACACAAATCTTTGCTCACATTTAAAATTTAAATGTTCATTATAGCACAGTTCTGTTCCTTCACAGAACTGTAAAGATAAGATGGTTCTGAACTAAAGGTATGTTGGAAATTAGAGAATAATATTCAACAATCTTGGTTCCTGTCTTTTTTTTTTTTTTCAAAGATTTTATTTATTCATTTGAGAGAGAGAGAAAGAGAGAGTATGAGAGGGGAGAGGGAGAGGTAGACTCCCCACTGAGCAGGGAGCCCGCTGCAGGGATTGATCCCAGGACCCCAGGATCATGACCTGAGCCAAAGGCAGACGTTTAACCGACTGAGCCACCCAGGCGCCCCTTGGCTCCTGTCTTAATGACAAAAAAGGTGTGGGGCAAGTGGAAAAGGTGCCACTGAAGAGGTCACAGCCAGAGCGGCCTGGTATGTATGGAGAGTGAAGAACCTTTTATATAAAGAAAGAAATAAAATAACATCACAGAACTAGAGTTGGAACCCTGAGATTCATCTAATGAAACCCATACATAAAATGTTAATTCTCTCTAAATATCCCCTATCGTCTGGCTTCTGCTTAACCAATTCCAGGCCAGGGCATGACTTCCTTGGCAGCCATTTTGTGATCTGCATAACTACCCTAACTGATGGAGCCTGTAATCTCTCAAAATGTTTTCACTTAAAAAAAAGAAACAGGAACATCTTGAACTGCACATTAGGCTCAATGACATTTGCGAAGGACAGAGATGCCAACGTCAGTTGCTTTGGGACCAGGATTTTTGACCCTTTAATGAAAAAATAAAGGTCTAAAAAATCATTACAGACTTTTGGTTCAAACAATTTCAGCACACTCATTTAATGCTCCCACTCCCCTCCAATTCCCACTGGAATGACCAAAAGAATAAAATATGGAAACAATCAGTGCTGGGAAATGGGCATCGGGAGCAGCTAGCCATCCATGTGCTGTGAGAAAGCCCAATTAGAGAGAAAGCAGAAGCTCAAGCCTATGGAGCTCCTTTAGAAAATATATAAGTGTCAAAGCCCACGGAGAGCAAGAATTTAGGGATGAGTTACCCTTAGCTTAGATCCCATCCTAAGTGAGGGACCACGGAGGCTGACTCCTAATCAAGGAAATTGTTCTAGTTAGAGGCAGGGGAATGCTGCCCCAGCTATTGCTGGGCTACCAAAACAAATACATAAAAGAAACTCAGTTTCTCAGAAAAACAGAGAAACTCCTCATTATAGACATCTCCCATGGCTATCTCTGGCTGTCAGCCCTCAAACAACCAGAATGGAATGGGGCAAAATAAAACTAAAATAAATCTAAAGTTTCCTCTTCTTCCTGCATTTAGGTCTGAAAGGTCTGTTCAGAGACTCACAGCATCTTTGACAGAACTCATCACCCTCACCAAAAGCAGACCTCTCTATAGAGACAACGAGAGAAAAGTCACTGGACTTTCTGTGGAATAAGAACTAATGTCCTCCTATGAAACTGTCTTACTACAAAAAAAGAGAGAAAACATGACAATATTTCCTTTTTTTTTTAAGATTTATTTATTTATTTGAAAGAGAGACAGAGAGAACACAAGCAGGGGGAGAGGCAGAGGAAGAGGAGAAGCAGACTCGCCGCTGAGCAGGGAGCCCGACATGTGGCTCGATCCCAGGACCCTGAGATCATGACCTGAGCTGAAGGCAGACGCTTAACCAAATGAGCCACCCAGGCGCGCCAACATTAAATATTTCTATATTGTATTTTCACCAAGATACAGGAATACACTGAAAAGAAAAACCCAGAGATCAGATAAGACTTGTTCTACTTGTGTTTACGATTGTGTTGGATGTGATCACTTACAGGTTTGTCTTTCCTGTTAGACTACGAGCTTTTCCTAGGCGAGAATTTTGGTTCCAGTCATCTTTGAATCACAGTACCAAGTGCAACGTCTGGAATAGCAAAGGTACTGGAAACCAGTAAGTGTTTACTGAATGAATGAGTAAAGTCTTAAAGTTGATTCTATCAGAGCTTACCTTCTTAAGTACAATAGTTTTTATTCTCAATATCCTTATTAAAAATTAAAATTTTCTCTATAATTCTTATACTTTAATATCTGCAAATACAGTAAGTTTTAGATTATTCACATAAAATGCACATAGAAAGCTAACAGTAAATTACCTCTTCCTGAAATTACTGAGCTTTATCAGATCCTAAAATATGTCCTCAAAAATGAATACTTAATATTGAAGAAACAACTGATTCCCAATGGACACTATACAGCTAATATGAGATAAAACTTCACAGAAACAGTGAATAAGTGTTAATATAGAAATGTTAACATAGATGCCTGTGATGTCTCTCCCTCACTGAGGCCTGGAGCCACACACTTCAGTCCCTGGGGCCTGCCTCCAGCTTGCTGAGGCCCGTCAGGCCAGATTGTCCAGGCGCTGCCCTGCGTCTTCCGTGTGCCCTGTCTCCCTGCTTCCTTTGCCTCTCGCTTCCTTGGCCTGCTGCTCGGCCAGGAGCTCGGTGCCATTTTGTGCACCCCTTCACCCTCTTTCTGAAAAAGCTGTTCTCAGGAAAGAGCTGATAAATTCATTCACTCTCAGGTGTGACTAACAAGAAAAAAAAAAAAAAAAAAAGAAATGTTAACATAGAAACTGCTTTCCTTTTCCTGGTCTCCCCTCAAATACAAGGAAGTCCTAGGGGATAACTCTGAAAAGCTTGTAGGCCAAATACCAGAATGATCTATATGGGGAACACTGATGGTAAAGTGCTAATCCTACTATGTGGAGAAAAACACAAAGAGCAGAAATGGATCTGTCAAGGGATTAGATTACTGATGTTTATTAGGTTGGCTCTGTATTCACTGCTGGTTTGTCAAAAATTAAAATATTGCCAAAAATTTCAGGCAGATCGTTATACATAAACAAACATGTGACTCAATTTCAGGAAAGCCCAGTGTCATGCATGGGAAACTGAAAATGTGGAAGCCCGAGATCTGAGGCGAGTGATCCCACCACAGATCAGGAGACAGGAAGCCTCTGTGGCTGCCTTGAGGCCATTCCACATGGCATTCATGTAACTCCTCCAACTCTGCCAGGTAGAGAACACTTACTCTCATTTTATAGACTTGGCAACCAACAGTCACAGTGATTAGCGTAATTACTGAAAAAAGATAATGAGATATACAAGTTAGATTCACTTCCTGGAGAGGTTTCTTAAGTTTTCAGAGGCCCTGGTAAGGTATTCTAGGAAGTATGAGAACTTAGTAGCTAACTGAGTGCCCCAACTGGCAGATTTTAATCGTCACAACTCTTGGGTAATATTCAAGGCACTGGGGATATAAAAGTTAACAAATGTCACCTTATGAAGAAGTTCACTGATTGGTGACAAACAACAATTTCATCTAGACATAATTACTCCTACCCCAGACCTCTTGGTATAAAGAGGCACTGAGGAACAGATGTCAAGCATCCAACGCAACGTGCAACTCAAAGGAGGCACCTATTTTATCATCACCTTAGGCCTTGGGAAGCAGAGGATGATCTGAGAGTCCAAGTTTCCTGACTTGTAATCTAGGGTCCTTTTCCTTTGTAGTGGACTCTTTGGTTACCTTCCTAGCATCTGTTACGCCCTTCCAACAGACCCACTTTTGTTTAGTATCCTATGTGGTTTCTGGAAAGCTGACTCAACCCAACTCTGCTCCTGCCTCTAAGCCAGCAAATGGGTACATTCCATCTCCCTTCCCACAGTGACAGGTATAGGGACAGGCATGTCATTGAAACTAGTTAACTAGAGGGAATTTTATGATTTTTGCTGGGACAAAGATGAATTCAAGTCAGTAGAGATCTTGCCACTATGCAGAAAGTCACTCTTGGAAGGAAGCCAGTAACAAGAAAGGAGGGGCAAAGATGAAAACAAACCAATTCTTTGAAAACAGGGCTGTCCTCAGCCTCTCTTGAAGCCCAGCCTGCTTCAAGACTTTTCAGTTAGAAGATTCCCGAAACCCAGAACTGACAAAAATAAGATCTGAATTATAATTTTAGGTTTCTCATGTTACCTTCAAAATATTATCACAAATAGGCTGGTTATGTAATAAAAACTACATACATCAAAACCATGTAACACAGAGAGCATGAGTCCTTAGACCATGGCCCTCCCAACCTTGACTGGCTTCTCTGCTTCTGGTAGAATCTATAATGGTGAACTGGACCCGAGAAGGGAGGTCTGCAGTGCTGCTGTCATCATGTGACTCAGACCACATGGTCTCTCCTGCCTGACACTGCTGCAGGACCAACTCTATCTGTAGCTGTGCAGACAAGGGGCTGTTTCCTTTTCTTCACATCTGACCTTGCAAATGAGAAATCTCACTCAAAATTGGTATATTCAGAAAAAAAATCATGGTTGAATCAATCAACATTTCAAAAGCATCATGTTGGTGAAATACTTAATAAATATCTGCCATATTTGCTTGATCTCACTTGTATATATACATATTAATAAATGTTTGGCTGCACTATTCCTCCCTTCCTCCCTTTCTTCATTTCAAAGTATACTCTACCCCCAGTATGGGGTTCGAACTCATAACCTCAAAATCAAGAATCGCAGGTTCCACTGACTGAGCCTTGGCTGCCCTATTTCGACATTAGTTATAGAAATCCTGCCCCTAGGGGCGCCTGGGTGGTTCAGTTGGTTAAGAGTCTGCCTTCGGCTCAGGTCATGATCCTGAGGTCCTGGGATCGAGCCCCCACATTGGGCTCCGTGCTCCGCGGGGAGCCTGCTTCTCCTTCTCCCTTTGCCCCTCCCTCTCCCATGTCCCTTCGTGCTCTCTACCCTGCTTTCTCTCTCTCAAATAAATAAATTCTTAAAAAAAAAAAAAAAAGAATCTTACCCCTAAATACTTTACCTTTTCTTTTTTTAAAGTAGGCTCCACATCCAATGTGGGGCTTGAACTCACGACCCTGAGATCAGAGTTGCATGCTCTCCCATTGAGCCAGCCAGGCGCCCCATCCCCTCAATACTTTAGCACGCATCTCCTTGGAATAAAGACATTCTTCTACAGACTACACCACCATTATCACATGATAATTCCCTAATACCTAATATACATGGTAAATTCAAATTGCTTTACTTGTCTCCAAAATGTCTTCTATAGTTTTTTTTTTAAATATATTTTTAAATTTATTTGACAGAGACAGACACAGCGAGAGAGGGAACATAAGCAGGGGGAGTGGGAGAGGGAGAAGCAGGCTTCCTGCTGAGCAGGGAGCCTGATGTGGGACTCAATCCCAGGACCCTGGGACCATGACCTGAGCCAAAGGCAGACGCCTAACAACTGAGCCACCCAGGCACCCTATAGCTGATGTTTTTGAACCACAATCCAATCAGTGTTTTTGCATTGTATTTGCTTTTTATGTGTTCCTTAGTCTCAATCTGGAGGAAAAAATTAGTCTCCATATGTTTACATTTTCCAAAAATATTTAATACAATTCATTGGCAAATGAGATATTTTCCTCTAAGTTTGTCTCCATGAACTCCTGGAGAATAGACCTCAGAGAAGAACCTACCTGGGGGGCTAAGAAGCAGAAGAACCTCTGTGTGCTCCATAGTTTGCAGGAAGTCACTCAGTTCCATGACCGTACAACCTTTCTCACCCAACAGCTTCAGTAAACATAAGCTTGGACTTCCTTCAGGCTCCAAGACCTTAAGAGAACACTGCTCCAAGTCCAGGCAACTGCAAACAACAGATTTAATTCAAATCAGTAGTTTTCTCCAACATGATATGCCTGCTCTATGTCTGGCATGACTGTAGGTGTTGTAGGGATAAACCATGAGTCGCTGAGTGGTGAAAAGTTATTTCCATTATGAGTGCTACTGTCCTTTCCTTCTTCTGCCATCACAGGGAATTCCCCTTTATGCCCTTCTCCAACTCAGCTCCCGAGACTACTAAATGAGAAGATGAGAGAAATCCTGTAACAGGATGTGAGAGAAATTTGGCTTTGATGTTTATCAAAATTTTTACCTTTAATTTGGGACTATGGATTAGGAAGATCAGATACATTTCTCTACTTGTTCTTCTGCTTTTATTAAGCATTATATGACCCAAAAAAGAGGCACAGATCTTTGAGACATCTTGAAAGATGAAAAAACTTAACATACAGTATTTTGTATTAGTAAAGTAGCGTGCCTACATATGTATTCATACAGTAAAGATACAGAATAGTGTTTGTTCTGCATGATACCATTTTTATTAGTAAGAATATGTGTTTGTTCTTATATGTACAGAGTTAACCTTGAAAAGATAGCCAAGAAACTAGTAGCGATTTTCCTACAGAGGGGGCCGGAGCAGGAGAGCTCAGCTGGACGATTCAACTTTTCACTATAAACCCTTTTGTACTGTCGGACTTTTTACTACATGTGCTCATTTTTTCAACAAATTTTAAAAGACTATTAGTGACATTCAAAGTACTTCTAAGTACCTAGAAATACCCTAACACAGGGGCAAGACAAACGCTGGTCTGTGGGCCAAACCCACCCAGTCACCTTGTAAACGGTTTTGTTGGAACACAGTCACGCTTGTTCACATACACGTTTACAAAGGTGGATGGCTGCTTTCCTGTTAGAACAGCAGAGGTGAGCCGTTGGTCTGCAAAGCTGAACAAGTTGGCTGACTTCTGCTCCAAAGAATCTACTTTCTGTCTCATTGTCCTTTTGTTCAAACTATTTTTTTTTATTATCACTATTTAACATACATAACAAATTTCCTTTTCAGTGTTACTGTGTTCAGTAGGCATATACAAGGTTAGAAAGACAGGCTAAGATCACACTACAGAAGGCCATAAATAATGGGACAAGGAGTATGGACTTCAACCATTTCACAGAAAGGGAAAGCACAAGTATGAAACATTCAAGAGAAGAAAAACAGTATAAGTTAAACCAAACAATCAAAACAACAGAAAACCCCCCAAAATCTTCCCAAAGATGACGTAATGTATGGTGATTAACATAATAAAAAAAAATCTTCCCAAAGAGACATAACCACTAACAAAGGCCAAAGTCTTTAATCTTCATGACATACTGCAGAATTCGCACATCACACACCTTTGCAGCAACCTCTCCCTTTCCTTCCAATTTGTAGTCCAATATAAACTTTAGCTTCCCTGTGAGGTTCATCCAGACCACACAAGTCCCCCAAACACACGTTAGACATATCTCCTGATGGCACTTACCTTACATATTAAAGGTTGACAAATTTCTGTAAAGTGCCAGAAGGAAAATATTTTAGGCTTTATGGGCCATATAGTCTATTGCATGTTCTTCTTTCTTATCTTTTGTCTTACAATTTTTTAAAAATGAAAACCAATCTTAGCCCATAAACTGCAAAAACAGGGGCAGTGGCCCAAATCTGGCTCAGGGATCATTGCTTGCAGACCCCTGTTCTCTATGTCTCAGTTGACACAATTTTGCCTTAAAACCATGAGCTTTTCGGGGCGCCTGGGTGGCTCAGTCGATAAGTGTCTGCCTTTGGCTCAGGTCATGATTCCCTGCTCAGCGGGAAGCCTGCTTCACCCTCTCCTGCTCGCCCCTGCCTGTGTTCCCTCTCTGGCTGTCTCTTTCTCTGTCAAATAAATAAAAATCTTTAAAAAATAAATAAATAAAACCATGAGCTTTTCTTTCATAGTCATGTTCTCTACCTAACTAGATTACAGTACTCCTTGAAAACAGAAACCCTGTATTTTTAACCCCTCAATACCTAAAATCTGTCTTGCCCATATTAATTATTCATAACTGAATGATTACTGCATGAATTTCAATCATAACTAAAAAGGCTGGAGGACTGGATAGATGGAAAGGGTCAGACATAACAGTACCACAGCTGTGCCAGATGCAAGGTGAGCAAGTTTTCATACGACTTGGAACATTCTTTTCCTTTTTTAGAGGGGGGGGCGGGGGAAGAGGGATAGAGAGAGAATCTTAAGTAGGCTCCATGGTCAATGCAGAGTCCAACACGGGGCTCGATCTCAAAATCAAGAGTCAGAAGTTTAACAGACTGAGCCACCCAGGCACTCCTGGAATAGTCTTAATCCACATTCCTTTTGATCAGTTTTATTAAAAGGCTACCATAGCATTTATATAATGGTCACTCAAGATTTATGATTCTGTGGTGAAGTTGGTAATCTCATAACTTTAGAAAAAAAAATGTATCCAACCAAAATAATTTCAATACTAGTATCATCTCTCTCATAGGACTGTTAGAATTAAATTAGATAATCTATGCTAGAAGTACGTAGCAAATAACAAACACTCAATAAAAGTGAGTTCTTATTATGCAATAAAAACATGGGATATTAAAAGAACAATAGTTTCTTAATTATGCTGATTTCTGAAACTGTTTTCCCTTTTCCTTAAAAATGTTTTTGAGTAGTTACTGGTTGGGTAATCTGATAATGTCCTTCAAGGCCTCCTGTCTCTATACTCACTAGGTGTTCCTTCTAAGCGTCTCAGTTAAATGTGTATATTCCATACTCTATTTTTGCTAAATGTGAATCATAATATAGGTCAATTGTTCCCAAATGCTGGACGGTAGACTAGTGGCAGCACAATTTGAAGCCCAAGGTAAAATGATAAAAACAAGGACAATAAGACTGCCTTTTACTCTGAGATGGTCTTTCCTATTTCTTAGTGTTAAAGCGTCCTCTCTCCTCTGAAATAATGGTGACTATGAAGACAACAACGAAAGCTGCAGATGCCCGCCACTCCTCTACTCTGTAAAATTTTCTTTCCTTAGTCCCTGTAACACCCAGGTCAAGAAACCAGTATTAGAGACAATAGAAGGATTACCATTCTTTTAGATAATTAGAATATGAGATCTATAAAAACAAGGATGTTGTGTGCTAAATTTTTTTTTTTTTTTATGATTCAGAAAGGTGGTTGGACTCTGGCACAAAAAATTCAGAAGCCATCTCACCAAATGCAACCAAGTGATGCTTTGATGTTTATACTGATATAGAAAAAAGCGAAAAACAATTTGACTTCTTTCTTCCAAATGAAGAAAGAGGTTGAGATGAAGGAGACAAAATTTTCCAATACAAGAGGCACAGGAGAAAAACAAGATTCTGTATCTCCTTTCCTTTTTTACTGATTTTCCGCCTGGGCACTGGCTTTCAGCTCAGATGATGCTTCTAAATACCCAGACTCTTTTTTTCCTTTTTTAGTTACATTCCTGTAAGACTGCTTTGAAGTGGTTTCTACCAGGCCTAATTTGGAATTTCTCATTTAAGTTAAAAGACTATTACCGAAAAAAATGGGCTTTGCCTCTAAGAAAATATATTTGTATTTCTCTTCACTTCATATATATATATATATATATATATATAAAATCACTTCAAAAAATATATAATCAAATAGAACACATCATACATCCCTTAGGGTACAAACCATGGCACTGCTTTTAGGTTCTTTTGCTTCTCTTCTTGGAACATTTACTCTTTGAAATCTCTATTCATTAATTCACTAACTACTTATTAATCATCTAAAATAGGCCAACTATTTTTCCTAGGTATTTAGGATACTGCAGCAAACAAAATTCCCTATCATTCTGGATTTTCCTACAAGATATAAACATACATATGCACGCAGAGGCAGACAAACAGAGGTGTGTGTGTGTGTGTGTGTGTTACACTTACATCCAATGGTTGTAAGTGCTCTGGAGAAAAGCAAAGCAGGGGGCTAAGTAAAGCTGGAGCAGATGTACGGGGTAATTTTAAATAATGTGATCAGAGAAGACCTCACTGAAGGAGGTGACCTGTAAGTAAACACTTGAAGAGGTAAAGTCATGCAGTTCACCTGTGGAGACTATCGCAGACTGAGGAAAAGGCAAGTACAAAGACCCTCCTGTCTTCAAGCCAAAAGCAAGAAAGCAAGTGTGCGGAAAGCACAGAAAGGGAGGAAGATAATGGGGTCCAAGAGACGACTGGTGGCTAACTAGTGTTTTTATCCTGAAACAGAAAAGCAATTAAAGGGTTTTGAGCAGAGGAAAGGTAAGACCCGACTGGATGTTTCAAAAGAGTATAAATTCTCACTGCTATGCTGAGAATAGCCGGGGGGCAGAGGCAAAGCGGGAGGAGAAGTTAGGCGGCTACTGGAATGATCCAGGTGAGAGAGGGCAGTGGCTGGCCCAGGGCTGGGGCAGCGGAGGTTGAATTCTGGATGCACACTGAAGGCATAGCAGATGCGGATCACTGATAAAACGGACGTGGTGTGTAAAAGTGGAGTCAGGAATAATTCTGAAGTTTTGGGCTTGCGTAATCAGAGGGGTGCAGTTGCCATTTCCTGAGATAGAGAAAACTGAATGAAAAACAGGTCTGTGGGAAAAGACACGCTAAGTTTTGGACATGCTACGCTTAAGATATCTTAGTCATTCATGAGGAGATGGCAAATCAACATCTGCAGGAATGAATCCAGGGGATTCAAAGCAAAGAGATGGACTGAAGATACAAACTAAGAGGAATCTACCTAAGTATGTATAGTCCTGAGACTTAAGGATACACCGAGAAGGGGACTGGGTGGAGACACGTAGATAAAGAGACACAAAGCCTGGATCCGACGGCACTCCAAATTTCAGACACCGAAGAGACAGGCCGGAGAGACAGAGACAGGAGAAGATCCTTTGTTCCAGCTTTGCACACGTTCTCATTCTTATCACAAACTGCAGGAAGGCAGAAGTCTGCAGCTACAGAACACCTTCTGTACAGCAGGTGCACAGGGATGGTTTTCCTTGGTCCGTGTCCCAAAGCCCCCTTCCTCAGCTCCCTCCTGCATGGAGTCCAGGCAGTGTTAGAGCCTCCTGAAAGCTCTGTCACCTTCAGGGTGTGGTGGGCAAGACACTCAGAACCTGCATCTGTCTGCACTGATGGCAAAGGCTGTTCAGTATCAGGGCGGTCTGGAATGGAATTAGGGCTGAGTTTGTATTTAGGGCACTCCCGCATGCACACGGTTGTGGGAAACTAAACTGGAAGCCAGGACTGATTCTGAGTCACCCATAATCGTATGAAGACATTTACAATTACTCCTAATCCCCGATGGACAGTCTAGGATGGACTCTTGGGGTTTCTTCATCAAATTCTCATCTATTTGAGGAAACATGTATAGAGTCAGAAAAAAATGTAAGAAACAATAGGCAACCTTGGAAGATTTTAGGGGAAAAGAGTCCACTCCCTCATGGGAACTGTTGTCCACTTGGACCCTCCCACTTCAGTTCCTCGGTCTGACACTAGAGAAAAATACCTCTGGGACTTTCTGCTATCCTAGATGGTCTTCTAGTACCAGTATGAAATTACTCTGAAATAGCTTTTTTGTCTTAAACAGAGTAAGCATCGCCAGCTTACCTTGCCCCCTCAGATGTCACTTGCCAGCCCCTAAGCTCCCAGTGCTAACCTTTTGTTATGCCAGTTTAATTCCGATTTCAGTGTGTATATGACTTTAATATTCCCCAATTTTCTAACCTGCAGGGGTGCCCCCACTCCCACCACCACTCACCTATTCTGAGCTAGTCTTCACCATCCTGGAAGACTGGTGAAATCCCATCTATTTCTTTTCAGACTTCCCACCCTGGAATTTGCCAGATTCCACGAATGCATGCCCTTTGTTGCCCGCGAGGCAACTGCCCTTCTCTCTATACTTCCTTCGCCAGAGATGTGCCCTCAGACTTTTCTGTTAGTTTGCCAAACGAACCATTCTGTAGCCTTCGGCAAAACCTGACTGAAAGCCTGGGGAGGAACACAGAACACCTGATGTCAGGTATCCACTACTTCAGCCAGGCTTCTTCAGTGGCAGGGCCTTCCTTTCTTCTCTTTCCTCCACTGTCAAATTAGGAGTCCTCACTCCCAGGCCCTCCTCAGGAAAGTCCAGAGCCTTCCCTAACTAGTGTACTAATCACAAACTAACCAATCACAGATCTGATGATCCGATCCCAAAGAAGACAACTTTTTACACTATTAAGTCTAGAAATTCAGAAATCTACAGACCTAGTGTAATAGTATTTTGAATTTTCTTTGCACAGCCCCTCTCCCTAAGAGAAACATGTTCTTTCCCAGAACAGAAAATTGTGCCATCTGTCTGCTCAATTTTGCAAGTTTACCACTTCTTAATTCCAACCTCACATCATTACTCCTCTCTGTGGCCAAAGAACCCTAAATCATCACCCCAAACTCTGAAACTCAAGGTTGTTGTGAGGGCTAAAGTAAGATAATGCATGTAAACACCTAGTGCATTGGTATATACTAAGTGCTCAATAAATGGTAACAATCCATTGTTGTTATTATTCACACCCAACACAGCATTTAACATGTTATTTATGAATGTCCCAGAATAACAATCCATTACTAGAGACATCCTTGTGAATAGGAACTAAATATTTGTCATCTTTTTATCTTCTGGAACTTCCCGCTCATAATAGGCACTCAATAAACATAATTGTGAATGAATGGCTCACCTCTCAAAAGTATTTATAGTGTCTAAGATAGGTTCTATGCATAACACACAGAATCTTAACTGATGCCTCCTCTTCTCAAGGAGTTTATAAGAAAGTGTACAAATAATTACAGTCCAAGGCAAAGTTTAGTCACATGAGAAGTTAAAAAAAAAAACTTCTAAGGGATTCCCAGGCAGACCAAAATCCTAACAATGGTATAAAGGAATGGTTCTAAGTGTGGTCTGGGCACCCCTAGTGCAGTTCCTGAGACCCTGTCACAGGATCTGCAAGGTCAAAACGATTTTTCACAGTAACACCGAGATGTTATTTATCGTTTTCATTCACTCTCTGAGTAAGTGTACATTGTGGAGTAACCAGTGTTACATGATCTGGGACAGTGCAACAGACTGAATGCAGAAGCACGAAAAAGAGGCCAGTTCTCTGCAATAAAGACAAGACATAGAAGAGATCTTCAAAATGTAAAACAATGCCACTTTTCTAATTTTTTTGTTTTGTTTTGGAAAAGTTTGTTTTTCCACAAAAACATGTAATTTCTGTTAACATGTGACAGGTTATTCTTTTAAAATAAGTTAAAATTTTTAACGTTTCTTAGTTTTAATCTTTAAAAGGATAAATATATGTGTGTAATACATAGAACCCACATTAAAAACTCTCTGGGGTCCTCAATAATTCTTCACAGTGTAAAGAAGTACCGAGACCAATAGTTCGCAGTTCCTATCCTGGGAAGAGGAAAATAGTTTTACTTCGAGCTCAGTGCTCACGGTGAAGTCAAGAAGAGAACCTGGTCAGTTGGTTTGATGGAGGAAGATGGTAGTTTTAGCATCAGCCTTTCCCATGATCAACCTCTCCTATGTAAAAACTTCCATGAAATCCTGCACCCAAGCTCTTCGCTTTCAGTCTCCCTTTACCTGCACTTCGCCTTCCTTAGGTCTTCCCGGTCTGTGCCCACATCCCGTTCTTTTGTACGCTAGGTCCTTTGGAATGACTGCCCTGTCCCAGTGGTTTGCAGACAGCTTGCTTTCCCTCCAGATTCTTCTGGGTCGCCCCCCCACTTCTCCCTTTCAGCTCACGGGGAGGAGGGTCCAACCTCGGATCTCTGGCATTCCCACGCTTTCCCGACAGAGATCCCCCTCCGCGCGCCTTTCACCGCAGCGGCCCCCGCACCACTCCAGCCGCCGGCGCGTCGGTCCTCCCACCCGGGTGCCCGCTCGCTCCCGCCCCGCGGGCCCCTGCCCCACGCCCCCCGCGCCCCCGTCCCTCACCTGAGACGGAGGCGCCCCCGACTCCCCGCCACCTCGGCCAGCCTCCTCCAGCCCCGGCCCTCGGGCGCTCGGTCCAGGCTCCCGCTGAGTCTCCGCAGCAGCGGCTCCGGAAGGCGGTTGAGGGTCGCGCCAAACGAAGCGGGGAGCGGCAGCCCCGAGGGCGCGGCCGGAGACGGCTGCAAGGCCGGGGGCGGCGGGGCCTGCAGCAGCTCCCCGCACAGCGACCCGTCGGACGCCGGCGACCCCGAGACTTGTGCTGGTCCCCCCGGGCGCATCGCGGGCCTCGGCTCCAGCGCACCTTCCGCTCGCCCCCTCGCTCGCCCGGGCGCTGAGGAGGCAGGGGCGGAAGGACAAAGCCGTCTATGCCGCACCACACTCTGAGGAGGAAGCTCCGCTCCCCGCCCAGCCGAGACAGGTTTGCCTGGGGTAGCCTGGCAGGCGGGATACGCCGCTGCGCCGAGGGGGCGGGGCCTCTGGCGGGGCGGGGCCTCTGGCGGGCCGCCCCTTTGCGCGCGTGCGCGCGGCCGCGCGTTTCCTTCGCTTGCCGCCGCCGCCGCCGCCCGGTCGCGGAGGCGCGCGCTTCGGAGCTGGGGAGGTGGAGTCGGGCTGAGCAGGAAGGGTCGGGTGGTTGCCGCTGGGGGAGGAAGCGGTGCAGGAGCTACACCTGGGCGGCTCCACTTCGGCTAGGAAGCCTGCGGCGTCGGGGCTTCCCGAGACCGTGGGAGGAAGATTGCCTCACGCCGGAGACGGGAGCTCGCGGCTCTCCATCGCCGGCCCCAGCTGACTCAGTGACTTGCGTGTGCCGGCTCCCGCGTTGGGCAACCTCAGCCGAGGCTTCCTCGTTTTAGGGTTTGATGTGTATGGCGTTGCTAAGGGAAGTGGTTCCTAGACATCAGATACCTAATGGAAATTTGCTCGAAATCTGTGCCTAGACTTTTTTTTTTTTAACTGGGCGGCAGATCATGGAAATGATTGTTTTTAGCAGGAATTGCCTGGTTTCCTCCGAGTCAGACTGCCACCCATTGAAAACTAGAGAGTAGTTTGGGGCAAAAGCAAGCAACTTACGGAATGTGACCAGCCAGGTACTCTCAGACACCAGACTTCCTTGCCCAATTTCCGGTGCCATTAGCTTTTTCATCACACAGGACAACAGGATTTTCTGTAGCAATTTGGGCACTCAAATTCTCCCTAACTTCTGGCGAGACAGTTAATTGCTTCATACATTCTCCCATCACATTCTAGCACAAGCAATCACTGTACTTTTTCATCCGGTCTAAGTGCAGAGTTCAGAATGCAGTATAATGGCTAAGTGCACGACCTTTTACATCCAGAAAGATCTGCTGGACTCTAGTTTTATGACCTTGAATAAGTTACTTAATTCTCTGCCTCGTCTGTTAAAATGGGATTGAAAATATAGTAGTCTGTATAGAGTTGTTACCAGAATTAAGGGAGCTGATGTAAGTAAAGCATGTAACTCTGTTTGTCACATAGTAGATAACAAATGCTAGCTATTATCCTTAGAAACGCAAAAGCTTGTTTCATATTGTTTGACTTGGTAAACCTTTCCCAATTACTTCTGGTGCCTTCCTGTTTCCTTCTTAGTCACTGAACATATAGGAGAGTCTATTAGCTGCATGTGCCAATTATGGAAATCAAGTCTTCTAGTTTTTATTGGTCTAGTCTTTATTAGTTGACTGGTCTTTTAAAATTGAGATTCAAGACTTCTTTTTTCTAAGTCTGCTATGTGCAAGGTGTTGCTTATGCAGCTTCTCATATGTGCCTAAGGGTTAAAATGCACATCTATCTTATTTACCCTGGGAGAATCGTTCCCAATTTGATCTTTGTCCAATATAGCTCAGCTAGATGCTAAATGTGTCCATCTGCTCCCATCTCCTCTTTGGCTTCTCCTCTCCTGCCAGGAGGACTGCCTCCCTCATTTCACTCTAGTCTGGGTCCTATTTTCTACCTTGCAATTTTATTTTATTTTTTTTAAGTAGGCTCTACCCCCAGCATGGGGCTTGAACTCATGACCTCGGATCAAGAGTCTCATGCTCTACTGACTGAGACAGCCAGGTGCCTCCTACCTTGCAGTTTTATAACCTATTCAGTCACCCCACCCACCACCCTCCAACCTCTACCATGGACTGACATTACATTTTATGATTGGTCTTTTTCTCCTCCTAATCAAATATTAATATATTATGTAATTTCACTCCCTGTGGTTCTCTTAAGGGGCATAATGGTTTAATAGGGAAAATTATGACCTTTAGAATTAGCCCTGAATTTGAATTTTGATGCTGCCACTTATTAGATACATGACTCTAGGCAAGTTACTTAACTTCTCAGCTTCAATTTCTACATCTGTAAAAAGCAGAAGATAATAGTACCTGCTTCAAATGATATTATGAGAATTAAATGAGAGATAATGTATACATATAAAAAGTGTCTGGGAGAAGTAGATGCAGGGTATATTAGTACTCTCAAAATTGCCACATTTTTGTGAATTGCCAAAAATTCACAATTTTGGGAACAAAATAATAAACAATAATTCAGCTTTCCTTTCCTATACCAACCATTACAATTATACACAAGAGAAAAATTGAGAGTGGAGATCTGGCTTTTAAATGCACCTTAAAATTTCATGCATATCGTTAGATGATGTACTTGGGAGTCCTTCCTCATTAGTTGAAAGTGGCATAGGTCTTTGTGAATCCAGACAGTGCAAAAAGCTTGTGGTTTCTTTCTATGGAAATCCATTGATGTAATCTTCAAAATACAAATCTGGAAACTGACTCATAGATTTCTCTTCCTTTACATGATTTGACTCTAGATGGTACTTTAACTAAAAGTGCCAGAACAACATGTTATTTCATATCTGGACAGGTGTTCAAAGGCCCAGTGCAGGAGAAAACCTGCACGTCCTGGGATTGGTATACAATAGAGAGGAAGGAAGCAGGAGTCTTGTGACTTAAGTGGCACCCCTTGTCTTTCACCCTTATTCCATACCAGCACCTTTCATGTCCTCTGACTCAGCTCTGTGTTGAGGCCACTCGGTGTACCCTCAGATACAAGGTTCTCCACATCCACTGCAGCCCCTTCTTGCTGCCATCTCCCAAAAGATGAGGGACATTTTCCCATTCTGATTTCACCTTTGGAATAGTAACTAAGTGTTGTAATAGTATTCCATACTTTCCCATCATAATGAATCATCCATAGCAAACTACATTTGCTTGTCTAAATTCATTCATTCATTCGATCATTAACAAATATTTACTGATGCCTACCTTGTGCCAAACTCTGTGCCAAATACTGTTAAAGGATAGTTTTTATTAAGGCTTTTTTGGGGGAGGGCACGATTTTAGACTCACGGCAAAATTGAGGGGAAGATACAGATTTCTCATACACCCTCTGCTCCCACACATGGAACCTCCCGCATTATCAACATCCTGCAGCAGAGTGGTACACTTGTTACAACTAATGAACCTCCACTGATACATAACCACTCCAAGTCCATAGTTTACATAAGGGTTCACTTTTGGTGTGGTACATTCTGTGGGTTCAGACAAATGTATATTAACATGTATCCACCATTATTGTATTATATGGATGGTATCTTCACTTCCCTAAAAATCCTCTGTGCACCACCTATTCATCCCTTTGCCCTTGAACTCCCATGAGACTATCAATGGGTAGTTTAGCAGTGCTTTTTGAGATGGAAGACATTCATGTGCAACACAGTCACATCACTTTCACCACCTTTCCTTCTGATTCAAGAAAATAAAGCTCAGGGGTGCCTGAATGGCTCAGTCGTTAAGTGTCTGCCTTCGGCTCAGGTCGTGATCCCAGGGTCCTGATCCCTGCTTGGCGGGAAGCCCGCTTCTCCCTCTCCCACCCCCCCCTGCTTGTGTTCCTGCTCTCGCTGTCTCTCTCTGTCAAGTAAATAAAATCTTAAAAAAAAAAAAGAAAAATATCTGAGCACTGGTATGATGATAGAAATAATTTTATGTATCATGATAGATACGGCATTGTCATAGGAAAAGTCTTGAATCAGGTCTAATTTATTATCTACAAAACAAATCACTCAGAAACTGATACTTAAATGATCATTACTAACAAATCACTGGGGACACATTTCAGCTGAAGGTGGGAACTGCAATTGAGGCACTATTTCTCATGGCCATGAGACACTTTGTTGGGGTTTTCAAAAGAGTACTATTCATCCACCCAATAGTGTTCAGACTTCGTGACAAAAACAACTGCATTGGGCTGCAATACAATTAATGAAGGAAGTCACTCAATAATGTTTACCAACTACCAATTAGTACTCTCAGGATGTAGGAAGAACACCAGTGTGCCTCATCTTTGGCTTTACTTAAGAATCACATGAGGATGAGGCGTCTGGGTGGCTCAGTCGGTTGGGCATCCTACTCTTGATTTTGGCTCAAGTCATGTTCCCAGGGTCGTGGGATCAAGCCCTGCTTCAAGCTCCACGCTCAGCAGGGAGTCTGCTTGAGACTTTCTCTTTTTCCCTCTGCCCTCCCCCCCCACTCATGTGCTCTCTCTCTATTTATTTGAGAGAGAGAGAGAGAGCATGAGAGGGGGGAGGGCCAGAGGGAGAAGCAGACTCCCCGCTGAGCAGGGAGCCCGATGCAGATTTTAATCCCGGGACTCCAGGATCATGACCTGAGCCGAGGCAGTCGCTTAACCAACTGAGTCACCCAGGCGCCCCTAAAATAAATAAATCTTAAAAAAAAAAAAGAATCACATGAGGGCATGGCAGTTCATCAAAAAGTTAAATGTGCACTTTGGCAGCACATATACCAAAATTGGGATGATACAAAGAAGATTAATATGCCCCCTGAGCAAGGATGACAGCAAATTTGTGAAGCATTCCACATATATCTTTTTGTATCTATATGAGGTGATGGATGTTAACTAAACTGTTGTGACAATCACTTCATGATATATGTAAGTCAAATCATTTTGCTGTGCATCACTTACATCTCAATGAAACGGGAAAAAAATTAGACATAGAATTACCATATGATCCAGCAATCCCACTTCTGGGTATATAGCCAAAAGAATTGAAAGCAGGCACTCAAGCAGATTATTGTACTCCAGTATTCATAGCCTCATTATTCACAGTAGGCAAAAGGTGGACAGCCCAAATGTCCATTAACAAATGAATGGATAAACAAAATGTGGTATGTACGTGCAATGCAGTATTATCCAGCCTTAAAAAGGATGGAAATGCTGACACACGTTTACAACATGCATGAACTTAGAAAGCATTACATTAAGTGAAATAAACCAGTCACAAAAGGATAAATACTGTATGATTCCAATTATATGAGGTACCTAAAAGGGACAAATTCATAGAGACAGTAAGTAGAATAGAGGTTACCAGGGCTTGCAGGAGAGAAGGGAATGGGGAATTATTGTTTAATGAATACACTTTTTGTTTGGAATAATGAAAAAGTTCTGGAACTTGATAGTGCACAACATTGCATTGTGAATGTACTTCATGCTACTAAATTGTATGCTTAAAAATGGCAAAAATGGTAAATTTATGTTATATATAGTTTACCACATACACACACAAAAAGAATCACGCAAGGAACCTGAAAAACATACTGATACCTGGGCTATAGTCCTCAGAGACTCTAATTTTAATTGGTCTCAGATGGGGCAATAGTAGCTTTTAATGTATCCCTCAGGGTGTTCTAAGGTACAGTCAGGCTTAAGAAGGGATGCTCAATCTCCAGGGCAGTGAGGCTCAGCCTTGACTACACGTTAGAACCATTTGGGGAGTTTTAAAATACACTGATATCTGACCTTATGTCCAGGATTCTTATTTCACTGGCTTGGGGATCCTGCCTGGTCACTGCGATTTTTTTTTTCTGAATTCCCCATCTGATTCTAATATGCAAGCTAAGGCGAGAACCTTTGCTCTGGGGACACCCCAGGATCTCTGCCTTTCAGTCCACCTTGGGAGAACCAGTATTTCTGTCAGTGATGAAATCAGGGGCGGAGTGCAGGAAGGACTTCTGATGAGAGTCGAAGGGCCAAAGGACACTTGATTCCTTCTCTTTCGCTCCACAGAGTCAGAATGTTAAAAATGGGAGAAGCAAAGACCAGTAGAGGGCCCAGGAGAAAAGGGTGAAAAAATCCATTAGGCTCACTCTTATGAGAGAGAAAGGCTCTTTATTCTTCTTGTAGGCATCTAGCTCCTAACAGCTTCTAACATGGGCAGTGTTAGAGTTACCCTCATCCCCCTTTGAGTTCCCCTCCCTCCCTAGGAGGGGCTCAGAGCTGACCTGCTCAACCAGGGTCCCAAAGAGCCAGGGCTGATAAGAGTATCCCAATCAAGGGGCTATATTGCTGGTGCATGAAAAACTGGCCGGCTTATCTTAAAAGAACATTGAGTTGGTAGACATACACCATCCTCTGAGTGACCCTGACTTACCTTCAGCCAGTTTTTTGTCACTTTTATCTTCTGTGGTATTTGTATTGCTCTTCTTCTATATACATGTTGGCTCATTCTGTTTATTAGGTCCTGTTGTATCCTGCTATGTTGTTTGGGAATGCCTTACTCCAGCCCTAGGTCCTTGGAACCAAGGCCAACTAGACCAGGGGTGGCATGGGGATTTAGTCATGCAGCTGAAAGGCAATGTGTGATCAGGGTGGCCCCTAAAGATAGGAAGTATGGAGAGAGCAGATGAGACCAGTCCTGCTCTAGGCCTTGAGGTAAAGTAGTGGTTCCCCATTAATCTGTATCATTTCATCATGGCAGAATCCCACCATAGGGATTTTGGCTGGTCACTTGCCCAGTGGTGGTAAGTGCCTTTAATGTCCCCTATATCACATCCCTCTCTTCCATATATATATGGCCCTTGGGAACCAACCCAACACTGGATAGGGGACTTCGGGTTCCAGAGTCTGGCTATCCCTTCAGGCACAGCAGACAAGGGACACAAATAATAGAACAGAACCTGTGTTTTCTAGGAACCTATGACCTTGTTGAAGAGATAAATTATATAAACATGAAAAAGTGGCAGAACAACATGTTGAACCTTAGGATTTCTGTACTGTTAATGTATTCAAGCTCATTAATTTTCCAGAGACTTATCAAGGGCCCAGAGATGGGCCACGAACAGAGAGAAATAACCTTCTAGGATTAGGAATGGTGGACCCAGAGAGTTAAAGGAATCTGAGCAATGAAGGTATGATTATTTCCTGGATAATAATGGTATAACATATATTTTTTAAAATGTGGCAACAGTGATCACTCTCAGTTAATGACCCCATTAACCTTTGCATGTGAACACGCTCAGGGAGAAAGGTGCTGGCTCTCTACTCCATGCCTGCAAAGGTGACCTGTTCTGTTTTCTGGGGTGACTGATGGAGGACCTCAGCAGACTTTCACAAGGTGTTAGTGATGATTCAAAACTCCTGATTGCGTGGGCTGTCTCTTCTGAGTCTGGGAATTCCTTGTCATGGTACCTTGAAGACACATTTCGTGAGTCAGATTAGGGGAGTGGACTAGACACTAAGTCTCCTTCAATCCTAAGGTTCTGAGTAGAAAGGCATTAGGTCCCAGAGGAAGGAAAGCATGTGATCAAAGACCAGCCAAGGAGGGTAATTGCAGCTGCTCCAGGATCGAGTTAAGCAAATTAACATGTAAATACAATTTATTTGTGTGGGGCAGAGGGGCAATATTTAAATGACTGACAGTTGAAGTTGTACCATATTAGTTATCTGCTAAAATTAGGTGCTGTGAACAGCATGGCTATTTCAGGAGGATGGACATACACAGTATTAGATTAAAATGCAAGTAATATTTATTTGTTAGAGGAAAGGGGAGGAGAAATACATGTTTAGTTGACCAACAGCTTAAATCATATTTAAGGCCTTTAAACATTAGTTATATGCTAAGCCTTATATGCTAATTATTAATTTGTTCTGTAAAGCCATCTCAGTGAAAACTTTTCTTAAAAACGTTTTTGTGGGAGGCTAGTTGACATTATGAGTAAAAGGTCATTTACTTAAAATTTTCTATGAGTTTTTCATAAGCGACAGTAATGAATTTTATTTAATGGGGTTTTGTTGTATATAGATCAGAGCTTTTAAATTCCTAGAAATTTTTATGGTATCTTTTTTTTTTAAGATTTTATTTATTTATTTGTCTAAGAGAGAAAGAGCACAAGCAGGGGGAGGGGCAGGCAGAGGGAGAAGCAGGCTTCCCGCTGAGCAAGGACCCTGGGATCATGACCTGAGCTGAAGGCAGACACTTTACCCAGGCGTCCCTATGGTATCTTAATATAGGTAGTCAATAATTATTTCCTTAATATAAGTAGTCAATAATTATTTTCAGTAATTATAAGTAATGAGAAAAGCTTGGCACAAGTACACATGTAGTCACCTGTTTAACACTGTAAGCACGGGTGTCAGTCCTAAAGGCATTTTGGCTGACCTAGCCTAACACCTTCACTTTCAGATGAGAGCCCTGTGGCCCAGAGAGGTTTTTTGCCCCTTCTTGAACCTCTACATAGTAGTTCTCAAAATGTGGTCCTTGGACCCAACAGCATCAGCTTTTTAGAAATGCAAATTCTCAGGCCCCACCCCAAACCTACTAAATAGAAACTCTGGGATGGGACCAACAATATGCAGCTTACCAGCCTTCCAGATGATTCTGATCCACCTGAATGTTTAAGAACTACTCCCCCACACCTTGGCTTTAAAATGTCTTGAGGCAATAAGTTCCCTTAGATCACTCTCAGCCACATAGAGATTTACTTCCTGTTTTATGTCTAAATTTATCTCCCTGAAGCTTTGAAGGGCGTGTCACAAGTGTCTTACGTTCTTTTGTGGGCGACAGTGCAGGTTGGGTCTCAGCAGAAGGGGAACCAAGCTGAGAGGGGAGATTAAGACAGAGCTGGCAGTGGGCAGGGAGGGGGAAAACGAGCTAATCTTCAGTCCCTCCCCATTATCATTATTTGATAATTTGGTAATCCAAGATCCACTCCAAAGAGGAGCACGGCACAGTTTAGTTGGGGGGGTCTGAGTTTCTAAGACAAATAACATGGAATCAAGGGAGTACAGAGTCGGGGGATAACTTAGGAGCTACATAGTAAAGAAGATGGGGATCTAGAATATTGGCCAACCTTGTCCCAGAAATTCTCTGATTACTAGCAAGATAGAATCAAGAAGGGTCCAGCCCTCTGGGAGTTGAGCACTGTTGACAAGCTAGAAAAAGGCTCCAGATGGACTGGCTGTGATTCATGGTAGGATTCTACTGCTCCCTACCCACTCCTGCTAACCTGGTTAGCAGAGAAATCCAGGGATTCAGGATGCCCAAGAAATTGAGGATTCAGAATGCCAAGGGAGCCATGTGAGGCCACTGTCTCTGAGGTCTTCCCAATGCTGTTTGGAAGGACAATGCAGTGGGTGGTTACTGTTTTGTCTACCTAGAGTAGAACTCCCGGCTCAGAAATACTGCTTCTCAATGTGTCGTTCAGTGGTTGCTCCCAGTTTCTTTCTTTCTTTTTTTTTTTTTAAGATTTTATTTATTTATTTGACAAAGAGAGACACAGCCAGAGAGGGAACACAAGCAGGGGGAGTGAGAGAGGGAGAAGCAGGCTTCCTGCCAAGCAGGGAGCCCGATGCAGGGCTTGATCCCAGGACCCTGGGATCATGACCCAAGCCGAAGGCAGACGGCTAACTACTGAGCCACCCAGGCGCCCCGGAGCTCCCAGTTTCTTACCAGTCTGTTTCTTTAACTCAGTGATTGGCTGGAGGTAGGCATGTTCTCCAAGCTGGGCCAGTCCTGGGAATTTCTTTCTTTCTTTTTTTCTTTTAAGATTTTATTTATTTATTTGATGGAGAGAGAGCCAGCTAGAGAGGGAACACAAGCAGGGGGAGTGGGAGAGGGAGAAGCAGGCCTCCCGCCGAGCAGGGAGCCCGATGTGGGGTTCGATCCCAGGACCCTGGGATCATGTCCTGAGCTGAAGGCAGACGCTTAATGACTGAGCCACCCAGACACCCCCCTGGGAATTTCTGACCTTCAGTCAGATGAAGAGGGTCTCAAGCTGTGAGGTGGCAAAACTGGGAGGTATAAATCTGAGCTGTTTGGTGGGCATGTCCCCACTGGCTGTGTGGAAGAAGCCAGTAAGGTGGTGGGAAAAAGTGACTGGTACACTGAGGACAAGAAATGAGAGGTGGAGAAAGGGTAGGTGGTGCTCCAGTCCCTGGTTGTGGTCATCCTGAGCCTGGCTCGTATCTACCTTTTCAGCAGTTCAGTTGGCTGAGCCAACAAATTCCCTCTTTTGCAGTACGGGAGGGGACAAAAAAGTTTCTTCCACCTTCTTATGGTCAGTAATTGGGGCCTGGAAATTACACTGATAAAAGATGAACAGGAGAAAAGGTTTATTTTGTATGCACAAGAGAACCATCAAAGAAAGCAGCTGGTTTCTTAAATGGTTGGAGTTAGAAGATTCTATACCTAATTTAGTAGAAGAAAGGGAGGAGGGAAGAAAAGGCTTCTTATGGGAAGAACAAATAGGTTTTTTTTACATCCCTTTTTTTTTATTTACAGTAGAAACAAATGAAAATGGGAGAAGATGTTAGCATCAAAAATGTTGAGTAAGTCACTCTTAGAAAAGGTTTGTAACTTTTCAAATAGGTTTCTTTAGGAGAGGCAAATGGGACTCTGAAAAACAAACTGAGGGTTCTAGAGGGGAGGAGGGTGGGGGGGGTGGGTTAGCCTGGTGATGGGTATTAAAGAGGGCACAGTCTGCGTGGAGCACGGGGTGTTATGCACAAACAATGAATCATGGAACACTGCATCAGGAACTAATGATGTAATGTATGGTGATTAACATAACAATAAAAAATTTAAAAAGAAAAAGGAAAGGCAAATGGGTTTTAGGAAAAAAAGAGGATAGGAAGGTTTGTGATAATGTTTTCTATATAGATACGAGAGGTCTTTCCATCTTCAGGGTCATAAAACTGCCCTGGAAAATGGATTTGGGGTAGGTTTTATTCATGTTCTCCCTTCTCAGAGTAGATCAGCTCTGAAGAGGAATTTATGGCCACCTTATTTCTGAGACGTTGCTGCTTTTAGCCAGATAAGGGAAGCTTCCAGACCTGTATCCCCCCATCTGCTGAGTCTCAAAAATGTCTTCAGCTTAAAATAATCATTACGCCAAAGTGGCATACTTTGGTGTGTCATATTCTGATCCCCTGCATTTTTGCTGAAGCACTCTTGGTGCTATCCATTCTGTGGGGGTTTAGACAAATGTATAATGACGTATATCCATCATTATAATATAATACAGAGTATTTTCACTGCTCTTAAAAGTCCTCCATGTTCCACTTATTCTTCTCTGGCAACTGCGGATTTTTTTACTGTCTCCATAGTTTTGCCTTTTCCAGAATGTCATATCATTGGAATCATACAGTATGTGGTGTCTTCCTATTGGCTTCTTTCACTTAGTAATATGCATTTAAGGTCCTTCCATGTCTTTTCATGGCTTGGTAGCTCCTTTCTTTTTAGTGCTGAATATTAATCCATTGTCTGGATGGACTACAGTTTATTTACCGACTCTCCTATGGGAGGACATCTTGCTTGTTTCCAAGTTTTGACAATGATGAATTAAGCTGCTGTAAACATCCGTGTGCAGTTTTTTTAAAATTTATTTTTATTTTTATTTTTTTATTATTATGTTCAATTAGCCAGCACGTGTGTAGGTTTTTGTATGGACACAAGTTTTCCAAACTCTTCCAAAGTGGCTGTATACTTTTGATTGCTACCAGCAATGAATGAGGATTCATTTACTATCACTGAGCCCACACTGAACTTTTGCACATTCTTTAATCTTATGAAAACTATGTGTTTAGAAAAATTTGCGTCTAGAAAATTTCTGCCAAAGAATTTTATCACTATAAATAATTCACATCCACTTATTTGTACAATATTAACCAATTATGCTTTTCTTTGTTCTGGAAAGCGGGTTACTATTCACTCTATGGATTGCTTAGTGTTCCATTTAGATGTTCCTACATTTTATGACAGATTCCACTAAGGGTATCTCTGGAAGAAATATTTTGTGTGTGTGGAAGTAGTGCTGTTAGCTCAATAGCTTCTAGCCTGAGGTCATTTTTGTTGTTGTTGTTGTTGTTTTGTTTGTTTTGTTTTAAATATTTTATTTATTTGAGAGAGAGGGAGACAGAGAGCAAGCGCAGGAGCGGGGGGAGGGGCAGAGGGAGAAGCAGACTCCCCGCTGAGTGGGGAGCCCGATGCGGGGCTTAACCCCGGGACCCTGAGATCATGACCTGAGCTGAAGGCAGACACTTAACCGACTGAGCCACCCAGGTGCCCCTAGCCTGAGGTCATTTGTAACATCAGTTTGACCAACAGTAACTCAGCTTCATTCCCAGCTGTCTTCAGAGCTCAACAGATACTCCCTGATTCTGGTGACTTAATATTCAGGTGATTTGTCAAGTGAGTTTTAAGTATCTTCTGTTTAACTGAATGCTTTAGACCTATTCTCTTCAAAAGATATCTGGGGACAAGCGTATCTCTAAAATATGGGGTAAGGAAAGACTAAGGCAAAGAAAGCTTAAATGCTCCAATCCTATCATTCCTGAGTGCACACTTACACTGCACTTACCTAGTATCGAATGAAATAACGTGGACTCTTGAGATTTGGCTGCAAACTTTTGGTTTCACCCTGTTATGTTTCCTCCCTTTGTGGTTAGCTATTTGGGAGGGGATTTCCGGAGATGTGGGCTCTGCAGTTTGTTTCCCAAAATATTTTGCATTGTTTTGGGTGAGAGAGTGTATTGCCTACTCTGTAATACCTAGATCTCAGAGAGCTAATACAACTTTAGCCATAATCACATGAGTGTAGTGTGTCTCAGTGGTGACACATTCTTTCATAAGAAAAGAAAACATTAAAAAAATTCTTTTTTAATTTGGTAAAATATACATAAGTATTTACCATTTTAACCATTTTTAAGTGTGCAATTCAGTGGCATCAAGTTCTCAGTGCTGTGTAACCCTAGCTACTATCTATCTATTCCCAGAACTTTTTCATCCTCCCAAACAGAAACTCTTTGTTACACCGTAACTCCCCATTTCTCCCTTTCCTCCTGGTCCTTGGCAACCTCTATTTGACTTCCTGTTTCTACGAATTTGCCTATTCTAGGTACCTGATATAAGTGGAATCATACAGTATTTGTCCTTTTATTTCTGGCTTATTTCACTTCGCATATTACTTTTCTAGGTTCGTCCATGCTCTAGCATGTTTCAGAATGTTACTTTTTGAAAGCTGAATAATATTCCATTGTCTGTATAGACCACATTTTATTTATGCATCTGATGACGGGCATTTGGGCTGTTTCTACCTTTTGGATATTGTGAATAGTGCTGCTATGAGCATCATTGTGCAAGGAGCTCATGGAGTCCCCACTTCCAATTCTTTTGGGTATGTACCTAGGAGTAATTATGTTTAACTTTTTGAGGAATTGAAGAAAGTAAAACTTATGAACTATCCTATTTTTTTCTTCATTAACCACAAGTTGTATCTGCAGGCCCCAGAAGTGATGTGATAGAATGTCTCATATTACACTGTTGCCACTTGGGTAGACCCCACAGCACGTGAAATGCTCTAGAAGCCGGTTTGGTATTCCTGATATAGGGCATGGTGGGGGGAGGCAATTCACTTTGGGGTATCTTATCTGAACGCATGATATTTCCTTACGGATGGGCTCTGTGTCTTTTCCCAAGAGGACCCTGATTTTCAGGGCAACTCCAAAACTAACCCTTCATCCTTGGATTGATCCAGATTGGGTCCTTTATAGAACTGGACCAAATGCCAGAGCTTCTCCAGGCAAGACTAGAAAAGCAGCTCCCTCTTCCAAAACTACCAAATCACATTCATCACCAAGTCCTGCCACTTTTTATTCTTCCTTGCCACTTGATCCTCTTTCCTTTCTATCTCTGCTGCGACCATCCTGGTCCAAGTTACCATCATCTCTCTTGTGAACTCCTAAAATGGCATCTCTTGCTGGTCTGCCCCCATGCACGCATCTTCACACTGTAGCCAGAATGATCTTTCTGAAGGTCAGATCTGATCATGTCACCAACAGGGTTTTGGTGGAGGGAACCAGATAGGAGGATCATAAAGTTCATATGAAGAAGTAAATAGGTAACAACCAGGAAGTTTTTGAAAATCAAGGGTAATGAGAAGAGAGCAGCCTTTTCAAATATCAAAATAGATGAAAGAAGCCATAAATACTAAAATAGTTTTATGTCACACATGGGTAGGCAGATCAATGGAACAGAATACAAGACTGCAAAAGAGACCCAAAATAGATGAGAACTTAAGTTATAATGAAGATGGCATTTTGAATCAGTGGGAAAATTTTGACTTTGACTATATGGGTGTTGAGACAAATGGGGAAAAATTGTTTCCCTAACTCATGCAGCACACTAAAGCAAGTTCCAACTGTATCAACATTTTAGATAATATTTTATTTTTTTATTTATTTATTTTTAAAGATTTTATTTATTTATTTGAGAGAGAGAGAGAATGAGAGATAGAAAGCACGAGAGGGAAGGGGGTCAGAGGGAGAAGCAGACTCCCCGCTGAGCGGGGAGCCTGATGCGGGACTCGATCCCGGGACTCCAGGATCATGACCTGAGCCGAAGGCAGTCGCTTAACCAACTGAGCCACCCAGGCGCCCTTAGATAATATTTTAAAAAATGAAACCATAAAGATACAAGAAGAGAATTCAGGAAAATGTCTTTATATTCAGAGTAGGAAGGGCTTTCTGAATATGAAAAATCTCAGACGACTTGAAAGAAAAGATAGGTGAATTTGTGTACATACAAATGAAGATTTTGTTTGTGGGGAAATAGCATACATAGCACAAAAATGCAAGTGACAAACTGGTAGCTATATTAAGGACAAGGGGTACTATTTTTAACATATAAAGTACTCTTATAAGATAATTTAAAAAGATTAATTATCAACAGAAAGATGGGCAAAGAATATGAATAGGCAGTTCATAGACAAACATAATTCAAATGGCTTTTGAATATATGAAAAGATACTTTACCTCTTTTTAAATAACAGAAATGCAATTAAGTAATAGAATAATGTAATTCCACTATTAAATTGGCAAATAAAAAATCCTGATACTAGATTGTGCTTCAAATCTGGTATCTCATATATTGCTGGGAAGAATGTAAATTTATATAACCAAATTGAAGGATAATTTAACAATATCTATCAAGATGAAAAATGTACTTACCGTTTGATCTAGCAATTCCATTTCTAGAAATTTATCTGAAAAATATGAGACTCACCTACAAGGATGTCATGAGAACATTCTAGAACAAGTCATATATTCTGGCAGGAGAGCACACACAAAAGACTTTCAGGGAGGAGTCATCACTGGAAGAGTAAAACATCTGACACTTTCTTAGCTAAGATAAAAGAAATTCTCCACCATCAGCCAACATCTGACATGGTATATGTACATATGTATGGATGGTTGAAAAGATCTAATTGCAGCAACAACTATTGTTGCTGAGTTCTAAGGTTGGCGAGAGAGATCCTCAAGTTTCCTTCTGTGACCAACATTAATTTTTAAATGAATTCCCTTCCAAAAAGTACCTGTCTTTCCTTCCCCATGAGTAACTTGCGCATCATCCCACACTTATATTTTCTGATGAAGCATGTATCATATCTGCTTCTGAGACCAGCTCCATAATTTGCAGGGCCCACTGTAAAATAAAAATGTAGGGCCCCTTGTTCAGGAATAACTAAGAATTCCATGGTGGCAATAGCAGAGCATTAAACCAAACATGTGGCCAATGTGAGCAAGAGGTCCTGTGTGACCCCACTGGTCACAGGCCCACCCCTGCTAACTATAGTCCAACTATACCAAACTCCTTTTTTAGTTTCTTTGAATAAGCTGAGCTTTTCTACACATTACTTTGCACAAGCTCTTACTTCTATCAGAATGTTCTTCTGCAGACCCCTTATCCTTCTCCCCAGAGCGCCTACTCATCTTTCAAAACCCCCCTGTTATGTTACTGCCTTGAAGCATCCTTCGCCCCATTCCCTCTCTTCCCTCTGAGAAGCCCTCCTGTATACTTTCTTGGCTCCCTACGCACACCCGTATGAGGGCAGAGGTTCTGTCTTCTGCTTGCCTGTGTGCCCAGCCCCTCCCCACACAGTGCCAATTGCTAACAATTAGTGGGCACTTACCATATAGCAAGTAATGTATTAGGAACATTCCATAAGTAACTTACCACTACATCAACCTAAGGAAGAAGCTGTAATTATTCTCATTTACCAAAGGAGTTTCAGGGAGATAAAATGTGTCCAGGGCCACCCATCTAGGGGCAGATATGTTAAGGAAAGTGGACTGAGTTTAACATTTTAGTGCATAATTAATTCTTACCAGTGGCCTAAGACATAACAATAGATTATGAAGCCCACACTTGAAATAGCTTTGTATAAGCAAACTTAAGGAAATAGAGACTCTCTAACCAGTTAACTGAGGATCTCTCTTACTTCAGAAGTACAGGAGTACCTTGAATATTAAAGACAGTATCTTCTTACTGCCCCTTCCCCCATAATGCTGATTTTCATCAATGATGGTGATGTCTTAAAGTGGACCCTTTGAGTTTCACGTCTTTTAGGTAAACATTTGCCCTCTTTGGGCATTCTCTTTAAAATGCAAATATTCTCCAAAGTTAAGGCATTCAATTCCTAACTCTGTGATGGGTATGAGTTTATCACAGACTTTTCTCCTCTAGCCTAAAGTAGAATGGAGAAATATGGCGCTAAATCTAATTACATGATGTCAACCACGAAAGGTGGTTGATTGTCCATCAGTGTCTTTGTGATTTTCATCATGTGGTTCACTGGCTACTTGCATGGGTTGTGTGGGAGGGGTTGTCATTAAAAATGAAGATTTGTGGCCTTGAACTCAGACCCACTTAGTCTGAATCTCTGGGAATGGGCCCCTAAATCCTGCTTTTGAACAAGAGCCCCAAGACATTTGGATGCACAGTGAAATTCAAGGCTAACTGCTTTAAGGGTCAATGTAAACTCCAGATAGAATGACATGAAAATATCCTGGACTGTATGTTTTGTTCTCATCGCTACTTCTATACTGGTCTGAAATTTGTGGGGAGGAATCCCCCAACACTGCATGGTAAGGGCAGAAGGAATACTGGAATAGGGGAGAAAATGGAATCGAAAGAAAAGATCTAGGGAATGACACTTCAAAACTTTCAGTCTTTCCCGGGGCTGGTGCTGGGCCTGCTAAGGCTTCCCAGAATAACTGTAGTTGATTTTACCTGCGTTTCAGGAAGTTAGTCCTTTGAGACAGCATGAGCAACACAATACCGTGAGAAGCCTCTAATATCTAAGACCTGTCCATTCATTCAGTCAACGACCATATCTTGAGCCATTGCCAACCAGGCTCTGTGTTGACTCCTGGAGTGTTTCTCATAAAGCTTACATGGTTGGAGCGAGAGGTAACCCTCGAGAAAACTTAAGGGGTTGATACTGGATATTGCTTTCAACACTTGCATGAAGTAAAGGAATAAGTTGTTATGTCAATGATAAAAATGGAAAGCTATGTCGTGACAGTATTTCAGCTTCCCTGTATGGGGGGAAAGTTAAAATGAGGATTAAATCCTCAGCGCTTTTAGGGTTTGAGACATTTTATTTGCAGTGAAAGGGGCTGGTCAGACAGTGTGGCACAAGTGAGGGTTATGTCAGCAGCAGGACAAATGGTTTGCTCATGATCAGGAATAAATTCATTTTAATGGTGCAGTTTTCAGACTACAGCGGACTTATTCTCTACTCCCCGACCCTTCCCGGTCTTCAACTCTGTCTGAATCTGGGCTTGTCGGAATGTGTGATTTGGGTAAAAAGAGGAAGTTGGATTAGGTAATCGGGAAGGCCCTGCAGCTATTTTTGTTCTTCTGGAAAAAAAGGGATCCTTTGCTCCCGTTAGGCTGGAAATGGAATGGAGCAGGAAAAAGTCTAAAATGCGTCTCAGATAAGTCTAGACAGGTGTATCTACACAAAGCACATCCACAACAGAGCTGGTTCCAGGCGTGGCATCGATCATGCCCTCTTGAGCAGGAACCACAAGGAAATAGAATGACAGCCTCAGGCCTCCAGGACTCCACAAGTGTAGCTGAGGAAACTACACAGACGTGTGCCGTAGTAGTCAGAGGCGGCAACAAAATGTAGTTGGCTGAGCCTGCTTTAACCTCCTCCTCTGGGCCAGGGTGGGTTTCCAGGGAGGAGGTAAGCACAGCCTAGCGCGGTCTTCCTTCCCAGCCTTGAAAAAAACTCCCACCATCCCCACACTGATTTTTAAGAATTCCAGGACCTCAGAGTGCCAAAACCAATGGGTGACATGTCTGTTCGGAGAAGGGAGGCGCAGGAATGTTGGATCAGGAGCTTGCCAGCAGGAGGGTGCCCCTCAAGTTGAACCATGGAGGAGGCAGAAGGATGGGTCAGCAAGGATACAACGTGGGGTGTTTGGGTTGTAGGTGTGTTGGGGGAGCGAAGAGGAGGGCCTGGTGGGGGCAGAGTGCCTATGGGGGGAGCAGAGTTCAGTGAAAGCATTTCGACCTACTGGTCAAGCTATTACTGTCCTGGCAATGTGCGCTCGCATAGTCCTGCTTAATGCCAGTGTAAAATAAATTGTCTTTGAGAAGTCTCTGAGGTGCTAGTGACATGTGCTACTGACAGTCTGTGTTATTAATTAAGCTCTGATCGTTAACCCGTCGACTGGGTGAGGGTATGACTGAAACGAATAAGAAAGCTGAGGAACCCGGGCAGGATGAATGTTTGAGTACAAGGCTTGTACCCTCCCCAAAGAAGAGCAGAGTCATCCAGAAACCAGGCCTACATTTCCCTCAGAATTTACTTCTGGGCTGGCTCTCATCACAGGACAATAGAGGACTTGGGAATGTCCACCTGAGATGTTTAGCTTTATTCCATTCATGATGGGGAATCATTGAAGATTTATCAGCAAAGGAGAAATATGAAAAACAACAGTGTTTCTAGAAGACTGGTCTGAAGGCTGCCTGCTAGTAGCCTCAGCCAATGGTGGCTGTGGTGCTGGGAAGTGGGGGTGACAGTGGTAGACCCGGAAAGGGGAGGCTGGTGGGCTACTGCTGTGGTCCCATCACTTAGGGGTGGGGGGAGTTGGAAAGAAAAAAATGGACCCAAATTAACCCTCATTGAGTAAATGCATATGGAGAAGTGCCTGTGTAACGCAAATGTTAACTGGTGGTTATGTTGTTACAAGCACCCATAGCCACAGTTCACAGGTCAGAGATGACTGTTTTTCACCCTGCAATAAGATTCTCTTTGTGTCCTTGGGATTACCGGTTTGGACACCTTATGAGAAAAGTATCTGTGAAATAGAAAGAAGGGCCATATCAGTCACAAGCCCTCTGATGGGGGCAGCAAAGATGGGAGTCTGCTGCACCGGCAAAACTGAGCTCAGAACCCAGCCACACGAATCTTTTACACACAGAAAGGGACAGAACTGCATGAAGCTTAGACAGGACTCTGGAGTTCAAGAAAGGGAGAGAAGGCAACAGGGGTCGACAGCTTCAGAAAGCTGTGATGTGGAGGGAATCTCTTTTGTGAAATTTTGCTCCAGGTAAGGAACTTACACGTTTCCTGCTCATTTATCAATTAGGTAGAATTGACTGGTCCCTTAATTGACCACACAGCTATAAGAGTATGTGGTAGGAATAGGAAACATAATAGTTTGCCAAAAACCCTGAATTAAGATCCTGTTAAGTTTTACTCTGCTTTTGAAATTATTGTTACTAATGCAGAATCTTGGGCATTCAGCTCTGCAAAGCTATCTCCCCGCAGGTAACCTGTGGTAAAGGAGTACAGGAGCTCTTTTTCCTGACCTTTGCAGAGCCCCTTTAGAGCACACCATTTCCCCTGCTACCTATACGTTTGTTGGAGGACAGGCTCAAATGCCGCCTTGTTGCATAAGGGAATGGCATAATGACACTGTCAAATGAGCAAGTGTCACACCAGGTGGCTGGTGATAATTCTTGTCTTAGACTTTTGGCTCTTCGGGTATCTGTCATGAGGAATATCATGTTCAGGAGGATTTATTCACTAGGTATCTGTTTCTTGTTCATAGCAATTGAGATCTGAAGTAATGATTCAAAGTCACAGGTTTATCCAGTAGGTCCTCTGTTTTTTGACATGACTCTAGAATAAAGGTCAGGTCAAAGGCATCCAAACTGGAAA
Organism: Zalophus californianus; assembly: GCF_009762305.2. NCBI lineage: Eukaryota > Metazoa > Chordata > Mammalia > Carnivora > Otariidae > Zalophus > Zalophus californianus. Next base: position 77,075,260 of record NC_045608.1, on the reverse strand, counting down.
GGAGGAAGGAAAATTATCTCTGTTTGCAGATAATGTGATCTTATATGTAGAAAGCCCTAAAGACTCCACAACAACAACTAAAACAAAACCCCGCAACTGTTAGAATTAATAAACAAATTCAGTGAAGTTGCAGGATACAAAAACAACATACAAAGATCAGTTGAATTTCTATACACCAATAACAAACTATCTGAAAAGGAAATGAAGAAACAACTCCATTTACAATAGCACCAAAGAAAATAAAATACGAGTAAATTTAATCCAAGGAGGTGAATGACTTGTACACTGAAAACTATAAAACACTGATTAAAGCTGTTAAAGCAGACACAATTAAATGGAAAGACATCTCGTGTTCACAGATTAGAAGAATTAATATTGTTAAAGTGTCCATACTACCCAATGTGATCTACAGATTCAATGCAATCTTTCTTTTTTTTTTTTAAGCGTTTATTTTTAAGTCATCTCTACACCCAATGTGGGGCTCGAACACATGACCCCAAGCTCAAGAGTCACACGCTCTTCTGACTGAGCCAGCCAGGTGCCTCTCAATGCAGTCTTTATAAAAATCCCAGGGACATTTTTTTTTAATAGAACAGAAAAAACATCCTAAAATTCATATGGAACCACAAAAGACCCTGAATAGCCAAAACAATTTTGAGAAAGAAGAACAAAGCTGGAGGCATCACTCGTCTTGATTTCAAACTATATTACAAAGCTATAGTAATCAAAACAGTATGATATTGGCACAAAAACAGACACACAGACCAATGGAACAGAATAGAGAGCCCAGAAAGAAACCCATGCATGTACGGTCAACTAATCTTTGACCAGGACACTCAGAACACACAATGAGGGAAGGACGGTGTTGGGAAAACTGGATCTCCTCATGCAAAAGAATGAAACTGGACCCTTACCTGTCACCATACACAAAAAGTAACTCAAAATGGATTAAAGATTTGAATGTAAGATCTGAGACCATAAAATTCCTAGAAGAAAACACAGGAAAAAAACTTCTTGACATTGATCTAGGCAGTGCTTTTTTGGATATGACACCAAAAGCAAAAATACACTAGAAAGACTACATCAAATTTAAAAGCTCTGTACAGCCAGGGAAACAATCAAAAGAGTGAAAAGGCAACCTACAGAATAGGAGAAAATATTTGCAAACTATATATAAATTATACCTCAATAATGCTGGGGAAAATTGAAAAATAATAAAGTACAAATAAAAATTGTTTTAAAAGGATAGGCAAGGGATCCATTAACTGTTTCAGTCTATTTTTTAAGCAGCTTTACTGAAGTATAATTTACATAAAATTCTTTCATTGTTAGTGTACAATTCAATAATTTTTAGTATATCTAAATTTGTGCAACCATTACCACAATCCAGTTCTAGAGCATTTCCATCGTTCCAAAAAGTTCACTCACATCCATTTTTTAAAAAGATTTATTTATTTGAGAGAGAGAGTAGGGGAGCAAGCATGCATGCATGAGTGGGGGAGGAGCAGAGGGAGAGGAGAAGGCAGAGAATCCCAAGCAGAGTCCCTGCTGAGTGTGGAGCCCAATGTGGGGCTTGATCCCAAGACCCTGAGATCATGACCCACGCCAAAATGAAGAGTTGGACATTCAACTGACTGAGCCACCCAGGCACCCCCTTCATGGCCTTTTGTAGCTAAATCCCCACCCACCTTCAGACTTAGAAAACCACAGATACGTTTTCTGTGTCTATAAATTTGCCTTTTTTTGGATATTTCATATAAAAGGAATAATTCAAAAGTAGTCTTTTGTGTTTAGCTTCTTTTACTCAGCATAATATTGAGTTTCTTCTAAGTTGTAGCATCTACCTGTTTGTCCTTTCTTTTTTGTTGTTGAATAGTATTCTACTGTATGTATGGATGTACCATAATTTGTTTTCTCCATTCACTGGTGGACAGGGACTTGGATTGTTTCTAGTTTTTGGAATACAGGATTTTGTTGGGACATGAGTTTTCATTTCTCATAGGTAGATTCCCAGGTGTGGAATTACTGGGTTATATGGTAAGGATATGTTTAATGTTTTAAGAAATTGCCAAACTGTTTTCTAAACTGGCTGTACCATTTTACATTCCCATCAGCTTTGTAAGAGGATTCCAGTTTTTTCACATCCTCATGGACACTTGGTATTGTCTGTCTCTTTTGTTATAGCCATCATACTGGGTGTGTAGTGGTATCTCAGTGTGGTTTTTATTTGTGTTTCTCTGATGACTAATGATGTTGAGCATCCTTGCATGTCCTTATTAGCCATCTGTATATTTTCTTTGGTGAAATGTCTGTTCAAGTCTTTTGCCTATTTAATTGGATTATTTGCCATTCTATTGCTGAATATATATGTGTGTGTGTGTGTGTGTGTGTGTATGCATAAATGTAAGGGTTTATTTCTGGATTCTCAATTCTGATAGATCTATACAGATTATCCCTCTCTATGATGGTGTGGCCGTATTGCACTATTTTGATTACTATGGCTTCTTAGTAAGTTCTAAAATCACAGAGTATAAGTCCTCCAACTTTGTTGATTTTTGTCAAAATTATTTTGGCTGTTCTAATTCCATTGCATTTCCATATAAATTTTAGGATCAGTTTATCAATTTCTACAAAAACCCTTCTGGGATTTTGATGGGGATTGTGTTATTTGCAGATCAATTTAGGGAGAACTGCAACCTTGACAATACTGAGTCTCCCAATCCATAAATATGGAATGTCTCATTTTATCTATCTTACTTTCTCTTTTCAGTGTTTTATATAGTTTTCAATACACATGTCTTCTTTTTATTTCTAAGTATTTTTTAATTTAAATTCATTTAATTAACATATAGTATGTTACTAGGTTCAGGGGTAGAATTTAGTGATTCATCCATATAACACCAGTGCTCATTACATCACGTGCCCTCCCTAATGCCCATCATCCCGTTACCCCATCCCCCCCACATCCCCTACAGCAACCCTCAGTTTGTTTCCTAGAGTTAATAGTTATTGATACTGTTGTGAATGGAATTGTTTTCTTAACTTTATTTTTGAATTGTTGTTCATATATAGAAAAATAATTGATTTTTGTATATTGACTTACATCTTGTGACTTTGCTAACCTTGTTTATTAGTTATCGTGGTTTGTCTGCTGAATCCTTGGAATTTACTACATACAGGATCTTGTCATCTGTGAATGAAGACAGTTTTACTTCTTTTTTTCCAATATAGATGCTGTAATTTTTTTTTTCTTATTGCCCTGCCTAGAACCTCCTATACATTGCTGAATAGATGTAGCAAGAGTCACGTCTTGATTTCCCCCAATATTAGGGAAAAAAAATAATAGTAATTCTGTCACCATTAAGTAAAATATTCACTGTGGGTTTTGTTTTGTTTTGTAGATGCCCTTTATTCCTAATTTCTGAGAGTTTTTATCATGAATGGATGTTGTATTTTACCAAATGTTTTTTCTGCCTCTGTTGAGATGATCATGTAGTTTTGTCTTTTATACTATTAACAGTGTATTACACTGATTGACTTTCAGGTGTTAAACCATCCTTGCATTAGTAGGATGAATCCGAGTCGGTCCTTTTCATATGTTGTTCATTTCAGTCGGTAATATTTTCTTAAGGATTTTTGCATTTGAGTTTTTGAAAGACATTGGTCTTTGGTTTTATTTTCTTGTTATGTCTTTGTCTGGTTTTGGGGTATCAGGGTAATACTGAGTTTCTATTGACTGCTTTTTTCCTGTGTAAGAATACACTGTCCTGTTTCTTTGCATGTCTCATAATTTCATGTTGAAAACTTGAAAATTTAGATAATATATTGTGGTAACTGAATTCTTGTGTGTGTGTGTGTGTGTGTGGTAGCTGAGTTTAATCATCCCCCCCCCCCCAACACACACAAGTTGTTGCTGCTGCTTGGTTGTTGGTTTGGTAGCTTACCTGAGATAAATCTGTGAAATCTGTTCCCTACAGTTCATGGATCCAGGTATTTCTACTCAGTTTTCTTTAATTTTCTCTCTCTCTCTTTTCCTTCCTTTTTTTTTAGAGAGAGAGAGAGTATGTGGGAGTGCATGAGTGGGGGTGGTGGTGGTGGAGGGGCAGAGGGAGAGGGAGAGAATCTTAAGCAGGCTCCATGCCCAGCGTGGAGCCCAATATGAGGTTCAATCTCATGCCCCTGAGATCATGACCTAAGCCGAAATCAAGAGCCAGACACTTCACTGACTGAGCCACCCAGGCGCCCCTCTTTAAATTTTTTTAAAGCATGGCTTCCTAGGGGATCACTCCTGTGTCTATATAGCCTCATGTCAGCTAACAATTAAACAGAGGTTGTGCTCAAATACCTTGAGCCAGTAAAACTTCCATCCTCTGCCGACGTATCTGTGTGGGTAGGGGAACACATTCAAGTTTTGGCCATGTTTGAATCTGCCCTGATGCTTACTTTCTGCTGGGTCCTTTCATGTCTCCTCTGTGCATGCTGGGAATGTGTGGGTGGACAGCTGGATCCTCCCTGGTCTCCACTGCACATTCCTGCAGCCTCAGCCACACAGATGCTTGCCCGAACCCCAATCCCATTCTCAAGCTAGTAGAGTTGTGGGCCTTCTCCATTCATCTGCTACCAAGAGTTAGTTCCATTGCTAACACTGCTGGGCATAGGTGTTTTCCACGGCTCCAAATCCAGTGAGTCCTCTTTGACCATGGCAGAGAAAATGCCAGTGTTCCCAGCCTGCCCTAGCAGAACCTCCATGACCTTGGAGCTGGGTGGGGGAATGGGAGCAAGTGTGGGCAAGAATGCCATGGAGACTCATTGTTAGTGCCCCAAATTGAGAACTTTTTCAATCATAAGTGCTTCTCAAATTTTTGCATGCCTCTGGTTGATATCTAGAGCACTAAAATGGCTGCTTGTCTGTATTTATTTATTTTTTTGTATTATCCATCTTTATAGTTGCTTTCGAGGGAGAAGATTTTCCAGCCTCTTTATTCAGTCACAGTTAAAAGTCTTAACTCCCATTTCATTATATTTTTAATGAGGGGAAAATCTAGTTTTCAAATCAAATCCTATCCATATCAATCTCTTAGTTGCAAAGGGTGGAAGCCCCTACAACAGCAAGGAAACTGAGAATCTTAGATATCTGGGTTAAGGAAAACGATACAAATGAATCCAGGACATCAGCACAGATGAAGTGACATGAAAAGGGGGGAAGGGCTTGATTCAGACCCAACTTTACTCTCTGCTCTGCCTGTAGCCGCATGGATGGTAGGTAAGCGCGCAGAGGGATGGTGGCATTAGAGGCCCAGGAAGAAACCACAGGAAAAAGATAGTTTTCTTTTTTGTTGTCATTTAAAAAATAACAACATTTGCCATTTCTGAGTGTGCATCTGAGCAGTGTTAAGTATACTCACATTGTTGTGAAACAGAACTCCAGAACTTTTCATCTTGCAAGACTGAAACCCAGAACTCATTAAACAATTCCTCCTTCCTTCCTCACCCCGAGATCGTTTTTAGTAAATAAAAATTCAAAACTTCTGTATATCAGAACTTCACAAATAAAAGGTCAGACCATAAATTGGAAGATAGGGCCCATATCTAGCAAATTACATATGAAATTCTTTTATATGTGCCAAAGGAAAATACTCAAGGTTGACCAAAAAAATTAGAGACAGTCTGTAAAAGAAAAAGGGCCAATGAACTCATGAAACAATTTTGAGCCTTATTAGTAATCAAAGAAATGTACATTAAAATACCAGTTTTGCTTCTTAGATTACCAGATTATTTTCAGTGATGTGCTTAGTGCCAGATGTTGTCCTCTCAGTGAGATGGGTGGGCTCAGACCTGCTGGTGGAAATGTAATACAATATAACTGCTAGCATTTTATTTGATGATATGTTTCAAAAACCTTAAAATTTTCATACTTTTCATCCATTAATGTCACTTTCTGAATGTATGAGCACCCAGAAAGGGAAAATAAAAGAGATCAAAGGAAATATGTCAAGAGGGTGGCTATCTCTGGGTAGTGGGAGATTTCAAAATCAAAATATGAAAGATTTTCAGTGAAGAGTTTATATTGCTCTTAGAATCAGAAGTAAAGCCTTAAAGAGGAAAATTTTATAAAATAGTATAAACAGCACACACAAATATTTTTTAGAATTTAAATTTCTATGCACTGTTCAACTAATTAATTTTACTTAGTAATTGTCTTAGAGTTTAGCATACAAATTTATGGAAATTGGAATTTTGCTCCTGTTCTGAGAGTTGTAATACTTTTTTTTTGAATGTCTGTTTTTAAAATGAAACTAAAACTGTGCCAAAATTTTATCTTGGAAGTTGAAGTCTGGATATTTTTTTGCAGATATTTAGACTTCCATATTTAGTTAAATTGAATTTTAACCTAGTTTTGATCCTTGTGGTTTTAGGAAGCTGAAATACGGTACTTTGGGAACATGATGGATTAAATAGTTCTGTAAGGTGTTCTGTAACCCATTTATTATTTTGAGACTTCGGGAGAAAATGAAATCTAACTTCCAAACAACATTCATATATTTGGAAAAGCCCCTTTCGGATATATGAATTCTGAGAAAATTGCATTTTAAAAATTATTTTGCAAGTATTTTTATAAAGATTTTATTTTTAAGTAATCACTACACCCAACAAGGGGCTTGAATTCACAACCCCGAGATCAAGAGTTGCACGCTCCACTGACTGAGACAACCAGGTGTCCCTTTAGCAAATATTTTTTAAACTTCATATCCTAATGAAGAATTTTATCTGCTACCTGGTATGAGAAACATCACGAGAGAACACAGCCCTGTTTACATTGATCTTTCTGTTGCCACTGTACTTAAGGGATCAAAATGCCTGTTGAGTTGACCTACCTGATTGGCAATACAGGGAACTGAATGAAGGTTGCAAGAGTTGGATTCAGGTCGTGTCCACTGAGCAAGATGCCAGACACAGTGCAGAAACTATCAGAACCCCTGGACCCTGCGTAGGGATGGACTGCTGAGAGAGGGAACCCGAGCTGATGCTCTCAGTAGTGGGGGACTCGCACAAACGTTGACTGTGTCCTGAAGTTGGAGTGGCTGCCTCAGCTCCAGCTTGGCCCAAGGACCCTGGCAGAAAATCTGATCTGACCTGACATGTGATTGGTACCGAGCCTCTGCCAAGAATGTGCTCTGCTGGACAGCGCATTCATCACTCCTATCATTAGACACGAACATTTGAGGGCCTTCTCTGCCAGGAAGGATAAAATGAGCAGATAAACTCCTCACGTACCAATTCAAGCCCAATTTATGGGAGTGAAAAGCAGCTTGCAAACCTAATGAATTGGCTTTAAATATTCAGATTAGTTGGGAACTGACTAGATCTGGTCCCCAGCAAGCCAAGGAAATGTGAGGCACCTGTTCATTTGAGAAGCCAAGAAAATAACAAAGCCCCAAAAGCCTTTGAGAGAAGCAATTAAGACATCTGATGAAAAATACATTTCCAACTCTGCTTTGTGGATGGACAATCCCCTTACAGAGGGAGGGCTTTGTTTATCCTCCTCTAGCTTCAGAAAAAGAGATAACTTACACATATTTTCTTCTATGCCATACTACTTTACCTGAAATGGTGCTACACATCTTTAGGTGTTCATTTTTAATCACAAACTCCGGTATTTTTTGATGCTTTTGAAAGGGCACAAATATATGCCCTCCTTTTTCTCTTCAACACCTTAAACCATCCATCCCCTCCTTTGAATAATCACAGAAAATTCAGAACAGTGTCCTGGCCTCATTGAGTTTAATCCCAAGGTCTGTTTCTGATTGTCTTCTATTCCTGCTCCCCAAACCTAAGATTAAAACAGAAATTCTATGGCTGCAGGTTAATGAGATGAACAATAAAACATATATAGGCAAGTCTACTATATATAATATATATATATACATATATATATATAAATCCTCTGCTCCTTAAATTTATTTTACTAGAAGATGAATGCTAGGCACTGCAGGAGTCCATATTTCAGACCGTCGGGAACAAAAGCAAGTTTCATAATGAGCGTCAACTTTTCCATTTAAGAACTCCCAGGCCGCAATTCTTTCACGACCATATATGTCTGTTTACTGCACTGAGATGTTGATTCCCTTTTGTCTTTATCCTATCTTGCTGCTGTGTGATAACTTTTATTTATTTTTTATCATCACACCTTCCTCTTATCGGCTCTCTTAACAACACTCTCTCCTTTTACTTGGAAAGAGCCTCTATGAAGAGGATCCAGCTTTAAATAAAATCAGCTGATGCCTGCCATCACCAAGGGGTGGTAATTTCTGCATCCGGTTGCATTTCATAGATGTGTTCCCAAAGAGACAGACATTATTTTAGGGTCTCTCAGCTTTCAATATCTTTCTTCTCACATGAAGATAAAACTGAGAAACAGAACACATCAACCGTATACTTCTTGATATTTAATAATTTTAGATGATGACTTTTCATCTTGTGGAAAATGTCATTCCATCCAGGTGTAGTGATGCACACACTGCGCTACGTAAGAACAATCTGCTTTTGAGGATTATACTGCCCAGGACAGAGTGAATATATCCAGTTATGTCCCTTTCAAAGTCACCCACTCAGAGCTGCTAATTTTAGCCCTCTCTGTGAGTGTCTTAAGAAGTTTCTTTCCAAGCTGTCTGTTTCCAGGTGTGGCACACACTTTTCCAGAGAGGCAAATTAGTTACAGCAGAATACTTCAGGATTTTTTATCTTCTGTCTTGGATTTGGACAAATTTCAAAGAAATGCCCGCCTGACAAATTCTACTTTGGTACGTAACACGAACAATTCTTGACAGTTTGACGGATTTGTGGTATTTCTCTATGGTTTTCTTGTGTTCTTCCTCTCTTCTCTTCTTACTACAATAGTCAGAATAGGAAGAGAGAGAATGTGCGTGTGCGTGTGTGAGAGAGAAACTGAGAGAGAGAGAGAGAGAGGGAGGGAGGGATGTGGGGGGAGGACCGCGACGGGAGGAGGGAGGAGGGTGGATCCTGCCCTGCTGTGGCTTCTGCGTTTCTCAGAGGACTTCAGAGAACTGTAATGCCAGTTCTAAACGAACGACACAGTGTCTCTTCTTTTCACCTCCCCTCCACCCCCTCCGCCCCCTCCACGGGTTTCCTATGTGTACTTCAGTGCCTGGTATTCTTGGTATGAGACCTGCTGGTGTTACTCTGGCCTCAGGGACTTTATCAGACAGCAAGATTCTGCTTTTCTGAGAGGTAAGCCACTTCCTCAGGGACAGCTCGTCTGCATTTCGTCAGCTCACTGGAGCTGCATTTCACCAGGCCCCTCTGCCAGGGCCTCCCTGGCGGCCGCGTCAAGAAGTGTCACACCTCCTGCAGAAACAGCCCTCAAGTTTCATCACAGTGATGCTCAAAAATATTATCCAGCTTCAGCAATGACCTAGTTCATTCAAGGGCAAAGGGGAAAATGTCTTCTTCCAGAACTTCTCTGGGCACGGAATTTTCCCTCTTAGGAAGATAGGAGCTTTTCTGGAAACAGACCCAACTGTGCTTTGACTCGAACGTGGAAAAGACCCTGAACCCTGTAACTCCTCTGAATCCCCAGTCCCAGGAGCAGGGACACCCAATCAATTCCTCCCACACAGCCTGGGGAACCCACAGCCGAGCCAGCCCTCCTATCATGTCTCTTGGACAAAAGGTATTGAAAAGTAAGTATCTAGACTTTGGTTTTTACATAAGGAATGGCTGTGCTTTAAATATGTAGTTGTTTGCATTTTCTGCAATAAGGAACAAAGCCGATGGTTTCCTTATGAAATGGAACAGAAGGGAACAAGTAGGGGCTGTCTGGCATATTTGGCTATCTAGGGTTTTAAAGTGGCCAAATTAACATTCGTTGTTTAAGTCCATTCAGACCCTTTTTTTGGAAATGATTTTTTTCATGTCTGTTTAAATAATTAAAATTGACTCACATCAGGGCTATCTCAACACTTAGAGAAAACAAACAGATAGGATGACTTGAAGGAGTGATCTGCAAAGGCTTTGCAAAGTAACATGAAAAATTGAAGTAATTATCCAGGTAACTCAGGCCCCAGATCCTTTTGCCTCAAGTATTTGAGGATTTTAGTCAAAAGTTATTTCTTGGATTATATGAGTGATTGAAAATCCCCACTTTCTGGGTGGACACAGAATGACACCCAGAATGCAAATTGCTGAAAAGCTATCAGGCATTTCAAAATGGCTGATGCAGACATTCATCAAGTCATTAAGTAGATTTGCTTTCCTCTCCTTTCCCTTAAAAAAAAAAAAAAGAGGGTGCCTGGGTGGCTCAGTTGGTTAACCGACTGCCTTCGGCTCAGGTCATGATCCTGGAGTCCCGGGATCGAGTCCCACATCGGGCTCCCTGCTCGGCGGGGAGTCTGCTTCTCCCACTGACCCTCTCCCCTCTCGTGCTCTCTGTCTCTCATTCTCTCTCTCTCAAATAAATAAATAAAATCTTTAAAAAAAAGAAAAAAAAAAACGGAGGGAAGAACATTTAACATGACATCTACCCTCCTGATGAATTTTAAAGTGTACAACACAGTATTGTTAACTATAGGCATGATCTTGTACTCCAGTTGTTAAACAGAGTCTTTAAAAATCTAAGGCAAAAAGTCAACCAAAAAAACCCATCGATAAAATGGTGCCACTGTCACATTGCATTTGGATGAACACATCTAAACTTAAAAACCACTGATGACGGGTGTCAGTTACATACATGTTTCTTTACAGCATACCAGCTAAGGGTAAATTGAATGAGCTGCTTTGCTGTGAGGCTTCTGAACCAAAATCCAGGATGTTGTGAGTGACCTTCTGAATGAACAAATTAACAAATTCTGTATTAGCGGGCACTGAGGGTCAATAAGCATGTTCAGATCTTGGAAATCAGGATTTAAAACAAATTAAAACAAATCTGGTGCCAAATTACACTGTCCTTTTGAAGTTTTTGCAAAACATTCACACTTTGGGGAAGACTTTTAGGTGGGGTGGAATTCCTGTTTTTGTCACCTGCAAAAACCACCCTCCCCCAATCTAACTGGTTTTTAAGTGCCCCATGCACACCTGCATGTAGATATCAGCCTTTGCAAGGAGGAAGCAGTAGATGTTCTAATCTGGGTAGAGGTGTGTGTGTGGGGGCAGGGGCTGCTGAGTAAAGTCCAGGCTCTGGAGTCAGATTTCCAATCAAATCCTCACTCTAGCACAGTTTTCCAGCTTGTCTGTACTCCAGGGTTCTCACCTATAAAACAAAGGTAGCAACATCCATTCTGACAGGAGTGATGGGGACATGATAAATATACCTAAGTATCTGTCACATCCTAGCTTCTCCCCAAAGTTCAGTTCTTCTCCTTGGTTAATTAAAAAAATTCTTTTTTTTTTGCTAAAACTTCTGAATGCTTTCATAATACAAACTATTATAGTGGAAGTGACACATTTTTGACTTCGGTGCCACGATAAAACAAAAATAACATAGGCAATTAGATTTTTTGAGGAACTTTCTGTACTTAAAAACTGTGGGTTTGAGAGCAAAACAAAAAAGGATTATATTTTAGAATGCATCTGCAATAAATAAGAAAAACTATTTTCTGTTTGAAAATGGTTGATGGTATATTTATTATCTAAAAGGAGAGGTAGAGATTTCTCAACATCATCGGATCTGATACTTCTTAGCATATATCCGTACCATATTTAAATATGAGTTCTCATAATTCATAGGAATGGAGGGTAAAGTTAAATCTCTGCATACAAGGTGATATCTCTGTGATTATTATGAAAATTAAGGCACAAGTCCGGTCTTTTCTCAAAGATTCTAGCTGCCCCTTTCACTGATCCCTTTTTGCTTGGACAGAGGCATAGTGGAGTGAGGGCATGTGAAAATACTCTGAAATGGGCTAGCCATGGGGGCTGAGCGGAGACAGTAGCTGGCGGGGGGCGGGGTGCATTTCAGGAGCCATTTTGAGGAATTTCGAGGTCAGTGATGAAAGTGCATAATGAACAGGATGCTTCCTTGTTCTGGAGTGAGGGTGAGTCAGGCGCTGAGGGACGGAGCAGACGAGGGTCACAAGCAGGCCTCATGAACAGCTCCAAAGAATGTTATGCACATCTTTATTATTGCACTGTCTTTACTGAGCTACACCACAGCTTTTGCCCAGACACATCAGAGTAGCTTGATAAATTCTTTGCTTGAGCTACTGACAGATCCACAAGGAACCCTGTTATTTTGGGTTTAATTCTGCCAAAAAGGAAATCTAGAACTTCAGAAATGTAAAGAAACTTGGGGGAAAGTAAGCATGTCATCTTAGGGTTGGCAAAAAGGAGAGAATAAATGCCCAACCTACATGAGAGAAAAAGACCCACAACTCACGTTGATCTTCAGTCCTGCTCTTGGATAACCAGGCTCATTTGCTCCTCAGTCAGTAGTTTAAGATTTTCCTCTAGTCCAGTGGTTCTCAAACTATAAAGTGCAACAGAATCCAGAGAGCTTGTTAAAACGCAGGCTACTGGGTCCCACCCCCAGAGTTTCTGGTTCTGAAGTTCCCAAGAATTTGCATTTCTGAAAAGTCCCCAGGTGATGCTGATGGTGTGGTCCAGGGACCCACACCTGAGAACCATTGCTTTAGCCGTTTCTTTGGCCTGTAATTCCTGAGGAAAATCTATTCTTTCCAATCACTAAACTTGCCTCCTTCTCAAGAGATGTGGAAGGCCTGGCCTCAGTATGCTGGAGCTGGGGTAAATACAAAAGATAAACCCAGGAGTTGTCTTGCAGGCAAACATCTCTCAGTGGAGTGTGTCTGTAGGGGGATACTGAGTGTGGGCGGGGCACACTGAGGTAAGCGGTTCACCCTTTGGGAGGGGGCTGTTTTTTTCTAGCTGAGGCTCTCAGGGGAAGCTTCAAGGACAAGCTAGCACTTGAGCTGGGGTTTGAAAACTGGTGGCACTGAACATAAGAACCAGATGGAAAGTGTTCTCTCTGTGTAAACAACAAAAAGCAAAACAAAACACAAAGGGCAGAAAGAGACAGGAGGCAAATACAAATGGAGCTCAAATTCATGTGGTTATGTTAGGTGTCCCCAGAACTTTCTTGGAGAAGCATTCTTTGATTAAGCTCTCTAATCTTAAATCTGTCCCTTCTGCTTGTAGCTTGGCGAAGGCACGTATGACACGGAGATGTGGAATGGAGGGCCAGTGGTAGGAATTTCAGGCACCATGGGCCAGGGTGGGGAAGCTATGGATGCTTTGGTATGCTTTCAAGAAGGAACAATCAAAAATCAACTCAAGCTAGCTTAAGCAACGGCAACAGTGGGGATGTACTGCTCACACAACTGAAAAGTCCAGGAGTTCGGTCCCTGGTTCTGGTTCTCTGCATTTCTGGAGACTCTGTTCTTTGAGCTTTGGTTTCAACCTCAGGCTGGCTTTCCACAGTCTCAAATGGTACCCTCCCCTGGGCTCCGCATGCGTTCTTTTTCCTGTTTACAGGACGCAGTGAAAAGACCTAAGCTTTGCACTGATTGGATCACCCCTGAACCACTTTCTGGAGGGAGCCGCGTGCTGACTGGCTTAGAATTAGGTTATAAGCCAATCGCTGAGCAAGAGTTCTTGACCAATTTGGACCAATCAGGGCTCACGAAGCAGGAAGGGTGAGGTTCCACACGTTGGTCCCCAGGCTGAGTGATGGGAGAGGCACAGGGGAATGCAGTTAGGAGGACAAGGGAAATGGCCAGTCTGGGAGGTTTGGGATATACTCTAAAGTCAAGCCATCTCTTCCCTTAGTCACGAGGTTAGTCGTGGGCAGCGTGGATACTTTACCGGGTTTAGGATGGGCCTGCTTCAAACTCCAGGCCAAACAAATGAAAAGAATCTCCCACAGAAGAATCCTGTGTTTGAATGCAACGAACTCCACGGACGCAGGACTCCTCCCCCGCTTTCCTTGATGGGGGGGTGCACCTTATCTCTAAGGCACACTTTACTAAAAACAATTTGATAATGAACAATAAAAGTAATTCTTCAGAAAACAAGGCAAGCGGAGGCCCAAACACACAGTTTTCTCCTGAGACCTTCTGACTGGCTGGGGGAGGGGTGGTGGAGGAAGGTGGCCGAGGGGACGCCGGCACTCCCCACAGCACTCCTTCCCCGTCCCAGGCAGGGAGGGGACAGACGGGAAGATAACTCTTCCCAGGGGCTCCCCTATCTGCAGATGCCTGAAATTGCACACCTCTTGGTCCAATTTAAAATAGATATTCTCTCCGAGGAGGGACACAGGGAGCCTAGGAGAAAGCAGAGGACAAGATGCGGAAGAACCAGAGAGAGGGTTTCTTCACAACACCGTGAGGACTCTGATGACACGTGCCTGGAAGGGACACAGCCTTCAGCCCACCACGTTCAGCCTCAAACCAAAGTGATGTTAACCAGTTAATCCATGGCAGCTGGTCTCATTAACAACACTGTCATGCTCTGTATGTTGGTAGCATCATGATCTTTCCTTTCTACCCTGTCTTTACCCTGAGAAAGGACCAGGATAAGCCCGGCAGAGGAATATATCCTCTCAAGAGAGAGTAAGTTGAAAATCAGAATCAAGAATCGTGGACTCTGCCACTAACAAGCAGTGTGACCTTGGAAAAGTCACTTGAGCTCCCTGTTTCAGGGCATTTTTCAATCGTAAAATCAGGGAGGTACGAAACTCTCTCACATGTTTCATTTAACCTTGAGCTCTTTGTTTTTAGCCCTCCCTTAAAAAATTGGAAACTGTCATAGATTTTAAATAGCAGGGAGGAGTACCAGTGGAAAGACTCTATTCTACCGCCAAAGAAGTTTGAGCAACTTCTGAATGCAGAGCAAGCAGCAGCTACACCTCGGGGGTCAGCACAGATATGTGCCAGGCACACTGTCAGGCACACGGATTTGTTCGCTATTAATATTTAAAAGTTAAATTGTATTAGGTAATAACATGTATAAATTGAAATTATCCAAAAGGATCTGCAGACATAGTCACTGTCCTTAACAGGCTCCCCACACCCCTTTCCTTAGATACTTGGGTCTCCTCGCAGTGGCAACCACATTACCAGTTTCTTGTGTGTTTTTAGAATCATGAGTATAAATAAGCATATCAGAATATTCTTCTTTTTTTGCCTATACAAGTGATAGCATACTCTACCCTCTCTTCTATATTTTATTTTTTTAAAGATTTTTATCTCTTTATTCATGAGAGACAGAGAGAGAGGCAGAGGGAGAAGCAGGCTCCCAGGGAGCAGGGAGCCCGATGTGGGACTCGATCCCAGGACTCCGGGATCATGACCTGAGCCGAAGGCAGACGCTTAACCATCTGAGCCACCCAGGCTTTTTTTGAGCAATGTATCTTGGAGATTATTTCAGATCAAAGCATACAGAACTGCCTTATTCATTTATAATGCCCATTGCTGTTAAAAATAGAAAATTCCATTTAACAGATAAACAGATAAGCATATTCCTACCAGTAGACATTTTGGTTGTTTGCAGTCTTTTGCTATCACAAGTAAGGCTGCAATGAACTCAGTATGAACTTATGAAATATTTGTCTCCTTCTCACCTCTATTTTTTTTTAATTGTATGATTTCATTTATATGAAACATCCAGACTAGGTAGATCCACAGCGACAGAATGCAGACTGGTGGTTGCTGGGGCAAGGGGGAAAGGGAGTAGGGGGTTTCCTTTTGGGGCAATGATACTGATTTGGAACTAGACAGAGTTGATGGTTGCACAACATTATGAACGTACTAAATGCCGCTGGATTGTTCACTTTGAAATGATTAATTTTGTTATGTGAACTTCACTTCAGTTTTTAGAAAAATTTGTGTAGCATATAAGCAAAACTCCAGGGCACATTTCCTTGGTTCTATTTTAAAAATTAACTTTATTGAGGCATATATTGCGTATTATAGAATTTACCTTTTCTTTTTTGCTCACCCGCTCCACACCCCTATAATTCACCTTCTCTAAGTGTTCAGTTCAATGATGTTTTTAGTAAATTTATCAAGTTGTGCAACCATCACCATCGATCAGTTTTAGAACATTTTCATCATCCCAAAAAGATCCCTCATGCACATTTATTATTGTTATTGTTATTATTATTATTATTATTTTTAAGCAGACTGCATGCCCAGCATGGAGCTCAACACGGGGCCCAAACTCACAACTGTGAGATCAAGACCTCAGCTGAGATCAAGTGTTGGACGCTTAATGGACTGAGCCATCCAGGCTCTCCCATACACATTTATTTTTTTTTTCCTTTTTTTAAATTAACATATAATGTATTATTTGTTTCAGGGGTACAGGTCTGTGATTCATCAGTCTTACACAATTCACAGCACTCACCATAGCACATACCCTTCCCCAATGTCCATCACCCAGCCACCCCATCCCTCCCACCCCCCTCCACTCCAGCAACCCTCAGTTTGTTTCCTGAGATTAAGAGTCTCTTATGGTTTGTCTCCCTCTCTGGTTTCATCTTGTTTCATTTTTCCCTCCCTTCCCCTATGATCCTCTGTCTTGTTTCTCAAATTCCTCATATCAGTGAGATCATATGATAATTGTCTTTCTCTGATTGACTTATATCACTTAGCATAATACCCTCTAGTTCCATCCACGTTGTTGCAAATGGCAAGATTTCATTTTCCTGATGATTGCATAATATTCCTTGTATATATGTATATACACACACACACACCCCACATCTTCTTTATCCGTTCATCTGTTGATGGACATCTAGGCTCTTTCCATAGTTTGGCTATTGTGGACATTGCTGCTATCAACATTGGGGTGCGCGTGCCCTTTTGGATCACTACATCTGTATCTTTGGGGTAAATACCCAGTAGTGCAATTCCATGCACATTTATTATTAATCAGTGTTTTCCCCACTGCCTCCACCTCCAGCAACCATGAGTCTACTTTTGGTCTCTGTAGCTTCTTTTTGATATCTCATATAAATGGAATCTTACAATATGTGGTCTCTTGTGTCTGGCTTCTTTCACTGGAATGTTTTTGAGGTTCATCCATATTGTACCATGTATCCAAGTTTGCTCCTTTTTATTGCTGCATAGTATTCCATGGTATGGCTTTACCCCATTTGTCTATCTATTCGCTAATTGGACATTTAGGTTGTTTCCAATGCACATTTAGGTTATTTCCAATTTTAGGTTATTATGAATAATCCTGTTAAGAATATCTGTGTGCAAGTCTTTGGGTGGATATATGTTTTCATTTCTCTTGGGTCGATACCCAGGAATGGAATTTCTGAGTCTTTTGTTCAGTTCCTGTTTAACTTTTTCAGGAACTGCCAAACTGTCTTCCAAAGTGTCTATACTGTTTTACATTCCCACCCCAGCGATGCTTGAGGATTTTCCCTATATCTTTGCCCACATTTGGCTGCCTATCCTGTTATAACCATTCCAGTGGTTGTGAAATGCTATCTCATTCATTATGGTTTTTGTTTGAATTTCCATAATGACTAATGATATCGAGCATCTTTTCATGGGCTTCTTTTCTAGCTTCTATTTCACACACACAACCCTAAAATCACACCCAAGAAAGAAAACAGTGCTTGAGCTCCACCAAACCTGGACTCATTTCCCAACCCTGTCACTTGCAGACAGCAAAAAATTAAGTTTGTTACATCAACACTTTTAAAGTTACCTTAAGCTTTCAAGTCATTATCCGTGAAATGGGCAAGAACACCTACCTTGGTAGTTTTGCTGTGAGGATTAAATGTGATAATGTCTCTGAAGCATCCAGCCTGGGGGTTGACACATAGAAGGTACCCAAGACATGTTCATTTTCTGTCTCCCCCCTGGTTTGCCTCCTTCCCACCCACCTCCCCAAATTCCCAGAACCCATCTTTGGGGAGGGTACTCTTCCCTAACTAACACGATGTCCAAATCTGTAGTAACTCAGATGGCTCATGCAGGCACCAATTGCCATTGGATTAGGCTGGGTAATCAGAACTAATCCTGCCTGTCCCCAGTGAGAAAGCGCTCTGACAGCTGGCTTTCCTGACAGCTCCAGGGGAGCTGGTTCCCTGTTCTCTGCACGTGGGTTGAGATTGCTTCCCTGACCCTGTGAGCTGGCAACAGCTTTCCTGCTGAGAGCAGCCACACCACCGGCTATCTAAACGGGGCAGATCGGCCAAAAGAAAACTTGGCGTCAGTCGAGGGCTCTAAATATTCAAAGAATTCTCCTATAACCTCTGGTCTGTTCTCTAATTTAAGAGGAAGATATTTGGGTATTTTTACTGATGTTAAACCCAAAGCTCCTGAGAGCAGCTAATACAGAGTTCTTACTCTACCATTTAGAAGAGCTTTGTACTTATGTCATTTTCCTAACAATGAAATGAAGTAGATACTGTGATTATCTTAGTTTTACAGATGAAGAATGTTGATAGAGCAAAGGTGAGCTAGGAAGTGGCAGAGCTAAGGTTTGAACTCAGGAATCCGGCCCTTCATCACCACATCCTTCTACTATTCTGTTAAGGGCCCTGCCCATTTTGGAGTATCTATCAAAATAAAATATGTGAGGGGCGCCTGGGTGGCTCAGATGGTTAAGCGTCTGCCTTCGGCTCAGGTCATGATCCCAGGGTCCTGGGATCGGGTCCCGCATCGGGCTCCCTGCTCCTTGGGATCCTGCTTCTCCCTCTGCTTCTCCCTCTCTCTCTCTCTCCTCCTCTGTCTCTCATGAATAAATAAATAAAATCTTTAAAAAAAATAAAATAAAAAAATAAAATATGTGAATGCTCTCTTATTCAGCAATTTCTTATTTATTTATTTAAAAAAGATTTTATTTATTTATTTGACAGAGAGAGACACAGCGAGAGAGGGAACACAAGCAGGGGGAGCGGGAGAGGGAGAAGCAGGCCTCCTGCCGAAACTGGGCTCGATCCCAGGACCCCGGGATCATGACCTGAGTTGAAGGCAGACGCCTAACGACTGAGCCACCCAGGCGCCCCTTATTCAGCAATTTCATTTCTTGGTATTTAGTATAGAGAACCACTTATGTGCCCAAGGAAGCATGTAGCAGGATGGGTTTTTTTGTTTGTTTGTTTGTTTGTTTTGAGACACATTTTGTAAGTGTAAAAAACTGCAGCTTGGCTCTATGTCATCAACACAAGAACACAGAGATTAAGCCTGGTATTGCCGTGCTATGCAATATTGATGTCGCTGAGCAGTGTTTAAAAAATGATGCAGCCCTTTATGGATTGGATTGACATCGGAAGACTTCCAACGCTTACTACTAAGTAAGATAAGCCAACTGCCTGGGAAGGATACACAGTTTAATGCCATGCATGCAACAAAATATATATGTATATTTAGACAACTATATACATACATGGATAGAGATTATACAGATATATTTACATATACATATAAATAAAATATAAATGTTATATAAATATAAATATATATATATATATTTAGATGATGATATACATACATGGATAGAAAAATGTCTGAAAGTCTAGCAAACCCTTCCTCTTGAGAAGGTACTGAGATGTATTTTTACAAATACAAATGTATGCATTTAGAATCTGTACAACTAAAAGTAAACCAAATTTTCTTCTTAAAAAGGAAGCAGTTTAGGGGCACCTGAGTGGCTCAGTCGGTTAAGCATCTGCCTTCAGCTCAGGTCATGATCCCAGGGTCCTGGGATCAAGCCCCACATCGGGCTCCCTACTCAGTGGAGAGCCTGCTTCTCACTCTCCCTCTGCTGCTCCCCCTGCTTGTGCTCTCTCGCTCTCTCTCTCTGTCAAATAAATAAATAAAATCTTAAAAAGGAAGCAGCTTGTTCTGGACCCCACAGCTAAAAAACAAAAAACACAAAAACACAAAAAACACAAAATAAAATCATGCAAATCTTGCGTTCCTTCCAGTTAGCATGTTACCTCTCCAAGGTGTCTGTGAACGCCACCAGGGCCCTCTGCTCAATCAGTAATTGGTTGTCCACATCTAGCAGAGAATGATAAATCTGTCTTCAAGGGTTCTAAACTTCAGAGAAGCCACGAAACATGAACCACAGACTGACTTAACTGTCCTTTCTCCTTTATAGTCAGCACCGCGGTGGTGACTGAACCGTCTCTATGAGTCAAATACCGTGTTTGTCAGTGTTGTAACCTGTGGGACTTCACTGTCAGGAAGCAGTCACCTGGGGAGGAGTCCGAGATGACACATAAGGTTCCCAGCGTCACCCCAACTCTTCTTGGCAGTTTGATTTGTCCTTTCTTCCCTTTCTATCCATAGCAGTGGACCCTGGGCATGGGAATGGGAGGAGCCTCATCTTGAAATTACTATTACAGGTGAATGTTCCATGAGGAGAGATTTTTAGACATTAACTGGTGTATTGCTTAAAAAAATTATTGTGGTAACTCACAGCAGAAAAGGAAATTGATGAAGCCAAGTGACGTCTTTCCTTGATTATCACCTCAGAAACCTATTATGTAGCAGATTCTCCCTAGGCCATTTACGTAAGGATTATTCTAATCCTTAGAACACTAGCATCATCTCCTTTTACAGATGAGGAACTTTGACCAGGTACGTGGCAGAGCTAGATGTAGATTTGTCCCTGACAAGTGACAAAGCCTGGGTTCGGTCCCCAGTCCTATGATGCTTCCTGATCAGGAGAGATTTCCAGCCTCTAGAGCCCTTCCCCTACTGCCCTCCCAATTGTCTGAGTAAGCATCCTAGGACTATGGACAGCCGGGGAGTCATCCTTCTGCCCCAACACCTGCTCCCGAGAAGGGTTGCAGAATGTGTAAAGAGGACTGAATGCTGACCCGTGCTACAACGTGGATGAACCTTGGAAATGTCGTGCTAAGAGAAAGAAGCCAGTCACAGAGGACCACGTAGCATTTGATTCTGTTTACCTGAAGTGTCCAGAATAGGCAAATCCACAGAGACAGAAAGTAGACTAGTGGTTGCTTGAGGCTGTGTGTGTGTTTGGATGGAGGGATGGGAAGATGAAGACTTGAAAGCTAAGGAGTGAGGGATTCTTTCTGGGGAAATGAGAATGTTCTAAAATTGATTGTGGTGATGGTCGCACAACTGAATATATTGAAAGTCCTTGGATTGTACACTGTAAATGAGTGAATTATATGGCATGTGAATTATATCTCATTAAAGCTATTAAAAAAAAAGTGTTGCAGAGCTCCCAGCGTCACTGCCAGTCAGATGGGCTAGTGTTTTCAACCGAAGCCGCATTTTTTTTTCAATAATTAGTGCGAACATTTACTGAGCATTTACTTTTGTGCCAAGTCCTGTACTAAGTGCATTACAGGCAGTAACTCATTTGATCTTTATAACAACCTATGACGTACAGACCATTTTACAGATGAGGAAGCTGAGGCACGGAGGGGCTGCGACACGCTTACTGACAATGCTAGTAAGGCGTGCAGCCGGAATGTGAACCCAGGGTATCTGGCTCTGGAGCTCTTAACCACCGGTGCTATGTGGCCACTCAAAAACGGTCAACAGATGTGTTGGAACTAGAACTTCTGACTCCAACTTCACCGCTTTTCGTGGGGAGTAAAACCTACCTATGTGCCATGTCCAGTCAATATACTAACTGGGGATATAAGATATGTAAATTGCATGGTTCCCATCTTTGGCAAATTTACCAGACCAGCAATAAATACCCCAAATATCTTTATTTGGAGGATGATTCTAAATCCGACTCTCTACGTCTCTTTCTCTTGCCTTTCTTTCTTCCTTCCTCCCGCCCTCCCCGCTCCATTCCTTCCTTCCCTTCTCTCTTTCCCTTTCTTCCCTTCCTTTCCTTTCTTCTCTCTCTCTTTCTGAAGTTATACTTTTATATGTTTGCCAACCCTTGTTCTATATTTTATATGGAGTTAAAACAGTAGATGAGGTCATGAATACAACTTACCCTCTTAGTTGTGAAATACCATAAAAGATTTGAAATTGAACTCAGGTTCCATTCCTGCTGCCTTATGCTTACATTTAGCCCTAACATTCTTTGTTCAATAATACTGAGAAATATCAACTTTTATCTCAAGTCCAATCCACAGCTCTAGCTCCCATCACCTGCTCAAACCTCTGAAATGGATAAGCAAACACACTGGCATTAACCGAAAAGCTGCTTCTTTCTGCGCATGTTTGTTGGGGGTGGTGGGCAACATTTCCTCAGTAGTGAAAGGACAGCATGTTGCCATTCATTTTCTTGGTTTTCTGAGTACTGTGGGACCCGCACTCATTCTGGCTTAGTCATCTACTCATACAGTAATTCAGCCACACTCACCATGTCTTCTCTAAACATCATCCTTACGCAAGGTGGCTACCATGAACGTTGTCCTTTGGAGTTAGTTGTTTTTGAGACTTCTTTCAACCTAGCTGAGAGCAGTATTTCCATTAGACATTTCTGTGATTGCTAAGTAAATAGTAATACATGTCAAATCTGGCCTTTTTATACCAATCGGAACCATCAACCACCAAACGTACTTATCACATAATCTGGATTGGAGCTGTCTATTTGCCATTTTACAGATGGAGTTTCTTTCTGTTCTGTGCGACTAACTTACCATCTAGACCGAGAAGGGGTAACACCTGTTGACCAGGGATCCCATGGGGTCCAATCTCAGCACAGCTGCGTTTAAAATGCCCTATAACCAAAACGCACCAGAAATGCAATTCAAGTCTTTATTAAAGAGCGTTAAAGTGTTGAGAGGATCCAATTAACAACCACAGAGCAAAACTTCTTACAATCCTCCCTCAGTCTCTCTGGCTCAATCCTGCCCCCACCCCCCGCTCGCCCCGCCCCCCCATCCCAGATCCCTGCAGCTCATCAGGCTTCTCTCCTTGTCCTTGTGCTGTGTTCCAAACCCAAGTGGTTGTCTTCCTTTTTGATGCAAGCATACTCCTTTTTCAGCTTTCCAGCTCTCTCCCTGTTATGTGCATTAGCTGAACCTCAGGTCAAAGCACAAAGTTGCTTCCTGCACACTCCTCCTGAGGAAAGGAAGGAAGTGTATTCTCCTGAATTAATTATGTTTATCCTGATATTCAGAGAGCTTGGGTGTTTCAGTTTGGGAATGCTTTTTTGTTTTCAAGGAATAACCTTGTTTCTAAACAGAACACCTTGAGATTAAGGAAATGCTCTGGGAACATCAGAAGCTGCAGGAAAGGCATCAAAGGGAAGGAAGAGCTAGTGGACATTTGTGAGCAGAATGTTCCCGGGGCTGTGTCTACCTGGCAGGGCCAGCCTCAGGATCCCATGATGTGAGCCTCACACACTGATCCCCACACCCAGAAGGGCCCCAGGGCTCAGTGTAGTGCTCTGTTGTTGCCATCTCAAATAGCTTAATCATTTTTGAACAAGGAACCCCTCATTTTCATCTTGAACCAGGCCCTGCAAATTGGAATCAATTCCTAAACGGTTAAGAAACCGGTCCACCCATATGGAGAGGGGATTCCTCTTCTACAACACAGTTGTGACCGTTAATATCCAGCCTCTTCCACCAAGAGTTTAGCTCACTTCTGCTTTAGGACCCTCGGCATCCCCAGAATCACCGTTTGCAGGCCTAAGGGCCCTTCCCCTGTCCATGCTAAATGTATCCTACTGAGCTTTGTGGCATATGAGACTGGCTCACCAAGGTTAGGAGATGTGGGGACCTCCCATTTGGATAGAGTGAAATGTTATTTATAAGCGTGGGGCTCTCCAGAGTGGTGCTTAGCACTGTACGCAGAAGATAGAGCGGAAAGGGTCCTCTGCGTTCAGACAGACCTGCCTTCCTGGGGCTGCGTGAGTTGTGCAGCTCCGGGGACGCCTTGCACGCTAACACTGTCAGCCGGCACAACCTTGAAGGGTGCCCCAGGGCAGCAGTCCCTTGAGCTGCATGATCTTGAGCAAGTTGTCACCTCTGAGCCTCAGCTTCCTCATCCGTGAGATGCAGGAGGTGTTGTTAACCATTCAGGGAATTTAAAAGAGATGAAATGAAATAACACACTCGGTGACTAATCAAGTGTTAAATGCCTTCTCGAATCGATGAGTACATGCTTGCCCAAAAATGCTAGCCAAAGGAACAGTACTTTCCCAGTTTCAAAATACCTCCCTCCTGGAGATTCATTTGCATTTCACCAACTCGTCTTTTTTGGAGGCATGTGTGGCTATATCCTTTTTTTTTTTTTTTTAAAGATTTTGTTTATTTATTTGACAGAGAGAAAAACAGCGAGAGAGGGAACACAAGCAGGGGGAGTGGGAGAGGGAGAAGCAGGCTTCCCGCTGAGCAGGGAGCCCGATGCGGGGCTTGATCCCAGGACCCTGAGATCATGACCTGAGCCGAAGGCAGTCGCTTAACCAACTGAGCCACCCAGGCACCCCCGCTGTGTCCTTTTTTGAACCCAGTGAAAAGACTTGGAGGAAAGAAAGAAAGGAAGGCAGGCAGGAAGGAAGGAAAGAAAGAAAGAAAGAGAAAGGAGAGATGGCAGTGGCTATTGGCTTAGGCATGGCTATCGGCTTAGGGAATTCTCTCTCAGTCTGGGCTCCAGCTGCCTTGCCCTCCACTCGGATTCCTGGTTCTCCGCTGGGGCTGCCCTCCCCAGGGACACTGGCAATGTCTGCAGACATTTTCGATGGTCACGACTTGGGGGAGAGGTGCTGGGCGCATCCGCTGGGTGGAAGCCAGGGGTGCTGCTAAGCCCGCGACAGTGCACAGGACAAGCGCCCCACGATGAAGCATCTGGTCCTGAGAAAACCTGCCCACCAGCCCGAGTGCCGACGCCCAGCCCTCTCTAAGCCAGGGGGCAGCGCGGGGCTCCTTCTCTCCCAAAGAGCCACCAAGAGAACCAGGAAAGTCAGAGGAGTCCCGGAACCAATGGTGATGTCAGGGATTTTTGTTTTTCAGATTCACCTGGCATGAAAGGATGACAGACTCGGGAGGGCCCCAGAGGCGCACCCTTTGTTTTCGATCGACATTGCTTTCCCAGAAAGTTCCTGAGAAGTCAGACGCTTCGCTTCACTGCATAATATCTGGTAGCCGTCAGCCGTTAATTACCCTCTGAAATCTCCCTGTGGACCATGGTTTTAGGCTCACAAAGGCATTATTAAAGCATCACTTGTGGAAAGGACCTGGGAAGTTTGGTTTGAGTGACCGGTTGAACAACTAAATCCTCTATGATGATTTTTTTTTTTTTTTTCTGGAGGATTTCTTCGAGTAACTTCCTGGACACATTTTAGTGATCTTTTTCACTTCACATTGTGGTTCTTGGTTAGGTGACTCCCACACCGGTTATTTTTTTTTTTTTCAAATAATACAGTCTTCATTTCCTGTGTGCATAGGAATGGCATGAATAACTTTGCTTCAGATGACTTACTGAAATCTTCCATCACTCTTTCCTTGATATCCCCAAACTGGTTAAATGCATCTCTGGCTGCTTGCGTTCCTCAGGTGGGCTAGTCAGCAGTAAAGAAATCAAAACCAAGGCAGAGGGTACCCAATGGAGGAAAAGCAGGGGACTGGAACTCCCCCTGGACTGGAGAGTACATAACCCAGACCTGACCCCAAATAGGTACCCCCAGTGGTAAGAAGGATTTGTTATTAAAAGGTAATAGTAGAAGCAAAATAATAGGGTAGCGAAATGGTCTCTTGTACCTTGTGGGTTGTATTCTTTCTTGGATTATGTCTCTACCTTCAAAAACATAGAGGCACCAGTGGTCTTTCCTGAGGATTCACAGAAAACTCTTCTCCCCTGAGATCGCTTTTTCTAGAGAAGAAGAAGAAAAGAGCCAGCTTCTGAAATGGCCAGGCTTCCTTAGCCAAAGTCGTAATAAAATTTCATCTCTGGTCTGGGTGCTGGGGTGTGCAACTGTGTGCTCAGGCTCTTCGACGAGGCCAGAGCCAAGGGTCCCCCTCTTTCTCAGTGTTTGTCCACAGCCATTCAGAGGAGGGACATGCACGAGTCCACCATTGAGCCTTCATACTCGGGCCCCTGTGGCTCCTCAGGAAGCTCCAGTGTTTGGTCATACCCTAAACTTGGCCACCAGTCCCCACACATATTAGCCAGATGCTTGTGAAACATTCTGGAGGTGGCTCTTAGTATGTGACCTGCAGGTAGGCTTAAAAAACAAGGGTAGGATTTTTGGGTGAGGTTTCCAGCAAGTGGAGGGAGAAAAGAGAACCACCCACAAGGTACAAGATACCACTTCCCTGTGCAAGTCTCATTTTTGGCTGATTATTCAGATCTATACTGCACAAAAGGAAAAAACCAGTCAGCCATTAAGAAACTGGGGGCATCAACCAGCCCTGATCAGTCTGAATAAAAAAAATGGGGGTCCAAGTGATTAGAATGAGGTCCCCAGGCCCAGTTGCATGCATACTTTATATACTTTTTTTTTTAAAGATTTTATTTATTTGTGTGTGTGAGAGAGAGAGAGAGAGAGAGAGAGCACAAGCAGGGGGAGTGTCAGGCAGAGGGAGAAGCAGGCTCCCTACTGAGCAAGGAGCCGGATGCGGGACTTGATCCCAACACCCTGGGATCATGACCTGAGCCAAAGGCAGACACTTAACTGACTGAGCCACCCAAGAGACCCTATATACCTTCTTAAAAAAAGAAAAAAAGAGTCAATTATACACAAAAAAAGGGGCAATTAGATGCTTCCTGAGAAGGAATCTAATAAAACTGACTGTATGGGGAACACAAGGCTGATAAGAACCAGCAGAAATGAATTATGATCAGCAACCTCCTTGATGGTTTTTTAGGGAAGCTCATTTTTGGTGGTTTAGTCATTTGCCTGGAAGGGACTCAGCCAAGCCACTGGTAAAGAAGGATCTGTCCTTGCACGCAGATCTGTCTGCTCCTGGTTCTGGGGACCGATTAGTCAGGCACCTACCTAAAGGGCGGGGGCAAGGAGTAACAACCACAGTTGCCACCAAGCACATTCATGGTATTAGCACAGAGGTAGCCTAGCTGGGAGACTCCAAATCAGACATGACACAGAGAGGGAGGCAGGGGCTCTGAGCATGCTCAGGTCCTGTCCATGGTACAGGTCTCAGAAGCACATGCAGTTCTTCTCTTAGTCTCTGGGGCTACTCACCAAATATCCTGTGATAAATCAGTCAGAAACGCAAGAAGGATGGATCTAGAAAGTATCTTGTTTCCCAATACTGGGCTTTCCTCCTACACGCATGGCACATTTTGATAGGTTTTCAGTGATACGGAGGCTAGGGGGAAAGCTCCTTGGGACACACTGGAAACCTTCCTTCGCCTGTCACAAGGGGTAGAAAATCCCAAGAGGTCAATGGGATTCCTGGGGGTTTCACCGGATGAGTCCGTCAGCATCACAAGGGCAGGATGAGCTCCTTCTGAGGGAGAAGGCTTAGGGCAGTTCCCATGAGACCTCCCTCAGGTATGCACAGTCCCAGCCTGGGGGACGCTAACCCCAGGCTCCTTTATCTTCAGGAGACAGCATTTGTCCCTCTACTTCGTTCTTCCCTCTTCTGTGCCGTAACATAGGCTCAACTCTGAGCACTGCCGAAGTATAAATTTTCCAAAGGTCAAGGGACTTCCATGCAAATATGAAACAAACACTTCAGTGGTTTTTGTTCAATTCTTTGAGTAAAGAGGGAACTGGAAAGTAGGAAGTCCTGGTCAGAGGACATTTGAGGAATTAGGTATTTATAGGCAATTTCATAAAACAATGTTAGGATAAGATTGCTGACCCAGGTAAAACACTGGTCAATAAGCCATGATGTACAGAGTTATTTTTTTTTTTCTGCCAGGCAGAGCTTATTTACATCTCCGTTGGATAAAAATCTACCAGTTTACATGTAACTTCACTAAATCTGGGGATTTTAATCAGTAGTAATTATTGAATTAAACAGAGTACATTCCCCTAGATGATTCTTAGATGGACCTTTGTCCCCCTGTGACATTGAAAGAAGATACCATCCACATTTTTGCCTCAATACAAGTTTTTGAGAATTTTTCTTAATAGCTCCTTGAGATTAGGGAGAGCATCTTTCATTTGGTATGTTTCATCCTCACCCCAGCACCACACCATCTTAGGCACGTAGCGTGCTCAGTCATGCTTATTGAACGATGCGTTTGAATCAAGGAAAGGGAGATTTTCCAGTTCCCCAACTCGACATACTTTATCATGCTCATCCCTAGTGTTTATTCCCCATTCTTGTTCATAGCTTTAGGATTTTCTTTTCTAAAAATACTTAATGTAATAAGAATATTCTTATTTCTTCATTATCAGGTCAGCCCAAGCCAGAGGTAACTTGGTATAAGAATGGTTGAGCATCGATGAGTGTGGCATTGTTTCCAGTTACAAACTCTTCCAGAATCAGTATATTCATGTGCTACATCTCTATCGGTAAGTAAATGTGCCTGTGTGGACGGTTTGCAAAGGTCCCTGTGTTCTGTCATGGGCTGGTTGCTATCAGGTAAGGCCAAAAGATTGGCTCCTGTTCGCTTTTTGCATCCTAATGTTAGATGCTATGAGCAGGCGCCAGCCAAGGCGTCCAGCTGAGCTCTGTCTGGTAAATTGTTCACACTCCTCTAATTTGCTGCCGTTGATGGGATTACAACTTTATCTAGAATTGTATTCAAGGTGTCCAGCCATTTTCATTCATTAAATGAGCTTCTCATTTAATCTTGTTCTCTCTGGCAAGTCAAGAAATGAAACAGGGTTTTGGCACTGTCATTGAATCTTTCTTGTGTAACACCGGAAGGAAGGAGGAGTGGCTGGCCATGATCCCATAGCACACTGGTGATGGTGGAAGGCTGGAAACCATGCTTTCTGGCTTTATTTTAGGAAGTAGTATGGTCCAGTACAGTGGCTTCTATTCTTTTTCGTTTCCTCAAGAACTATTTTTTGGATGAAATCAGGAAGCTCCACATGTGAAGTAGAGAAAATGAGAACGGCTTTGGTTGAAGCTGGGTGGAGAGTCTGTGCTCTCGGTCCCCAGTGCTACTGAACTGGTCACGATGTTCCTTATGGGGACTCTGAGGAGCCCGAGTTCTGCAGAGCATGGTACGAAAATGATTGGTAGGCATGTGCATGTGCCAATAGCCTTGGATCTGAGAATAACAAAGACTTGGGTTTGAATTCTGTCTCTACTGTTTTCTGGCTGTGTGACCGTAGCCAGCTATTGAACCTCTCCAAAACTGAATTTCTTTATCTGCAAAATAAAAGGATTGCTGAAAGAATTAAATGATTTTATGCTTGTAAAGTTTCTTGCTATGTAATAGTTGTTCAATAAACACTAGCTTTCTTATCTTCCTAACCACTCTTTTGTATCAAAGTATGATCAGAGATCATTTTATCACTGAATGATCTCTGAATCATTGAAATGCTTGACTCAACTGGCTTACAGAATATCTAACCTGATATTCAAGACATTCATTTATTTGTCTACTATTTAATCCTTTAAAAAAAGATTTTATTTATTTATGAGAGAGAGAGAGAGAGAGCGAGTGCAGGGAAGGGCAGAGGGAGAGGGAGAGGCAGAGAATCTCAAGCAGACTCCGCACTGAGCATGGAGCTCGATGCGGAGTTTGATCTCACGACCCTGCGATAGTGACCTGAGTCAAAACAAAGAGCCAGATGCTTAACCGACTGAGCCACTCAGGCGCCCCCATCTACTATTTAATTCTTTAAACAATATTCATCAAGCCACTATTATATGGCAGGCATGTTACATAATGCTAGAACTAGAAATGAACAACGCAAGTGTTGTCTCTGCCCTCATGAAACCTCAAGTCCAGTACAGAAGGTAAGTGGTGAACAAATCACATGCCTTTTCCCCCCTCACTCCCCAGTATACTGGGAGCCAGTCCAGTTGCCACTTGCCGAACCTCATCCATGGAGTAGACTGCCTCTTCAGTCCATCTTGGCCCAGGCCTTCCCCTCCCTCGTCTTCATCCTGTTCAACTCAGAATCCATCTCTATGGTTCACAATAATTCTAGTTACCCCGGCTCTGTCCAGCCTCAGACATCCTCTTCTCTTTTGCACAGGGCCCCCAGCTTTGGTGCTTATTTATTGCTTCGGATTGACAGTTCAGTAGACTGTGGACCTCCTAGGGGGGCAGGAACCTTCTCTGTTTCACACTAACGCAACGCCTAGGGCCTAGTACAGTGCAACATAAATATTTACTAAGAGGATAGGTGGGTGGACGGCTTTATATGTACCAAAAATATACATGATGTTAATTTAGATCAGCATTGGCAAACTTTTTCTATAAAGAGCCAGATAGTAACTATTTTAGGCTTTGAAGGCCAAATGGTCTCTGTCACAACTACTTTAACTCCACCATCGCAGTGTAAAAGCAGCCATAGACAATATTTTCTTCTTAAGCATGATTGTGTTCCAATAAAACTTTATTTACAGAAACAGGTAGGGGGCCAGATTTGGTCTGTGGGCTATAGCTTGTCAGTCCCTGGTCTAGATGGTAAGATCCTTGAGTATCTACATACTGTACTTCTCCGTGTGTTTCCCACTCTTGCCTTTGTCCCTCTGAGCACTCAATCCATATTTCTTGATTGATTAATTTTAGTCTCACACTAAGCTAAAATATTATACTCACCTTTTTAGCCAGAAGGGAGACTTAATGAGTATTCTTTTACTGATGGCATGCCATTTAAGAATTGAGGTTTGTTATTTATGTTATTTGCTGTTAATACAGGACCAGAAATGTAAGCAAAACCAGTGTTTGTGGGGTAAGGGAGTTAAGGGATGGAGGAATGAGAAGGCCACGATGAAGCCCAGGGGCAGGTGGGCAGGTTAAAATGGGAAGAGAAATTTAGGAAGAGAACTTGAGCTGTGGACGGGGCACCGAGTCCTCATTCTCGTCCCAGAAGTCCAGCAGGGCACTGGTTTATGGTACCAACTGAAGACTTGAGATGACAGAATGTACTCTTTCCAAACTCCTGTTTTGCCATTTGGAAAAGTAGCTCACTTACTGGGAAAAGCATTCAGTCATGGTGCAAGGAGTATTGGTGGGGCAGTACAATAATAGATGTGGTTGCATTTTTCTGCTTCGTAGTCAATGTGCTGGGTACTAATGGTCTTTTGAAAGTTCTGACTTTTTACACCCATAAAGTTCTGAACATTGCTGCCCATGAACATCCCCCAGGGAACTTTTAAAACCCTTTGATGCTTGACCTTCAACCTTGACTAATTCAATCTGGACCCCAGGTGATTCCAATGTAATTGCCCAAGGTGAAAAATTCTTATTTATTTATTTATTTATTTATTTATTTATTTATTTATTTATTTATTTATTTAAGTAATCTCTACACCCAACGTGGGGCTGGAACTCACAACCCCGAGATCAAGAGTTAACACATGCTCTTCCCACTGAACCAGCCAGGCTGCCCCAAGACGAAAAATTCCTTACATCCTAAAACATTCACCTGCCAAGTAGTTTGACTTCTCCCAGTGTGTTAAATGCTGGTTAGGCAAATGAATTGTATTTTGTGCCAATGCCTTTCAAAGATTAAACACTGGTTGTTCGTTATAATATTAGTCTCAAATTTTTTTGCCATCATTGGTCACCATAAACCACCAGATTAACTCATAGCTCCCCCAAAGGAAAGTACTTTTGTTTTTAGTCTCCCTGAGTTTAGCCTTTGGGTCATTACGTCTTCACTTTCAGATGTTCAAAAGCTCCCATTTCTGTGTTTCCCAAGGGTTTTTTCCCTGGTGTGATAGACCTAATCTGCAGTTCTGCTCTGGGGTCAAGAGCTTCTTAGTTGACCTTCTGATCTTCCCTCTTTCCTTACCTGGCACGGTCCTTCTCCATCCTCCCTGGGTCCCCTTCCTTATGCCCCTCTGATCTTGTCATTCCATGTACTTTGGACAAGTGAGACGGCTCCAAGGAGATTGATCAGTGCTGTTGGGACCTTTGCATAGCACAGGTCAAGTGTGCTTGGCAGGCGGAGGAGTGGAAAGCCGGGAGAGCATTCCAAGGGCGAGCAACATCAATAATAGCATGGTTTGCCCTGTAGCATCAAAACATTTATTTTTTTCAGAAGATGTGCGGGTTGGGACGAGGGGAGGAAAATGCAACTAGATGTTTTCTACATCATAGAAAGCAAGTTGCAAACAGCGTGTACACAAACGAGGAATTGTGGTCTCTTCTGAACACAATGTAAAGAAAGGCAGCTGAACAAGAGATAAAAATCTGTCCAGGAACCCACACCTAGAGAGACACCCTCCTCTTCTCAGCAAGGAGGCCTCTTAGTGGTCATGATCGCGTCCCACTGTGCTGAGCACCAATTACAAGAGAGGCAGGAGTGAGGGGGAGGTGAGGTGGGTGGACTGGGCCCCCGAAAACCTGGATCAGAGGGAGCGGTGAGGCTGCTCTTCCCATCCCTCCTCAGCTCAGCCCCGACCCTACAGAGGCCCTGGTGGGGATGAAGGCCAGGAGGCCGGCACAGTCACCACGAACCAGACTGCTCATGATGTGTACAGGTTGAATAGTGTCCCCCCGCCAAAATTCATGTTCACTTGGAATGTCAGGATGTGACCTTATTTGGAAATAAGCTTTTTCAGCTGTAATTATGTAAATGAAGGGGAGATCATGGTGGATTAACATGGGTTTTAATTCAATAACTGGTGTTTTTATAAAAAAGAGAAAGCAGACACAGAGGGGACATAGCCATGTGAAGACAGGCAGAGACCACAGGGATTTAGCTACAAGCCAGGAAATGCTGGGGACTGCCCCCCACCACTGGAAGCTAGGAAGGGGCAAGGGAAGATTCTTCCCTAGAGCCTTCAGAAGGAGCACGGCCTTGCCAACACCTTGATTTGGGACTTCTAGCCTCCAGAACTGTGCAAGAATAAAGTCGTGTTGTTTTCTTGCTACCCTCTTTGTAGTAGTGTGTTCTGGCAGCTCTAGGAAACGAATACGTGGTGTATCTGAACATTCTAGAAAGAAAAAGTGCTGCCATTTGCCTACCTTGACTTAGGGCTGACCAACTTATCTGGTAATGTAGTACTGGTTCCCCAAATACCAGCTGGGTTCATCTGGGCCACCTGGGAGGCATCTATGGGTCAGGGGGGAAGGAACATTTTTCCAATTATGCCTCAAACTAGATATTGATTCCTCAAGACTTTGAAGGAAAAATCAATATGAAGGTTTCCTGGGTCACTTGTGTTTTTGCTCCCAGAGGACATCTGGCCATGTCTGGAGATACTTTTGATTGTCACAGCTGGAAAGGGATGCTCCTGGCATCCAGGGAGGAGAGCCTAAGGGTGCTGCTGGACATTGGACATTGGCTGGGGCAGTCCCCACAACAAAGAACTATCCAGTCTACAATGTCAATAGTGTTGAGGCTGAGAAGCTATGTAATAAACCACCACAAAACAGAGTGCCTTGAAACAGCAGTGGCTTATTATTTCTCATGGTTTGGTGGGCGGGTTGTGGTTCCTCTGCTGGCTTGGCCTGGCTCACTCAATGCTCCCTCCGACCACTTGAGTCAGTTGGCGGATTGGTTGATCTGGAAGGTCCAAGATGGCTTCACCAACAGGTCTGGCCATTGATGCTGGCTGCCGGCTGGGCCACCTCAGCTCCCCTCCACCTGGGCTCCTATCCTCCAGTAGGCTAGAACCTGTTGAGCTCCACTGTAACGCCAAGCCCCCCACATCCCCCTGGTCAGAGCAAGACACTGGACCAGATTTCAGCAGCACGAAAGCAGTTGCCACCCCTTCAAGAGTGGAGTGGCGAAGTCACACAGCAATAAGACGTGCGTAAGTGGATGGGAGGAATTCGTGGCAAACCATAATCTACTACCCCCTCTATCCATCAAACACCGACCTAATTGATCTTTTTAAATCACCTACTTGCAAGCCTCTTTGTCCCACTTGAAAACAACTGTCTAAGGCTCCTTTTTGCCTATAGAATAATTGTTTTCATTCTTATTCCATTCATTACTCTGCAAGCATCAAGCGCACTCTGTTGGTTCTCATCACAGCCCGAGATGGGAGGGTGCGGGGTGGTAAGAGAAGGTCTCGCCCCTGTCTTCTGTGATCTCACAATCCAGCGGAGGAGGCAGACCCATCAGAAGACAATTAGCAGAATGAGTCAGGGTTTTTCTTCCTGGTACCAACCAGTTCTGACACCGGCTGACTGTTTTACAATTCCATTCAGTTCTGACACCAAATAATCAGAGGGAGCCTCCGATCCCGTAGGTTTAAGACCTCACTCCCTCCAGATTGTCCCCCCACCCCCACTTCAGACACCAGATTACCCACATTTCATTTCTGTCCGACTGGCTACAAAGTCAGAGGGTTCCCACAATCTCCTCTCCCCCCTCCAGTTTCCATAATTTGTCGGAACAACTCAGGACTCAGGGAAAATTCTTGACTTACGATTATCATTTTGGTATAAAGGGTACAATTCAGGAATGGCTAAATAGAATCGACACGTAGGGCAGGGTATGGGGTCAAGGCTGCAGCACTTGGGGACCTCTCCAGGTATGCCACTCTCCCAGAACCTTGATACATTCACCAACCTGGACCCTTTCTGAACCCAGGACTTTAGGGGTTTTTATGGGGCTTCCATTATGTAGGTATGACTGGTGATTAACAGTCTTCAGCTCCTCTCCCTCTCTGGAGGCCTGGGGGTGGAGCTGGAGGTTCCAACCCTGTAATCATGCCTTGGTCATTCTGGGACCAGGCCCCCTCCTGAAGCTACCTAAGGGTTCTCATTACCATGCAAAGGATATCACTCCAGAGATTCCAAGGGTTTTAGGAGCCATGTGCCAGGCACCTGGACGAAGGCTGAGTATTCATTTTTATTATACCACACCAAGCATGTGTTAAGATGGAGCTGAAGAGAAAGCATCCTGGAAGACCAGAGTAAAGGCCCGTTAAGTCAGACTCTGCCGGGTGGGGGTAGGCGAGGGGCCAGTGCGGAGGTACCGGGAAGTTTTCTTAGAGGTGCCGCTAGCATGAAGCCTTGAAGGGCCTGGAGAAGGTGGATGGGAGGGAGGGGAGGACCACGCGTCCCCTGGGGTGAGAAAAGCATGAGCAAAGGCCTGAGGGCACCGCCTCCTGGGGTGACTGGGGTGCATTCAGTCTCTGGCAGGGGTACGGGCAGGGCCTGGCGGGAAAGCAGCCTGCAGTGGGGAACAGCCGGGAGGGCAGGCTGGGGCTGGACCCAGAACCCATGTGTCCTAGCTAAGAGGTTCGCACACTTATCCTAAAGACGATGCCCAGACTAGGAAGGAGTTTGGGGCAGCAGAGGATCATGGGAAGGTTTGCATTTTTAAAAACCTCGCTCTGACTGGGACACCTGGGTGGCTCAGTCGGTTAAGCGTCTGATCTTTGATTTTGGCTCAGGTCATGATCTCAGGGTTGTGAGATCGAGTTTTGCTTCAGCTTTTTGTTGGAAGTTCAGCTCCTAGGGGCAGGGACTGGGATTTTTGTTATCTCTTATCCCCGCAGCCTCATGTGTTTGTGAATGATGACAAAATTCTCCGGGTCCTTCCTCAGAGTCCACACTTGCTTTTGCTGTGCTCTGCCACTTATTAGCTGTGTGGCCTGGAGCAAGTCAATTAACTTCTCCATGCTTAGGTGTCTTCATAAAATGATTTTTTGTGATGATTTAAATGAGATTATTCATGCGGAATGGTCAGCAAAGCGTGCATTAAGCATGCACCAAATATTAGGTATTAGTAACTAATATCATTTTACTGACCATTCACTGAAAGCTGTGTGGTCCCAGAGTTACTCTGAATCACTCTGCCCTAGCTTATAGTAGTTGTATTTAGAGCCAGGATACTTTTATATCAATAGTTTTGAAAAGTGTTAGAATCAGTGGAACATTTTCCAAGACAGGAAAGAAGTGGACATTTAACAGGTGAGCTGGAACTCAGACCCAGGTTGAAGCTGTTTTTCTCATTCATGTTTGTACCTGAAACCCAGTTTGGATGGTTTTTAGATGGTGGACTCTGTGATTTTAGTGATGTCTTAGACTTTTTAGTTATTCCTCACATCTAGGTGGACAGACAGATGCCAGGAGCTTTGGGACACTGTGTTTTATTCTCGAAGCCACTCCAGTTTATAGCAAAGAGTTGTTTATAAGTTCTTGTTGTCTGAGTCTAAGACTTTGGTTTTTGGAGGCCGCTTGCTGGATATGATCACCCAGGGAAACCCAAACTCCTTGCCAAACATCTAAAAACCATGAGTTGTTGGCCAAGAATGAGTCTGGGCAAATGAGTATTGGAGAATCAGTTTAAAACATCTGTATTCCTGCAAGAAACACTTCAAGGCACCTGTCTTGCTAACAGAATTGTCACCATCAGCTTTACTAACAAAGGACAGGAGATTATTTCCACCATTTAGAGCAAGGGTATGAAGCTGGGTTGTCTAGATTTAAATCCCAGATCTTATACACTGTATCATCTTCAGCAAGTTACTTAGCCTCTCTGAGACTCAGTTTTTTCATCTGCAAAATGGGGATAATGGTAGTACTGCTTTATGGGATTGGTATGGGGATTAAATCAAGATGTGCAAAGAATTTAGAATACCCTGTAAATAATAGTTATTTTGTGCAATTTGAACATGTCCCTACGTGGAACTATAATTTTGGAACTGATTAAAAATAGGGCAACTTGGAGGTAGGAAAGGTAGCATAGCTTGGCTGCATTTTCCCTCTGCTATTTCCCTCTTGGAGGGTGAGATATAATTAATGTGTTTCATCGAGGAACCATTGGGTAGAAATAAAGATGACTGAATCTTGCTGTCTTGACTAAGATAGGAAAAGGCATTTCATCTGGGGTTGGAAAGCATTTTGTGGACTTCATGTTCCTGTGAGCTTAAGTAGGTCTAACGAGTCTTAAGGATGACTGGTAGAACTTTCAGCACCCCGAAGACCTCTGTGTTCCCAGCACTGAGCCCAGGCGGGCATTCCTCCTGAATGAATTGTTGTAGTCGTTCCTCAGACCATGCCTGGAGCGTTTCTTGAATGAGTCCTGAGGGTCTGACGAGAAACTCCCATTTAGTCCCCAGGGTAATGGGTCTGTGCCGAGAATTCACAGCCTGTCCTCCCATTCTGGTTTTGACTTTGGTTAGGTAAGTGTGTCAGAGGAGTGAATGGTTATGGGAGCCATGAAATGGGACACTCATCTTTTCCTGAGGGCTGGACTTGGGCCGTTGCTCTCACTGTGGTGCTGGCTCTCAGGGCAAATCAATGCTAGTTTGGAAACAGGGGACAGATTGATCCAGGAGCCCCTCCCAAGATGTTGGGACAGAGAAAGGTGCAGTAATCCCTGGAAATTGGACGAGTGCTAAATGTCTTTGTAAATGCCACTCCATCACCACTTTCTGAGGACTTAGAGCAGACCAGTAACATTTGGGAAGTTTTGGGCCAGCTGGGGTTCAGTCTTAATTTGTAATCACGGAATCTCGGTCCAGCACTTCTGATGACTGACAAGATGGGGAGTCTCACTGCTGTAGAAATCACGGCATTAGTACTAGCGATCGTTTGAGTCTGTTTTAAAGGTGAGCATCATAAAGAAGGTGCTTGACAAGGGAGAAGAGCTGGAACCAAATCAGGCCCGGGATGGGCTTTGCTCCAACTCTGCAGGGAGGGGCGCAGGGCAGGTGGTTGCAGGCGGGCGGGCAAGACTAAGAACAAAATTTGGTTTGGGAACACGTGTCCTTGTCCTGGCCAGCACAGCCTTATTTCCTGCCTCTCATGCACTCAGCCAAGGGCCTCCCATGAAATTTACCCCATCCTTGCCCCATCATGCCTGGAAGCTTCTCGTATCTCTGACTCTGTCCCCCTCCTCCCCTTACTTTTAGTTCTTTGTGAGCCTTGGACCCTGAGCCTCCTCTCTGCCTGCCTCCAAACTCCGTCACTTCTGACTGCCTGGTTTGCCCTCTCCCTTCTTCTGAGTCCTACAAGGCTGGGCCAGTCCCAGCACCTCAACCCCTCAGTTCCTAAGACACCAGCCCAGGCCTCAGCCCGAGTCCCACTCATATGGGTGAGGAAGGCCAACTCTCTCGATCCTCCCAGGACCCCCTCGAGGCCACACCTGAGCCCCAGATGAACCCAAGAATGAGCTGGACCTATGAGAGGGGTTTGTACCTGGCATGGTCCACCTGACCCTGCCTGCATTAGTCAGCTCACAAATACCACATCCTGGGGGCCTTAACCAACAGAAAGTAATTTCTCACAGTTCTGGAGGCTGGGGTCTGAGATAAAGGTACCAGCATGGTGGGGTTGTGGTGAGAACCCTCTTCCGGGTTTGCATATAGTGACCTCCTTGCTGTGTCCTCATATAGTGAGCAAGCTTTCTACTGTCTCTCCTCATCAGGGCACTAATCCCATCATGAGGGTCCTACCCTCATGACCTCACCTAACCCTAACTACCTCCCAAAGGCTGCATCTGCAAATACCAACACATTGGGGGTTAGGGCTTCAACATAGAAATTTTAGGGGGACACAATTCAGTCCCTAAGACCGCTCCAAATGTGGAAGTTGTCCCGGCCATGTACAGGGACAGGCCTGGACTGGGCCAGTGGGGTGTGCAGGGGCCCACTGGTTAAGAATCAAGGATTTGTAACAGGCTGTGAGGCCACATGTGGATATTTATGAGGGCTCGCTCCAGAGTCTTACTGCCTGGGGTCAAATCTTGGGCCCCCCCCGCCCCCGCTCCTCTTAATTGGGCCTGTTGCTTATCCTCTTATCTGCCTCAGTTTCTAGATGTGTAAAGTGGGAATAATAATAGTACCTACCTTGCTGGGTAGATTGGGTAAAGATTAAATGAGATAATACACATTAGGTCTTTAGAACAGTGCCTGGCACTTACCAGATGCTTAGTAAATGTTAATTCTTCTTACCCTGAGGGCTTCTGTATTTTGTTAGACACAGTGTTTCTTCGTCATAAGAATTTGAAAGCGGAATCAGGCTGCCTGCCCATTTCAGAGAAGATGGGATCAAACCGATCTCTGAATTCTTGAATGATAATCTTAGTGCAGATTTCCAGAGCTGATGTTAAGAAGCCAGGCTCAGGCTAAAGACATGGACCCTACCTGGGTGGTCAGGACAGATGCAAGACTGTATGTGAAGCTTGGGGCAATTTTTTTTTTTTTTAGATATATTTATTTATTTGAGACAGAGAGAGAGAGTATGAGAGAGAGAGTGTGCATGAGGGAGAGCACAAGCAGGGGCAGAGGGAGAAGGAGAAGCATACTCTCCGCTGAGCAAGGAGCCTGATGCGGGGCTTGACCCCTGGACCCTGGGATCATGACCTGAGCCAAAGCAGATGCTTAACCGACTGAGCCACCCAGGCGATCTTAATGCTTTAACTCAGTTCTGGGCCATTTCAGAGCTCAAAGATGTTAATGAGGTCTAGCAGCTTGCTCCCACAGGGCCTTTGCACTTGCTCTTCCTTTTACCCGGGATGTTCCCTCCCCACATAGCCCCATGGCTAGTTCTCATGTCTGCTCCAACTCACCTGGATCACTAAGGCCTTCTCTGACCAGCCACCCGTAGTACCACCCCCCCTGCCCCCAGCATGTCCTACCTTCTTATCTTTATTTTTCACATAGCACATGACATAATGTGTGTGTGTGTGTGTGTGTGTGTGTGTGTGTGTGTATGTGTACATACATTGAACAGCTTTGTGTAGGTGCAGTTGACACACAATGAAGCACACCTTTAAAGTGTTCGGTTTGGTAAGCTTTGATGCATGCACACACCCATGAAGCCATCACCACCATCAAGATGAACGTAACTCTCACCGTCAAACAATTTCTCAGTGCCCCTTTGCAGCCCAGCCCTTCTGCCCCTCTCTCTCGCCCATCTTGCACAGCAACCCCTCTGCCTTCTATCCCTGGAGACAGGTTTGTCTTTTCTAGAATTTTATGTAAACGAGATCATAGAGCATGTACTCTTTTGTATCTGGCTTCTTTCACTCCCCATAATTATCTTCAGAATCATCTGTGTCCTTTCGTGTGTCAATAGTTCCTTCCTTTAATAATGGAACAGCGTTCCAGTGTTTCATTGTTTGGATCTACCAGAATTGGTTATGCCATTCACCTGTGGATGGACACTTGGATTGCTTCCAGTCATGATGCTTATTTATTTGTATTTGTGTTTATTGTGAGTATCCCCCAGCTGGAACGTAAATTCCATGGGAAGAGAAACGTGTCCAGTGTTCCCTGCTGTACCTCCAGGGCCTGCTCAGTGTCTGGCTATCATCAGACATTCAGTAAGGATTTATGGGATAAATTACATAATGCATTCAGTACTTTTGTTATATTCTCCACAGTTTTGCCAAGAGAGGGGGAAATGCTGATAGGGTTCAGGCACTCTTCCTCAAAATATGGCACCTTGGCATATAAAATAATTTAAACTGAAGGAATTATTAAACATGGCAGAAGGAGGAAGGTCTGAGCCCCCCACCCCTACCCCAACCATCCTTTCCATGCTTCCCTGAAACAGGTCATAAATCCTATGTGAAAGGTACATTTCCTGGGCCAGGAGGAGGGAAGCCATTTTTATCACCAGGGACAAGGAATTTGGGGCCAGGAGATCTGTACACAAACAACCTTGTCAAACTCATTCTTATCTTCCTAGTTACTTTACTTCTTCACCATTTGCTACCTCTAGCCCAAACCCCTTTGTCTTATCAATTCGTCACAAACTTAGTGTTTCTTTGTCTAAAAGGTATAAAAGCTTTCTGCTCTTGTCATTTCTTCAGGTCTTCATTCTCTTGTGAAGGGTCCCTTGTATGTGCAAAAATTAAATAAAATGTGTATGCTTTTCTCCTGCTAGTCTGTCCTTGTCTTTTAATTTTCAGACCCATGCAGGGACCCTGACAGGGTCGAGGAAACTTTTTCCTCCCCTGCAGAACCATTCCATGGTTCCTCCCCATCAATGTGGGGACCTGATTTGAATTACTGTGGCTTCTTGGTGGTCAGCGGACTATTACTTTAGAGACTATGCAGTCTAAGAGGACTGTGAAGACAGGAAGTAATTATAAAAGGCCTCTCCCCTGCAGGAGCTGTAGGAGCAGGCCACTATGTCAACAGACCCTGGGGCCATTTGAGCTCCAGGGAGTCTGAGCTTCTGATCTTTACGTGGCTGCCCCCTCTCTGTCCTTGTCATTTCCCATTCCCTGGGTTGCCACGCCGGTAGGGTGAGGATTCTTCCTCCTCACCAGCCTAGATCAGCTTTCCTACAACCTGAGCCTGCTCCTCCCAGGTGCCTTGTGGCTCCCTGCTTTCCTACCGGCTGTCAGGGGCCAGCCCTGCTCACCTACAGTGTCCCAAGAGACGGGAGCAAGGCAGAGGCACAGTGAGATGGCCCAGAGGAATGACAGGGAGGGATGTAGCAAGCACCAAGTCTCTGGCAGAGCAGCAGACAAAGAGAAGCCATCAAACTGTGACAGTTTCTTCCCTGACTGCGGGCCTCTCAGGCTGCTTTTGAGAGAGAAGTTCTCGGGTCTGGTTTTGTGCACACACACACACACACACACACACACCCCTGCCCCCCCGCCACCTGGGTGCAGTGGTTGGTTTTCTAAAAAAGCAAAACTAGCTCCAACACCCACAGAGCTGCTTGCGGGGGCAGCTTGTCAGGCATTTACTGGGAACTCAGCTCAAATTGAGCAGTGAGTCAAGCGACGGTGGATATTTTTCTGAGAATTTAATAAAGGGACTTTCACTCTTTACAAACACTGGAGTCCTGGAGCTGGAAGCGACTCTAAGACCTTGCCCTTCAAAGTTGATTTTGGAGCAGCAACAGCAGCTGCAGCCCCTGGGGCTCGTTAGACTGCCCGAGTCCCTGCCCCCCGCCCTGCCAATCGGATTCTGCATTTTAACAAGGTCCCAGGGGATTCCTGTGCCCACTGACACACAGGAAGCCCAGCTCTAAGGACTGTCCCGCTCCTGGCTCTCTGTTACACGTGAAGGACGCTTTAAAAAATACTGACACTCAGGTCCAGCACCTAAGAAAGGTTGATTTAATTGGTCAAACCCAGTTGAGTTTTACTTTATAGATCACCCAAGGCCCAGAGAGATCATGGGGCTCATCCAAGTTCTTAACAACTGGTTAGGAACAAAGCCAGGATTAGAAGCCAAAAATTCTGTCTCCCAGTACCCGTGGGTCCTATTACATTACTCACTGCATTTCCCTCTACCAGAGCCGTCTTCCAAAATAAGACCTACTAACGTGTGTGCTGGTGTATAACTCAAAGAGAAGTGATCATGAGGATTGCCTTCAAAAATCAGGATTCATGGAGGGCCTCCTGTATGCCAGAGCCATTCAAGACCCTGGGGACCCTGTGAGGGAGCACAGTGAAGTCCTGATCTCATAGGATAGGGACAGAGAAAGAGTCACACATTAGTCACACCAGCAAAGCCAGTGGTGTCAGGTGACAAAGAGTAAAGGAGGGCAGCGAAGGGAAGGAGTCTCAGAAGGAAGCTGTCTCTGCTGAGGGGCTATGAGCACAGGTGGGGAGGGTGAGTGAGGCGGTGGTGGGATTATCCTGGGGCAGAGTGTTCTCTTCAGAGGGACCGGCAGGGGCAGAAGGAAGCTGGAGGCGGGAGCGTGCCCGGTCACTGTGGCTGCTGCAGAGGGCACGGGGCAGAGCAAGGAAGACCTGCAAGCAGCAAGGCCGTGATCCAGACAAGGGAGGAAGTGGCCCCATCCAGGGTGGTCCTGGATCAGGTGGCAGGAAGCCTCTAGGCTCTGGATCCCTCTGCCAGGAGTTCCTGCTGGATGGGGTGCGGAAAGGGAATGAGAAAAGGGGACTCTGAAGTGTGCCCCATGAATGATTCGTAGAACGAATGACAATTTTTTTTTTTTTTTTTTGGAGACAAGAAGTAGGTTTGGATAGGAAATTCCAGAGTTTGATTTTGGGCGTGCTGGGTGTTTGGTGAGTTAGCAGTCTTGGTCTTTCTGGATTCTAAGCTAACTTGATTTTATAAAAGAGCTCTGAGTCC
This sequence comes from Zalophus californianus, assembly GCF_009762305.2. NCBI lineage: Eukaryota > Metazoa > Chordata > Mammalia > Carnivora > Otariidae > Zalophus > Zalophus californianus. The sequence goes on along the minus strand of NC_045608.1, from coordinate 77,032,302 downwards.
TCCAGTGTCTAGGAGTGTGCTGTTCTTGGTCCTGTTCTCAAGATGCCATGTCTTTCAAAGATGGATTTACAATTTAATGTAGGAGTTTTTCTGTGGTCACAATGTACCTTGAGATTTCTGGACACATTCTGGGCATTATGCTAGCCTGGGTGCGTGGTAGGGACTGTTTCCAACCACCCTTGAGTTTTCTTTTGATAAGAGAGTTCAGTTGTCTATTAACTAAGCCTGATGGTAGTAACGCTGTAGGGTTTTTTTTTTTTTTTCCCCCTTCCTGAAGTCAGTTTGCTCATTTCTTATTTAAAGAATATCTGGTCAGCCTGTTTTGCTCCCAGAGGTTCAAAACGCTGTCAAAAGCTTAACACTTTTGTGCCACAAGAGAGCCAAAAATCACTCCTGATACATGCCCAGGCAAAGATCCCTCCTCTTTTTTTTTTAATTTTATTATGTTATGTTAGTCACCATACAATACATCATTAGTTTTTGATGTGGTGATCCACGATTCATTGTTTTCGTATAACACCCAGTGCTCCATGCAGTACGTGCCCTCCTTAATACCCATCACCGGGCTAACCCATCTCCCCTCCCCCCTCCCCTCTAGAACCCTCAGTTTGTTTCTCAGAGTCCATAGTCTCTCATGGTTCATCTCTCCCTCCGATTCCCCCCCCCATTTTTCCCTTCCTTCTCCTAATGTCCTCCATGCTGTTCCTTATGTTCCACAAATAAGTGAAACCATATGATAATTGACTTTCTCTGCCTGACTTATCTCACTTAGCATCATCTCCTCCAGTCCCATCCATGTTGATGTAAAAGTTGGGTATTCATCCTTTCTGATGGCTGAGTAATATTCCATTGTACATATGGACCACATCTTCTTTATCCATTCATCTGTTGAGGGGCGTCTTGGTTCTTTCCACAGTTTGGCTATTGCGGACATTGCTGCTATGAACATTGGGGTGCATATGGCCCTTCTTTTCACTACATCTGTGTCTTTGGGGTAAATACCCAGTAGTGCAATTGCTGGGTCATAGGGTAGCTCTATTTTTAATTTTTTGAGGCACCTCCACACTGTTTTCCAAAGTGGCTATACCAACCTGCATTCCCACCAACAGTGGAAGAGGGTTCCCCTTTCTCCACAACCTCTCCAACATTTGTTGTTTCTTTCCCTGTCCATTTTTGCCATTCTAACTGGTGTAAGGTGGTATCTCAATGTGGTTTTGATTTGAATTTCCCTGATGGCTAATGATGATGAACATTTTTTCATGTCTGTTAGCCATTTGTATGTCTTCTTCAGAGAAGTGTCTTTTCATATCTTCTGCCCACTTTTTGACTTGATTATTTGTTTTTTGGGTGTCGAGTTTGAGAAGTTCTTTATAGATCTTGGATACCAGCCCTTTATCTGTAGTGTCATTTGCAAATATCTTCTCCCATTCTGTGGGTTGCCTCTTTGTTTTGTTGACTGTTTCCTTTGCTGTGCAGAAGCTTTTTATCTTGATGAAGTCCCAAAAGTTCATTTTTGCTTTTGTTTCACTAGCTTTTGGAGATGTATCTTGAAAGAAGTTGCTGTGGGTGATGTCAAAGGGGTTACTGCCTATGTTCTCCTCTAGGATTTTGATGGATTCCTGTCTCACAATGAGGTCTTTCATCCACTTTGAGTTTATCTTTGTGAATGGTGTTAGAGAATGGTCGAGTTTCATTCTTCTGCATGTGGCTGTCCAATTTTCCCAGCACCATTTATTGAAGAGACTGTCTTTTTTCCATTGCATGTTTTTTCCTTTGTCAAAGATTATTTGACCATAGAGTTGAGGTCCATATCTGGGTTATCTGTTCTGTTCCATTGGTCTATATGTCTGTTTTTGTGCCAGTACCATGCTGTCTTGGTGATCACAGCTTTGTAATATAGCTTGAAATCGGGCAACGTGATGCCCCCAGCTTCGTTTTTCTTTTTCAACATTTCCTTGGCGATTCGGGGTCTTTTCTGATTCCATACAAATTTTAGGGTTGTTTGTTCCAGCACTTTGAAAAATGTCATTGGAATTTTGATCGGGATGGCACTGAAGGTAGAGATTGCTCTGGGTAGCATAGACATTTTAACAATGTTCATTCTTCCGATCCATGAGCATGGAATATTTTTCCATCTTTTTGTGTCTTCTTCAATTTCTTTCATGAGTGTTCTGTAGTTCCTAGAGTATAGATCCTTGACCTCTTTGATTAGGTTTATTCCGAGGTATCTTATGGTTTCTGGTGCTATTGTAAATGGAATCGTTTCTCTATTTTCTCTTTCTACAGTAGCATTGTTAGTGTATAAGAAAGCAACTGATTTCTGTGCATTGATTTTGTATCCTGCCACATTACTGAATTGCTGTATGAGTTCTAGTAATTTGGGGGTGGAGTCTTTTGGGTTTTCCACATAAAGTATCAAGTCATCTGCAAAAAGAGAGAGTTTGACTTCTTTGCCAATTTGAATACCTTTTATTTCTTTTTGTTGTCTGATTGCTGTTGCTAGGACTTCTAGTACCATGTTGAACAGTAGTGGCGAGAGTGGGCATCCTTGACGTGTTCCTGATCTTAAGGGAAAGGCTCTCAGCTTTTCCCCATTGAGGATAATATTCGCTGTGGGTTTTTCATAGATGGATTTTATGAACTTGAGGAATGTTCTCTCTATCCCTATACTCTGAAGAGTTTTAATCAGGAAAGGATGTTGTATTTTGTCAAATGCTTTTTCTGCATCAGTTGAGAGGACCTTATGGTTCTTCTCCCTCCTCTTATTAATGTGTTCTATCGCATTGATTGATTTGCGAATGTTGAACCACCCTTAAGATCCCTCCTCTTCCATCAATTTACCAACTCCCTTACCGCCTTCACGATCATACAAGAGCTAACGTTCATTTAGCTCAATGCTTCTGAGCTCTGGCTATCCTTTAGAATCACCTGGGAAGCTTAGAAAATACCCATGGTGAAGCCCTTCATCCTTGAGATGCTGCTTAATTGCTTTTTTTGGTAGAGCCCTGACCCTGGTATTTCTCCCCCTTTTGAATACTTCATTCTTTAGAGCAGTTTTAGGTCCAGTGCAAAGCTGAGCAGAAAGCACAGTTTCCACATCCGCCCTTGACCCACCTCATGCACAGCTTCCCCCACAGTCAACATCCCCCACCAGAGTGGTAGAGCTGTTCCCATCAGTGGGCCTACATGAGCCATCATTATCACCCAGAGTCCGTGGTTTACATTAGGATTCACTGTTGGTGTTGCACAGCCCATGCGTTTGGATGAATGCATAATGACGTGTATTCACCATTATAGTGAATGGTGAATACCAATTCCTGGTGGGTGACTCTAATGCTCAGCCAGGGCTGAGAACTGCTAATTCAGTGCTTCCTGTGTGCAGGGCCCTGCTTTAAGCACTTCTAGGAATAACCTCCCACAGTCCTCATGTCATCCTCTGGGGTAGGTATAGTTGTTGTACTTTGGGAGCTTGTCCATGTCACACAGTGAATGGGCAGGGTGTGGACCCAGGCAGTCTTGCTGCTAAGTCTGTCCCTTAACCCCTGTGCTATACTGGCTTTGCAAACTGCCTCCCCCCTCTGCTCAGAATTGCACTCGGGTGAAGGGGAAAAGTAGAATTCCCGCTGCCGTTCGCTCGTGTGCCGTGCTCCTGAGAAACCCTGTGCCTTTCAGCCCCCAGCTCCTGTCCTTTAGGGCTCTCTCCCCTACCAGCTCAATTTTTTACTGTCCCTTACACATGACCTGCTCATTCCAGCTCTGCTACACCTACCAGGAATGCCCTCCCCACCTTCCCACCAGCCAAAATTTAATCCTTCCACACTATGCTCAAGTTCCACGCTCCTGGCACGTTGTCTGAAGATCCAGGTCACCCTGACCTCTCCCCTCCTAGCACCAGAAACGCTCCCTGCCTCAGTTGTGCCTTTTGAGATTCAATGACACTAGAGTTTGCAAATTGCATATTGCTCCCTGTGTAACACCTGAAAGTCTTATCTCTCTGCAAAACTGGCAGCTCCCCTGGGAGACAAGTCTTATGCCATCAATTTCTCTCCCCTTTCTCAAGTCCCACACACTGGCTGGGCATGTCTTGTGGTAGGTCCAACAGGACATATGGAAGAATGAGGTGTTCCTGCTGGAGCAGGGACCACAGGCCATGTCAGGTAGGGAGAGCAGGAGCCCTCCATCCTTACCCTGCTACGTGTGGTGAGCATCTTACAGCATGGTTTCCATTCCTCCCTAAATGGCTGCTTTGATTGGATTCCCAGAGATTCCCAGTAAGCCTGAGGTCCAAACTCCTCAGTCCGGGGTGGAAAATCCCCCCCGATCTGGGCCCTGCCCAGTTCCTGGTGGGTGACCGTACCTCCTGATTTACCTGAGTCAGTCTCCATTTCCCAGGCATGGCCCTGGTTTCTGCCTGTGGTCTCTGTGTAAGTATTAATAGTGTCCCTTGGGGCGCCTGGGTGGCTCAGTCGGTTAAGCGGCTGCCTCCGGCTCGGGTCATGGTCCCGGGGTCCTGGGATCGAGTCCCGCATCGGGCTCCCTGCTCAGCGGGGAGCCTGCTTCTCCCTCTCCCTCTGCCTGCCTATCTGCCTACTTGCTCTCTCTCTGTATCTCTCTGCCAAATAGATAAATAAAATCTTTAAAAAAAATAGTGTCCCTTTTCATCCTCAAAACTGTTCTGTTTATTTTTTTTTAATTTTTTAAAGATTTTATTTATTTATTTGACAGAGAGAGATACAGCGAGAGAGGGAACACAAGCAGGGGGAGTGGGAGAGGGAGAAGCAGGCTTCCTGCTGAGCAGGGAGCCCGATATGGGGCTCGATCCCAGGACCCTGGGGCCATGACCTGAGGCAGACGCTGAACGACTGAGCCACCCAGGTGCCCCAAACCTGTTCTGTTTAAACAATAAATAATGCAGTGGCCCTACCTTTTAGCCCACTGCTCCCCCAGAGTCTCACCTTGAGGCTGTTTCTTCTGCCTGGAATGGTCAGCCCCCTCCCCAACCCCGGGCATATACCAGCTTTCCTGCCAAAATCCTACCGTGTATTTCCTAGGCTTGCTTCAGGTTTTTTTCTTTTTTCTTCCTTTTTTTTTTTTTTTTAAGATTTTATTTATTTATTTATTTATTTGAGAGAGAGAGTGAGCAGGAGAGAGCGCACAAGCCATGGGAGGGGCAGGGAAGCAGACTCCCCGCTGAGCAGGGAGCCCAACACGGGACTCAATTCCAGAACCCTGGGATCATGACCTGAGCCAAAGGCAGACGTTTCACCGACTGAGCCACCCAGGAGCCTCTGCTTCAGCTTTTAAATACCCAGGAAACCTTCCCTCATTATCTTGCAGCCCCTGACCCGAACCTCCATAATTGGTCGGATTTTTAATAGCCCTTAGCATGTACCGTTCTGTATTATAGCCATTGGTATCAATACCTCATTTCTCTTATTGGCTGAGAAGCTCCTAGGAAGGGCCTAGGAATTTACCATCTTTATTGTCTATACAGAGCCTAACACAGTGCCTTACACGTGGTAGACATTTCTTATAATTTTTTAACTGTGTTACTTAAGACACATCTTCTCGGGGCCTCAGTTCCAACGTAAGTGAACTAAATCATCTCTCCATCTGTCAGGGTCTAACCAGGAAGACAAAAACTATTTTCAGGCATTCAATATGGGGTTGTACAAGTGATTGAAACAAACAGGGGTCACCCAGAAATGAGCATCAGCAGGAAGCTACCATTCCCTAGGCTTCGCGGGTGAAGGGAGGCGGCAGGACGACTAGTTCCGGGTCACAGGGCAAAAGCTGGGACCCTGGTGGTCCTGTCCCATGGGACCTGGAGCTACTGACGATGACAGAGGGATGTCCTCTTAGAAATCCCACCAGAGGTGACTTTTCTCTTCTCCCCACTCTCCAATCTCCTGCCTCCCTGTGGTCCAATGCAGCAGGAAGCCAGTGGTCCTGGGAGCTGGGGAGCCTGGGCCTCAAGGGTCAGCTCCGGGAGACAGAGCAGAGCAGGGAAGGGCGCTGGGAGAGGGAGGCAGGTGGGCCCAGGGGCTGCACGGCTCCAAGTCATCTTTCAGTCTTCAGACTTGTGGTTCAGTAAATCCACTGGATAAATGAGTAAACTGGTAAATGTATATGGAAACTCCTCATCATTTTTTGGAAATGTGTCTAGTTGATTGTAGAAAATAAGATCAAGAAGTTGTGTGCGTTTCCAGTGTTAGAGTTCCCCCATCTCTACAACAAACATAGCTTTGGGGCATGAAAAAACCCAAGCCTTTCTTATTCCTTTAGTCATTCTGAATAATTCAATCAATCAGATTTGATAGTAGCAGTTAGGCAAGTAATAAGATACACTTAGTGTAAGAAAATATTTTGAGCTTCACCTGGTGCTGTGACGGTGGCAAGGACACAGATGTCATCGTGTATTTATTTATTGAACCAGGCGCTTTCCTTCCTGCTGCACAGGCAGGCAAGGCTCAGAAAATCCAGTGGGGGAGGGGGGGGCTTTGGCCGCCCCCCCCCCCCCCCCCCCCCGCATTCCTGGCTGCAGACATTTTGTTCCCAGAGATTGTTTTCCTCCCCTGGAAAGTGGCACATAGTAAAATAGAAAAATACCTGAAGCCCAGAGAGGATTTCATGTCTTACCTCCAGCCAATAGCTTGAGCTTCCTCTCCCACAAACTCTGTCCTCAGGGTGTCTGGTCAGATTGCAGGGTTTGTTTCAGCAATTTTAATCTTGTTGGGAGAGTTTTCTGGGGAGCAGGGGAATGACCTCCAGGAGACAAAAGAGAGAAGAGAAGCAACCTGAGCTGGGGAAATCCACTTTTCAGTCCACACGGGAGTAAGTCATTCTATTTTATTTGTGTCAGTGGGGTGGTGAATGAATAGATGTATAAGGAGTGTGTGTGAAAACCCAACCTGCCCCCCCCCCCCCAGGAGGCAGTAAGGGTGGGGATTGGAATGTAGGGATTTCAAAGACTATCAGGTCTGATAAGTCTGTTGTGCGGGTAGCTAGAGAAGAAAATGGATTCCTTGTCTTCTTTTTGCACCTGTTACATTCTATTCCCAAACCCTCTATTTTCATGTTCTTATGTACTCTTAGTTCTCACTCAATTTATAATCCTGTTCCCAAAGCACAAAACCATCCTAAGTTGGCGAGATCCCGAGGAACTTCTAAGGTTAGCGCCCCCCTTCCCCTCCTTCATTGATGGACCCAGCCTTCTCCTGCCCCAAATTAAATCGTGTAGACCCATGCACTGAGCATTAAATCAGAATCTCTAGGGGGTGGGACCCAGACATAGGTCTTCTTCCTCTTTGTAAGTCAGGAAATTGAGGCCCAAAGAGTCCTCTGCCTAAGGGAGCACCTAAATGATTATACCGAGCAAAACATCAGCCTTCCATGCAGCTGCCCATCTTCCAGAGTGCAAGAGCACTCCTCTGCCAGGTGTTTTGCCATGGGAGAATGCTGAGAGCACTTTAAAGCTTCCCTCAGTGAATAACTTTAATTAGTGGTTTTCAAAGTGTGGTCCATGGACCCCTGGGGGTCCCTAATGACCTTTCAGAGGATCTGCCAGATCAAAACTATTATCACAAAAATACTGAAACATTATTTGTCTTTTTCACTGTTTTGACATATGGAGTGATGATAAAAAGCAATAGATGGTAAAACTGTTGGTGGTTTAGCATGAACCTAGGCAGTGGTCCCAAATTATACTAGTTGTCATAGAATTCTTCACTGCCATACAGCCGTGGTTAAAAACAAACCAAAACCCAAAACATTTTGCTTGCTTGTGTTTCGGATGCAGCAATAAAAATTGTTAATTTCATTAAATCTTGATAAAGCCCTTTTTCTGCCCTGTAAGGAAATGGGAAATATGCCCAGAGCATCTCTGCTGGATTTCCTTGAGATGATAGTCATCTTGAGGGAAAGCACCTGTCTGATTGTTTAAGTTGCAAATTGAACTAGCCACTTTTTCATGGAGTACAATTTTTACTTGGAAGAACAATGAACAAATGATGATTATCCTGCCTCGGATATTTGGCAAACATTGTCTTGAAAATTAACAAAGTAGACCTGCCACTTCAAGGAAAACTAATAGTATTTGTTCCTAGTGATAAAAATCCAAACTTTTTAAAAAGGTACAAACTTCCAGCTATAAAATAAGTAAGTCCTGAAAATGTTGTGTACAGTATGGTGACTGTAGTTAATAATGTATTGTGTATTTGAAAGTTGCTGAGAGAGTAGATCCTAAAAGTTCTCATGACAAGAAAAAGAAATTTGTAACTGTGGTGATTGTTGTTAACTAGACTTATTGCAGTGATCATTTCACAAGGTATACAAATATCGAATCATTATGTCATACACCTGAAACTAATGTAATGTTATATGTCAGTTATACCCCAATTAAAAAAAAAAAACCAAGCTTTCAAGCTATCACTTCAGTCCCTTCTCTGAACTAAGAACTTCCATTCTCCCCCTTTCCCAGGGCTTGTTATTTGTTTGTTTAGTGACTTTTCTGAACTAATTCTTTAAGTCAGTATTCTTTATTGTTTCTGGTCACTGAAGTCTGCTCAGTTTTACTTAGTGGTTGACTAATGACTACATGGAGATTTCCTTAGATGCCTGGAACAAGTAAGTCTCCCAGTTTTTGTTGAGAGACTCTGTGCACATGTTGGGGCATGCCTTCAACACTCAGCCAAGCAGTGGGCAACTCTGTCTTAGCCTTCACTTCCTGCTAGCACGAAGACTTCAGGTCAGAGTTGAGAGCTTAATGTCTTCTCAGGTCTTTCCTGAGCATACATATAGCCGTGGACATGCTCACAGCCATACACATGTGCATGGCCTTCTGGATTCCCAGAAACATGTTGGAGCTTTTCAATGCCCCCTATGGACATCTCATTCCCTAGCTTTCCCTTTTAATCTTTCTGGTTAGCCTGTTGTTTGTCTCGCCAGTTATCCACTGCCTCAGGCAGCCATCATGTTAAACAGTTGCCTCTGAATTTCTTCCTGACAAATGTCTCAGGGAAAATGTTCTTCAGTCTAGTTGAACTCTGAATCAGGACACATAAACACAGTCTTATTAATGTGTTATTTATTTATTTGAGAGAGAGAGTGAGCAGGAGAGAGCGCATAAGCCATGGGAGGGGCAGAGAAGCAGACTCCCCGCTGAGCAGGGAGCCCAACACGGGACTCAATTCCAGAACCCTGGGATCATGACCTGAGCCAAAGGCAGACGTTTCACCGACTGAGCCACCCAGCAGATCTTTCTGGGAGCCAGCAGACAGATCAGATGACAATTCCCTGGGAATGGGGGCTTTGGAGTTGCTTCAACCGTGTTCGGCCCCTTCTGTGGCTGCCAGACTGCTGATTTTCGCCGTGATTGTGAACACTTGGTTTACAGGACTCCATGGAGGTGGGGATGAGGGATAGGACAGGGGAAGTTACAACACCAGAAAATTTGCTCTTCTTCCTGAGATTCAGTAATTTTTCTTGAATAAATCCCCCTCAGATTGTCTTTGGTTAATTTTCAGAATTCTGAAAAAGTTGATTCAGACACATTTTGCCAGCATTCTTGTTGCTTTTACAGAGGAGAAGATTTTCAGTAGTCTTTACTCTGCCATTTTACTGATGTCCTCCATCCTTCCACTGCTACCAAGCAACTTAGCACAGAATTGACTTACATAGTTATGATCAATTAACATTGGTATTCTTTCCCTAACCAGAAATTTCAAAAACTTGTATCCTTCATCAGAAGCTTGACAGTTTGCCAGTACTTCCAAATTATTCTGGAAAGAGCAGTAGGAATATTAATTAATGTGATTTTTAAAAAAAATATTGTATAATGAAATGTAATGTTTAGAAGATCTCGTGAACCAAGTTCCTCCAGATGAGCAATACATGATGTTACAAAATCACATATGGGTAAAATGCATGTAAAATGCAGTCTAGATGAATGGATTTTATGTAACTATATGATAGAGTTTCAGATTCCACATTGCATCCACTCTTTGTATAGTAGTGAAGATTATCTGCAATCATATGAAAAGACTATTAAAATACTCTTCCTTTTCCAACTGCATATCTGCATGAGGCCAGATTTTCTCCCTATACTTCAACCAAACCAAAGTATTGCATCACAATGCAGAAGCAGATAAAAAAAAACCCAGCTGTCTTTTATTAGGCCAGATATTAGATGTGTGAAAAAATGTAAAGCAATGCTATTCTTATGAAATTTTACTTTGTTTAGGAAAAATATAGGTAGCATATAAATGTATGCTATCCATGCTCACATGTAATGAGCTTATTTTTGTTATTTTTAAATGAATAAACGTTTTCAATTTTTCTCAGTTTTAATTTTAATATGGTAAATATTGACAGACATAACCCTCATAAACAAACGTTCTTGGGAGTCCTCAATTGTTTTTGAGAGTGTATAAAGGGGTCCTATTGCCCAAATATCTAAGAACCTCTGGTTTAGACCAACCCAGGGGGTTCAAGCCCAGAAGAAGCCCCATCCACTTAAGGTCACATGTGCCTCTTTTTCTTTAACATGGAAATGATTAATTTAGAAAGAATGTAGAGTATTCCAACAAGACTTCCACAGCAAGGCAGGGGAATGCTGCTGCTTCCTTTGGCCAAAAGGAAAGATATGCAAGGTGGGAGTTGTTCAGGGAATTTCTTCCGGGAAGCTTTTGCATTCCTGTCAAATCACTGTGGGGCACACAGGTCACTCTGCCAGCATCTTGCAGATTCTAAAGCCCAACCCAACTCTCACCATTTAGCTGCCCCCACTGAAGTCCCCTCTTGGAGCTTCCCTTGCTCTTCCAGTTTCCACCTGACAACTTAGCACAGAACTGACCTACGAGGTCAGACTGTTTCTCCCAGTAGACTTTCAGTCATTTTAGGACTGGACATGACGTGGCACGCATCTCCTTGACTCTTGCTCGGCACTCAACATAATACTGGGCACCAGAACAAAGTCTTCACGAGTGTGTCAGTTGACCGATGCAGATGAACACTTAGGACAGAAACAGTGTATTTGCAAAATTGATTGCTCTACATCTGTCACTTCCTTTTTCTGAATGTGAGTTTTCTAACACGATGTACCAAGCCCGGCTTCAGAGTAGAAGGCTCTGGTTTCCTAGCCCAGCTCCATCACTTACCAACTTTGTCACTTTGGGGAAATTACTCAACCCCTTTGAGCCTCAGTTTTGCATGCAGGGAGCAGCACGCACATTGTTTACTAGAGGGGACATTCAACAAATGTAGCACTCCTGGCCGAATGTTCTCCCTCTCTTAAGATGCTTAGAGATAATGATCAAGGACGTGTCAACCACAAACCATAAGTCACTGAAAAGAGGTCATTAGCCAGTGAGAAGAACTGTACTTAATTAACTTCTGAGAGGTCAGTTATGCTTTTTCCTCTTTGGTAGACATAGGACGATTTGTAAATCTTCTATCGGCTGAAACACATACTCCATAAAATCATATATTACTAAATCATAACGTTCTCCCATTTGCTTATTTAGTCATTCAGAAGTGAAATATATTTAACCCAATTATTTTCTCCATATTTTTTCTAAAATTTCTTTGGTTTTCCATCCTTGGTTCTTGAGAACCATCCCTGTTCCCTGCCTTGAATGCTTTCTTACCTGGTCCTTTGGCCTCTCCGCCTTATTTCCTTCTCTCCCTTTCTGTTCTTTCCACACAATCTTGGTACTTTCGGGGCAGGTGGTTTCCCTGGCATAGGGACCATGTCTGGATAAATCAGGAAATCAGAATTACTTGGGATTTCCCAGTAGCCCACGGTACTATTCTGTGCTCTTTGTAAGTTCCTATCTGAGGCCAGGTCTCCAAGAATTAATGGAAAAGAGGCAAGCGGGCAGTGGTGTGGGCCATGTGACGCTCAAACGAAGGCCCCCTTCTCTTCATTCAGCTTTAATTCAGCTCAGCTGAGGAGACCTACGTGTAAGTAATCCTCATTATTTAGGATTACTTACTTGAGGATGAGGTGGTCTCCAAGGGTGGGCCCAGGACAATTTGTAGCAGAATGTGTTTGGGATCTCTTTTTTTCTTTTTTAAAGGTTTATTTATTTATTTGAGGGGGGAGGGGCAGAGGGAGAGGGAGAAGCACCCTCCCCGCCGAGCAGGGAGCCCAACACGGGGCTCTAACACAACCCTACCCGAAATCAAGAGTCAGATGCTCAATCGACTGAGCCACCCAGGCGCCCCTGTTTAGGATCTTTAAAAGCAGATTCTCAGGCCTTTTACCCATGGATTCTGATTCAAAAATTTTAAATGGAGTTTCCTGATGCTTCTTCTGCACACTTCTTGAGAACCCAAGGCAATCTGGTCTTAGCACTCTCATTTTTTTTTTTAAATTGAGTTATATTTGGGGCACGTGGGTGGCTCAGTCATTAAGCTTCTGCCTTCGGCTCAGGTCATGATCCCAGGGTCCTGGGATCGAGCCCCACATCGGGCTCCCTGCTCAGTGGGAAGCCCGCTTCTCCCTCTCCCACTCCCCTGCTTGTGTTCCCTCTCTCACTGTGTCTCTCTCTGTCAAATAAATAAAGAAAATCTTTAAAAAAATAGTTATATTTGACGTACAACATTGTGTATGTTTTAAGGTGTACAGCATATTGATTTGATGCATTTATGATTGCCATAGCAGTTTTAGCTAATGTTTCTATCACACCATGTAAATACCATTTTAGCCCTTCCACATTCTTACAGAATATATGTGGCATAAAGTTTCTGCTTTGCCAAGCCCGTTCACATTGATTTTCTCATTTGAACCTCAGAATAACCTTGTGAAGTAGACAGGAGGGGCAGGTACTTTTCCTCTAGAAAGGTACCCTAAATTTCAGTCTCCCCATGTTGTTGGCCAAGACAAATCTGAATATCAGCGGTGGCCAGCCTCAGCCACCCCTGATGGGCTTCTACTTGGGAATCAGATTATTAAAAACCAAGATATTAACAAAATTGGAATTAGTCTATGATTTTTAAAAATGAGGTGTGTGTGAGCAGGCACCCAACTATTTTTTTTTTTTAGATTTTATTTATTTATTTGACAGAGGCAGAGAGATCACAAGTAGGCAGAGAGGCAGGCAGAGAGAGGGGGAAGCAGGCTCCCTGCTGAGCAGAGAGCCCAATGCGGGGCTCGATCCCAGGACCTTGAGATCATGACCTGAGCCGAAGGCAGACTCTTAACCAACTGAGCCACGCAGGTGCCCCAAACACCCAACCATTGAGGGCTTATGAGCACATATGAGCTTGGGGAGACAGAAGGATGCCTTCAGCGAGAAGAAAGCAAATAAGAAAGACTGTGTGCCATTGAGTGTCTAACAATGACCCTTCTAGGTTAGATATTGGTGCACATTTTGTGCAAATCAGTCAATAAATATCTAAACATCACCTCTAATTCTGGCCAGACCCACAACTCCTGCCTTCTGAAAATGCTGATTTACTTTTGAGCTGGATACTGCATCCAGTGAGACCAGCAATGTTATAGCTACACTGAGGTCAATTGAGATAAAGGAGTGCAAATTACAAAGCAAGTGTAACAAGTTTTTATTGGGACTGCAGAGCCTGGAGGCCCTAGTGGGAAAGGTCAGGAAAGCCTGTTAGGCTTGAGTTAATAAAGGGAGGGGCCACAGGAGTACCATCTCTCCTGGAGCAGGGAGAGCAGGCTCAGCATGATCCAGGATTCAGTTTCTTCCCTGCTGGGTCCAAGCCAAACACCTGACTTGGTCTATGTAAGTCAGGATGGCGTGTGGACATGGGTTTCCAGCCAGAGGGGCTCATGGGGTGGGGTTTAGACTTCATAGTCATGTAAAATGAAGAGAAATGGCACCATTCTTCATACACATAATCCCAGTGTGGTACCTTTACAGCCTCCTGGGAAGAACCTTGCCTTCTCAGCACAGGCTTAAAAAGAGCAATTGCTTATGCTCTTCCACTGCATGGGGTCGAATTCTTCAGTTGTTTTTATACAATGTCTCACTCCAGAAAATGATGTTTTTTTTTTTTTTTCAAATTCCCATAGCATAAAAAAAGACTTAAAATAAAAGGAGAAAAGAAGAAACTAGAATATCAGATGCTTCCCCATTCATCTGAATAAGTCTCAGCATTTTTCAAGTTGGGGTAATATTGTGAAAAGTTCTAAGGGAAGATGCTGAGCTTCCTGGGTTCTCAGCTCGAGGGCAACTGGAACTCAGGAGCTGGTTGCCTCTGACCACGAGCACCTTTGCAGGGAGACCACAGATCTCTTTGAGGGTGCAGCAAAAACCATGGTGGTTTTCTGTGTGCCATGACGTGAAAGAGTTGGCATGTCCGTCCAAACCCAGCAAACTTACCTGTTTATTCTCTTCCTCCTAGCTGTATCCCAGATGACGCTGCTGTTTACCAAATCTCCGCTAAAAACTGTTCCAGAATGATTTGCTGCTCTGCGTCTGTTGAATTCACGTGCTCAGCAGAGAACCCAGAGCTCTCTCCCAGCCGGAAGGATGGCGGGGGCACGGGCTGGAAACATGCAACAGAGGCATGTGTGCAGGAGAAAACAAATCAGCTCGATGAGAAAGAATATCCTTGCAAGGGGGAAGAAAGTATCTCCGCAGGTTGTCGCATGTCAGCTGATGCCCCCTCCTCCAAACTCAGCTGTCCATGCTCACTCCAGTTATTGGTCAATAGAGGCACTAGTGCCTCCAGTTCTGAAAATCCCCGGGATGTTAAAGGAACGAGGCCAACGGAAGAGGCTCATGATCTGGATGACGCAGAGGTGGTTGCAGATGGGTTGCTTTTCTCTAATTCAAGTTATATTCCCACTAAACAAAACGTCTGTTGCCACAGAACTGTGCATTCCAAAGTATCGAGGCTAACGGATGGTGCCTTAAACAGTGATGACCCTCATGAGGAAGTCTCAGATTCTGGGCAAGCAGAACCCAAAGTGCAGAAATACATCAGCTTCAGCCGGCCCCTGTCGGAGGCGACTGCATCCGTCTGTCCAGGTGACAGGGCCACGATCAAGCAGCAAGTCAGCCCACAGGTGTCCAGTGAAGACTCTGACAGTGACTATGAACTTTGCCCAGAGATAACCCTAACCTGCACCGAGGAGTTTTCAGATGATGACCTAGAGTATCTGGAATGTTCCGACGTTATGACGGATTACTCTAATGCAGTTTGGCAAAGGAACCTGCAGGGGACTGAGCAGGTTTTTTTATTAGAAAGCGATGACGAAGAGATAGAATTCAGTGCGTGTTGCCTGGGTGGGTGTGAGCATCTCCTCAGTGAAATGGGTTGTGGGCCTCGGGTGTCAGATGACACCAGGCCTATGGATGCCACCACTGGCTTCTGCGGTTATCACTCACAACCCCAAGAAGTGGGGGTGAGGAGCAGCCAAGCCTCCACCCACAGTCCCTCATCCCTGCAAACGGGGATGATTCTGACTTTGGGACCTCACCGGGACGCAACGTCTACAGTGACAGACCAGGGGAGATATAAGCCACCCACTGCTTCTGAGGCCGCTGAAAATGATTATCCAGGAATTCGAAGAGAAACCAGAGACAGCCACCAGGCAGGAGAGGAATTCACCAGTGACAATCTGCTAAACATGGATAAAGCAGTGATAGAGATGGCGATGAAGCGCTTGTCTGGTGAGTTAGAAAAGTCAGGGGCGAACCAGTGGTTGGAGATCGCAGCCGAGGAAAAAGTAAGGGATGAGGGTTCATTGACCAAGAGGGGCTCAGAGAAACCTGACAGGGTGAGGCGGCCCAGCATGAGAGGAAAACCCAAAAAGCTGAGCCCCAACTGGAAAGAAAGTGCAACAGAAGGCACCCTTAATCTCCTCTATCCCAAAGAACCTGTTAAGCACCCACTAACCCAGAGTGATAAGAGAGACGGTTCTCATGCCGGAGCACAAGCTGCCGAGTGGAATTCCCAGTTCCCTGAAGGAGAATGTGCTGTTGCAGCCCAAGCCAAGCAAGAAGCAAAACCCCATGGAACTGCCCCGGGCTCACTCCCCCGAGGAGGGAACTCAGGCTTCTCGGGAGAAGGGGTGCCAGTCCAGAACCTATTCAAAACGAGCAGAGCTCCAGACTGCAGGGCTCATCCTCAGGTAAGGCTCCTCTTTTTAAAAATTACTAGATGGAAGGTATTTGGGGTGTGTGTGTGTGTGTGTATGTCTTCCCTTCATATTCACGATCCCCGTACCACAGTGTAAATCAGAAGCTAGGAGTAGCCGCTGCTGCTGGGAAGGAGATCTGGTTTTGAAAAAAGGCCCAGATAAACCCTAAGCCATCCTAATTATAGCCAAAGACAGAAGTGAGAGGCACTAATGGGATTCCAGACAGCTGGAAAAAGAAATTCGATATTTTGTCGACTGCATGTGTTTTACCAGGCCATGTCCCTATTCAGAACGTTTTTCAAGCAAACGTGTTGGGCGAAGACTTTAAAAGGGAAAAAAAAAATTCTCTGTAGTCATTTTTCAGGAGCCCTTTGAAAACGGTAAGCGCTGGCTTTAATCAGAAATCATCGTAAAAATGAAAGATCTCGGTGTGTCTCAGTGATTTGCAGAGTCCGCTTTCACGGTGCTGGAGAAGGGGGACAGAGTTGGTTTTCTGTGCCCAAAAACCAAAGTGGATTTGTGAACGAATGTTTGTTTTGTTTTTCTTAGATCACAAAGTATGAAAGAGGCTAAGGAAACACTGCCAGGAAATAAATTTGTTTCACCCTGTTACTGATTGGGGGGTTTATTTGAAAGAGATGGAATTAAATTAACAGAAATAGGGCACAAAAGATACTGTGTTTGATATGTGAATTTCTCGTATTAATTTTAAACAGTCCCAAATGGGTTTTGGACTGATGTTGTGCTGTGTGGCCACGATTTTATTTTTGTAGATAACTACCTAAGAAAAGTTATTCAATTATTCTTACTAGACCTGTGTTCTCTCTCCCCCCAACTTCAGAGTAGGAACCTAGTGTTTTTACAGATTGGACATACTCCAAAGAAAATGAAATATTCCCAAATGCATTCACAGTTACTGAACTCTAGCTGTGAAAAAGTAAACATGTAATACATTGGTTTCTAAAGACCCAGTCATAAAGTAGCCAATCTAAAAGTCTCCAGATCTGAGGTAGCTTTTTCCTGAGCAAATTTTCTCTGCCCCATAAGTCACATTTATACTTTACTTTTTGCAGGAGAGCCAGCTTTATGCTATTTGGTTGTTTAACACCTACCACTGGGGTGATCACACGCCAATGACCACAGATGCCTGCCCAGGATAGGTTTATGGAAGTGGTTTAGCCAAAGGTTAATACAAAATGAAGTTGCAGTGTTAATTTTTTCATGTCAGTACACATAGCATTTCCTTTTCTATTCATAAAACGCTCTTCCTGGCTCAGCTAAGTACCTTGTTACAGTTGTTTATCCACATTGAGCATTCCATTGGGCAAATTATCTTCCTGATTAAAGGTGAGGGGGGGGTGAGAGAGGTAAAGTGGCCAAGGAAGAATACTTGGAGGGGAGGAGGCTGGTGACAATGTTAGTTTTAGACCCACCACTGGGGGAGACAATCTCTAGCTTCCTCAGCTGCCAACAATGAGAGGAGCTAAATGAAGGAGCCCCCTTTGTCATCCTCGGCTTGCATCCTTAAACTGAATTCTGAGATCGGGAGTCCTGGTGACAGCAAGCTCCATGCAGCTAAATAAAATGGGCCATCTCGGGAACCACAGTCGTCTGTCTGGTGCACATTCTTGTCTCCATCAAAGTTCTTGTGGGACTGTTTCTTGTACACTCACACACACTCACCTTTCCAGCTATCGGCTCCAGGTCTGAGGTGCGTGTTTTGTGTTTTGTGGCGTGACTCCAGCAATTACCTCAGACCCATAAAGGTGACTTTTTAGGAAGCTTGCATTCTGCAGGTAGTTGGGCTGTCTCTCACTTTGCTGTGCTCAGTAGCAGAGCCAGCCTCTCACTCAAGGGCGACCAGAAATGTGAATGGAAGTTGGAGATTCAGGGGCGGTTCTGTGCAGCCTGAAGTTAGAAATAGGAGCTCTGTATCTGTGGCATTTATTTTCCCTTAACTAAAGCGGGAAAATTCTGCCCCAGGGCCAGGGGCATAGTGAGAGCAAATTCTTTTATCCATGTAGAAAGTTACTAAATGTAGGAGATGCCTATGTCCCTTACATGCATATACAATATAAGCCAAATTTACAGCGAAGGGCTAAATATCATTCTAAATGTGACACAAAAGCATGAGAAGGTCCCTGGGAGCTAAATCAGACTTTTTTAAAGTACTGCTGAAAAAAAGTTGGTGAATCTTTCGATAAGTCAAAAAGACATTTTAAATATTTATTCTCAGACACCTGACACTTGTGGGATCTTAAAATTCAAAATGGTTAAAAATCCTTGGTTGGGGGGTAATATTAATAAATCTGCCCACTCCTGACTCTTGCCTGATACACTTACCTTTAGGTGTCTTTTTGTAGAAACAGTGACCGTCAGCTTATCTTTTAGTAGGTTGTCTTCATCTGTATATTGCTTTTAGCATTCTGAGGAAAAGTCCATACCTCTAATTCTGCATTTTAAGAACAAGGCTATATTGTAGAATATCTCCTGCCTAAACATAGATCTGCAGGTGTATTTACCTCCTGTCTTCCCCTCCTGCTTTTACAATGTAAGACCATCTTGTGCTGATTTGTGTGGAAATAGTATTTACCCAGGCTAGGATTGGAAAGCCCCCAGTTTCTCTCCATTTATGGAAGATTCCAAAGTTAATCCCAGTTTGGGAGTGGAAAACAGAGAGGGTACCCCAGGCTAACTTGAATCATCTTCAAGGATCACACCACCAATCCTTCACCTTGGTTTTGCTCTTGCTTTTATGATCCAACTCAGAGGCAAGGCCTGACGACCTGCCCTCTTAAGTTTCCTTCTAGCCACACTGGGGTAAGATCATCCTCACTCTTAAATCAGAAGTGCTGTGTCTGTCCTTCTGCATCGCTGCCCAGCTGCACCCCAGAGAGATTTGCATTTCTCTTTGGGGTCATGGGATCTCAAGTGTACAGTATGAAAGTATAATCTTAGGTTTTGAGAGTTAAGAATCTTCCTGATCAGGAATCAACACTAAGCATAGAAGGTGAGCTCCTTGACAGCAGGGAGTTTGGTCACTGTATTTTATTCATGGATGGGTCCCACGTCCTTGGAATCATGCTGGCTACATAGTAGGCACTCAAGAATTGAAAGAATAAGTAGCCATATGAGACAAGATTTAATTCCATTAATTCAGTAGTGATCATTGGTCTCAACCACTTTTTATGGCCTTTGGTGCCATAAATACTTTCTTTGGTTCCCTTCACGTACCAATTTTCCACTTGCCAAATTGCTTCCATTGCTCTTTGGGCCCTGGGAATGGATTACTTTGTACTAAACTGTAAACACCTTGCACTTGGGTTCCCTTGTGTATGCTGATGATTCACACATAACCTTGGCCTCATCAGTGCCTTGTTAGCTTTCCCAGATTGCTGCCTAGACCCAGGAAGACTTTACCACATTCCCCTAGCATTCAAGACCCTCTGCCATATTGCTTCCATTTACCTCTGAGTGGCAAAGCAGACAAACACACCAGTTTCTTCATCTGGAAAATGAAGCTTTCTCACAGATGTGTGGTGTTTCTTCTGTCTTCCTGCCTGGAATGCCCTCACCTGGCTTGTTGCCAGATCAGCTCCTTTCATCTTTCAGGACCAAGATCCTGCAAGGTACTTCAGATGCACCCCACCCCTGAAGCACAGTCCCCATCCCTAACTATGATTTCTCTTTCCACAGCATTCTTGTTCGCATACTCTGTGTAAGGCTCTGGACCTGAGTTTGGGTCCTGCCCCACTACTTTCTGATTCTGTGACCTTGGGAAAAACTACCTAAGCTCTCCCAGGCCCAGTTTCCTCATCTAAAACAGAAAACAGAAATGATAATACTAATAATAATACCTCATAGAGTGTTGTGAGGATTAAAGTCTTGCATGAAAATGCTTATCATAGTACCTATTATGCAGTTAACATTTAATGAGTATTATCATTTTTATTTTGGTTATTATTTCCTTTTTTAAAAAAGATTTTATTTTTACTTAAAATTAATCTCTACACCCAACATGGGGCTCAAACTCACAACCACAAGATGAAGAGTTGCATTCTCTACTGACTGAGCCAGCCAGGCCTCCCTGTTATTTAATACTCTGTCCTTTTCGCCCATATTAATAAGACAGATCGAGGGCTGGCTGTGAGTGGTTTTATACTTTTTAATAGAAATTTTCATTGAGATAATTGTACATGCACACACAGCTGTCAGAAACAGCATGAGAGATCTTATACACGTTGCCCCGGTTTCCCCTACAGTAACATTTTGTAACACTATAGCACAATATCACAACCAAGGTATTGATATTGATACCATCTAGTGATCTTATTCAGATTTTCCCAGTTTTACTTGTGTGTGTGTGCGTACGTGTGCACACACACATGCACGCACATGAAGATCTCTCAAAATTTATCATCTGTGTGGGCTTGTGTGATAAATGTAGCGTGAAACTTCATGCTAATCTGAGTTCAGCCTAGGAGCTAGGCAGGTGGTACAATAACACAGTATCTGGCAGCTTGAAATGGTCATGGCCATCCAGTAACAGGCAGGACACATAGTAGGTCTCCAATAAATATATATATATTTTTTTAGCATAGGAAAATATCAAGCAGGGACCCCACCCCACGGTTGACCCGGAAAGTAACACAAACATTTGTTTTGTTTTTAATCACAAAGCCTACTCTGGCTCAGTCAGTTAAGCGTCTTCCTTCAACTCAGATCATGATCCCGGGGTCCTGGGATAAGAGTCCCACTTCGGGCTCCCTCCTCGGTGGGGACCCTGCTTCTCCCTCTGCCTGCTGCTCCCCCTGCATGTGCACTCTAGTAAATAGATAAAATCTTAAAAAAAAAAAAAAGGAAAATATCGTGCAGATAATCTAAACCTCCTTGTAATGTAGTTTTCATCCCTGGGAGAGAGCAACCTGAGATTTGAGTTCATCTGTATAATAAAATGCACCCCCCCCTCCAATAACAACTGTTCAAACGGTCTCCAGAAGGCGGATAAGCCAGCTATCTACCAATGATAGGAAGGGCCGAAGTTTATAATCGCTCAACTCTTCAGCACGTAGCAGTCAGGCCTCTTGCCAACACCACCCCACGGTTGACCTGGCAAGTAACACAAACATTTGTTTTGTTTTTAATCACAAAGCCTACTTTGTGATTAAATCACAAAGCCGCTTCTGCCAAATACCATTACTGCCCTGCACCTGCAGGATCGCCGATGCCCTGGCTCCCCGCGGTAATTGTACTCAACGATTGTTAAATAATCAATGGAAACTCACTTGAACCTCCAGCCTTGCTACTCACAGTGCAGTCTGCAGGCCAGCTTGTCAAAGTATAGACCCTCAAACCCTGCCCCAGCCTCATGAAATCAGGATCTGCATTTTAACCTGATTCCTGGGTGATTCATATACACACTGAAGTTCCAGAAGTTCTGGTCTACAGAGGGGAGATCTTTCTCAGATTAGAAAAGACTCTAACCCAGAGGGCTGGCTGGCTGGCTAGAACCCGAACACAGTCTGATTCCTGAGTTCGGCCCACAGAGATTCTGATGTAATTTGGTCTGAGCGTGGCTTGGGCGTTGGGGATTTTAAAAGCTCCCGGATGGTTCTCTGGACCCACAAATTTGAGAATCTTAGCTGTGCTTTAGAACCATCCCTGTTATTTTCTAAATGTAGAGATGCCTAGGCTCCACCCCTGGAAGTTCTGACGTCAGTAGTCCTAGGGTCCTAGGGCTCAGGCTCGTAGACCTGCAGCCCTTAGTGGAATGGAAGGGTCGCCCTGGGAGGCTCCAGGTTGAAGACCCGAAGAGCAGGGCTGCAGCCTGTAGGGAGCTGAAGGTTGTACAGCTCATGAAAGCACTCTATCAGTGAGTCGGGAGCCCCTTGCCCCAGATTTCCCTCCAGTCTTAGCTGAGGAGCCCAGCACCAGGTTATTCAGTACTACTTTTCAAACAGGCAGTGGGTATTCGCCACCCAGATGTTGCTGGTCTCGTGACATATATGCATGCCGGAAATACCTCGTATTCTGCTAAAATCACAGCCTTTCAAGTGATCAGGGCTTTTGGGGAAAATAGCATTCCCTGCAGGTCGCTTCACAAACAGGTCATTGGAAAACCAGAGACAGAAGCAAAAAAATGTGCGCAGGAAGTCCCCTTGGACGGTCCAGGGAGGCAGCCCAGGTTGGCTGGGGGTTGCTAGGGCGGATATTCAGATAACTGCGTGGAAATGTTGGCAGCCCTCATGTTAGGCCAGTGGGAGGGTGCTGAGGCTGCAGGGACAGGAAGGGGAATCTCCACGCCAGCGTGGCTGGGCCTGGGAGGGTGGGGTGCAACCTGGCCTCAGACCCACCGGCCTAGAGTGCCCGTCTCAGGAGAGAAGAGTGCAGGGCAGGCCTCATTTTTAATTTTATTCAAATACGCCTAGAGTTTCTGCTGTCAGTGCAAAAGTTGAGTTGAAGGCTCTTCCCTTTCCAGCTCAAGATTCTCTGCTTGACCCCAGCGCTTCGGGGGCCCCTTGGCCTAGGAGAGACCACGTAGGAACCAATGCAGCATCTACGTCACAGCGACGTCATTCCCCTACTCACCCATCTCAGAGGGGTAACTCGTTACAGATCCCGTGTTGTAGCACAGAGACACCAGGGCCCGCAGCCTGCTTCTGCTCGGGGCTCAGGGCAGTGCGGCTCCCCCTGGAGGGCGTGGATTATTTGCACTGGATTCACCTGCTATGGTGCATGTTTAGCTCTCTAAATTTTGCCTCAGGCTTGTTGAGTTGGCACTTGGAACCAGCGCCGGAGGTGGTTCCCGTGGGCAGTACAATTCCAATCATGGACTTCATGAGACCGAGATCTCGAGTGAATACTACCACCTGAGGCGTTCCCATAAAGAATCACAGGATTTTGGACGCAACAGGAAGTGTCGGGCTTGTCAGGTGTAACCCCTTTGCCCTAAGGGGGAAAAACCCCTCATGATTTGGATGTTTCTCTGCTTTCTACTTGGCTTGCTCTAAATGCAGCTTGTGCCTCACCTGTCCAGCAACTGAAATAAATACAGATCCTGATTTATTGTAACTAATCCGAAACAGGTGTGCTGTCTACAGCTGAGCTTTATTTTAAGGAGTAGTTCAGTGACCGGAATTTGGGTGGCAGCAGTGGAGGCGGACGGAGAAGGGTCGCATGGCTGCTTGTGGGGGTTTAAGTCCTTGTAGCAAATCTCTCACCACTGCCTTGGATGGGAGCTGAGTGCCACAGACATGCCTTGTTGGTGTTTTTCGGCTATGACGGCGGAGAAAGAACTTGCTTCACTGATAATGGGACAGGAAAAATGTTGGATTAACTACCACCTATTAATATAAATGATAAAACTCTGGCAGAACAGGGTGGGGGCAGCCCTTGGTAGATCAATAGATAAACCAAACAAAGTAGAGAGTACAGAATCAGACCCAAGAATATACTGGAATTTGATTTATGTTGGAAATAGCCTCTCAAGTTTTAGGAAAGAAACAACATCTTCAATGCTGACACGATTAGCCATCTATGTGGAGAAAAAAAAAAAGACCAGTACTTTTCAGTGGACCCAAATAAACTCCAGATGGATCTTTGAGTCAAATATATTTTAAAAAGCCCCAAATTATAAACTACTAGAAAAAATATTGGAAACTGTTTTTATGAACTTGAAAGCCATAAGATCTTCTTGGGACACAAAGGACGAAAAAGAAAGAAAGAAAACATTGATCATTTTGGTTACATCAAGTTAATTTCTATATAACAAAAAATGTCATAGACAAAATTAAGTGAAAGTGAGATACTGGAAGAAATATGTAGGACATATGTAACAGACGAAGATTAATTTCCAAAGTATATGAAAAGCAGATAAGAAAACACATCCCTAATGGTTGAATTTTAAGGGAAGTAAATGCGAAGTTCATAGACTAGGATATACAAATGGTCACTCAACATGGGAGATGTTCAACCTCATGAGTAGTTAGGAAAATATAAATTTTAAACATAATATCTCTCACCCATCAGATAGGCAAAAAATTTACAGGATGGGAGACAATATCAAGGTGTTGAGACTATGGAGAAATGGGTACTTTGTCAGCAAGTGTATAACTTGGTGATATCTTTTAAACTTAAAGAGGGCATTACCTGCTATCCTGCAGTTTCATGGGCCCAAGGAGACACGTACCATGACGTAGAGCGAGAAAGGTATATTACAGAATGATCCACAGAACATGGTACCATGTATGTACCCACCCCGAACCAACCCATAACCGTATATGTCATTTGCACCTACACATGGGAGTACATAAAATTATCTTTGTTAAGTGTAGAAGGATCCACACCAAAGTGACAACCGTGATAACTCCGGGAAGAGACACAGGAAACTTGCATTTGGACCGTTGATTAGTAATGTTAGAGTTTTTAAGGAAACTATATTCACTTGTTCCTTGTATTATTGAAAACTACTATTTTTTTTAAAAAAGGAGACTAAACGGAGGTCTAGGAATCCGTGATTTGGGTCCTGGTTCTACCATTAGCCAGCTTTGTGTCTCTGAGCCCATTTCTCCTCTTCCTTGGGCCTCTTCCCTCAGTTTTTCCTTAAACTGAAAGGGTTTGAACATGAGTATTTCTAAGTTTCCAAGGCACGAAAATCCTGTGAATCCCTAATTCCATATCAGCCAGCTGCCAAAATAAATATCAAATAGAGTGGAAGAAAATGTGGATCTCAAGGTGAGGAAAGCCTTTCTAAGCATAAGGGGGAAAATCGATAAACCTGACACTGTAAGAATTCTGCATATTAAAAAACTCATAAACAGAATTTAAAAACAAATGAAAACTTAGAAAAATACGTACTCGGGGCGCCTGGGTGGCTCAGTCGTTAAGCGTCTGCCTTCGGCTCGGGTCATGGTCCCAGGGTCCTGGCATCGAGCCCCGCATCGGGCTCCCTGCTCCGCGGGAAGCCTGCTTCTCCCTCCCCCACTCCCCCTGCTTGTGTTCCCTCTCTGCTGTCTCTCTGTCAAATAAATAAATAAAATCTTTAAAAAAAAAAAGAAAGAAAAGTATACTGGTGATATATAGACAAAGAAGACAGCGTAAGAACATGAACAGCTTAATCCAATATAGGCAAAGAAATCATAGTCAATTCATTAAAAAAATGTACAATTACATCATAAACTTAATCAGCTGACTTCCTTCACCGGTTCCTTCCTTCGTCAGTTTTCAGTGATTGCTTTTGAAGTGATAATATCTCCAGCTGATAAGACTGAGGAAAGAGGCTTTCTTCTACTCTGCTGATGGAAGTGCAAATTGGTATCATCTTTCTGGGTAGCAGATTGGCAATATTTACTAATATCTTTAAAATGCGAACTTTGGCCCAGTGATTCACCAAATGCAGTGATGAGAGCTATAAGAGCTAGCTGGACAAGAATGTCCATTGCAGCATGACTTGTAATAACGAAACTTTGGGAACGATCTAGATCTTTAACCGCAGGGGTAGGGGGATGGTTAAATATTGTAGTACAAAATCCTTTGGAACACCACACGGCCGTTACAAATCATGCTTTGAAAACATTTAAGGATATGAGAAAATACTTGCAAACAAATGACGAAGCAATATATATGTAGTCTCTTCCCTTGAAAAACTTGGGTGTCATGAGAGAAAGCTCCAGTTCTTCCCCTGTGATCCCATGGACCCTAACTAAGTGAAACCCCTGGGCACTTTCCTATTCAATGCCTTTACACCTCACTGCAATTCTAGCATAAATGAGTCAGTCTCAAAATCACTTGTTGAGCTCTTGCCTTAGGGAACTGACAAAAACTGGTGGCTTTTAAAAGGAAATAGCCTCGGGGGTGTCTGGGTGGCGCAGTTGGCTAGGCCTCCGACTCTTGATTTTGTTTCGGGTAATGATCTTGGGGTCCTGAGTTTGAGCCGCGCCAGGCTCTGTGCTCAACGGGGAGTCTGCTTGAGATTCTCTCTCCCTCTCCCTCTGTTCTTCCCCACTCCCTGTGGGCTCTCTCTCTTTCTAAAAAATAAATATAGGGGCGCCTGGGTGGCTCAGTCGTTAAGCATCTGCCTTCGGCTCAGGTCATGACCCCAGGGTCCTGGGATCGAGCCCCGCATCAGGCTCCCTGCTCTGCAGAAAGCCTGCTTCTCCCTCTCCCACTCCCCCTGCTTGTGTTCCCTCTCTCGCTGTGTCTCTCTCTGTCAAATAAATAAAGTCTTAAAAAATAGATAAATAATAAAAAATAAATATAAATAAAAGGAAATAGCCTCTATTCTCTTCTCCCAGCTACTTTACAATACAAATAAGCTCCGTTCCATATTTCTTGAAAAACAGCCTATATAATACTACAACTTTTCTAAATCCCTTAAGAGACTGCCCTAAATCTAGCAAGAGAAGCTTTCTTCTTTTTTTTCCTTTTTTTAAAAAATTTTATTATGTTCTGTTAGTCACCATACAATACATCATTAGTTTTTGATGTGGTGATCCACGATCCATTGTTTTCGTATAACACCCAGTGCTTCATGCCGTAGAACCTTTCTCTTTGATCAGTGAAACTTAATTCTCTCTGATGCTGAAAGTTAGATGCTGAGTAGAGGCCCCATGAGCATCCAAGGGGCCTAAATTAATGAGTTAATGTTGTTAAAAATAGAACCCGTAAGTATGGATAAAACCCCCTTTCTTACCATTTTCCTAGAACCCTATATGGTGAGACTGTATTATGTGAGATGTCAGATTTCCCCAGGAGGAAAACTACTCTGTAATGAGAAGCAAGGTGTCCTGACTGTGCCCCCCCATTCATAGGTTAAAGCCCCGTCTCCCACGGTGTTCGTATTTAGAGGTGGGGCCTTTAGGAGGTAATTACGTTTAGAAGAGATCATGAGAGTGGAGACCCCATGATGGGGTTACTGTCCTCATAGGAAGAGGAAGAGAGACGAGAGCTGGCTCTCCCCCCTCTCCCTCCTTCCCTCCTCCCACTTCATGTATGTGCACACGTGTGTCTCTCTCCCTCTCTCCCCCCCTCCCTCGACCTCCCTCCTTCCCTCCCTCTGCTCCCTGTGAGGACATAGCAAGAAGGCAGACATATGCAAGCCAGGAAAAGAGTCCTCACCTGGAACTGCACTGGTCTCCAGAACTAGGAGAAATACGTTTCTGTTGCTTAAGCCTCCCAGTCTATGGCATGTTGTTAGAGCAGCCCAAACAGACTGAGACATACGGCCACCCTCAGAATTCTGAGCCCCAGGTAATGTGGGAGCCATTCAGGGCACTAATGTGGTAAATTACTACAAAGCATGCCTGTAGGCCCCAATAGCTTTCATTTATACCTAATTTAAACCAGAGGTTATTCACTGGGAGCCTGGAAGTTCTTATGAATTATGATTTGGGTATTTTTGTGCTCATTGCATGACACTTACATGATGCTTTAATAAGGCATTTTTCTGAGATGGGATTTTTGTTTACCAAAACCAAGCAACAAGCCAGTCCTACCAGGCAGACGTGTAGTTAGAAAGCGTGATGGAGAAGCTGTTGTGGGGGTGCGCTTTCCGACCATCATCTCAAGTTCTGTACCTGGTCAAAAGTTTGCACTGACTGGAGGGAGAAACAAGTGTCGTCATCCGTAAAAATAGTAACCATTCATAGCGTGTTTGTGTGTTCCGAGTACTGGGTTAATGCCCTACACTTGGTAGTAATCCCTATAATAAAAGTGTGAGCTGACCCACAAAGCTCCAAGAGGTTAATGAACATGCCCACGGTACATCTATTTTAAGTGACAAAACTGGAATTCACATTCACTAAGGAAATCCGATCAGCACAGCACAAACTTCAGGATGAGGAATATGAGGGCCAGTGCATCCTGACGGATGGTAGAGTCAGAATCCTTCAGGTCAAAGAACCCCATTGATTGACTCCAGCATCCGGATGGTGCGTGAAGTTACCGAATTGTCCCCGAGGCAGATGCAGACAGCACCGTGCCCCAACACTCCTCAGTCACCCGGGTTTCCCTGCAGCTGCGGGTGAAGACAGTTTCCAGCTCCCGCTGCCTGAAGCCTTTCTTCACGGCCTGGGAGGTTGTTTGGCCACACAGGACAAGGTAGCTGGAAGTAGGAGACCTCACTTTCCCATAGGATGATTCTAAGGCAGGTGCCACACAGTTTTAGGGCGGTGCCCCATGGGATCCGGCCCCTGTGTCCACACCTGCCACCTGTTCGGTCCCGTGCAGGCTCCTCCCTTCCCTGACTCACACTCCTCTTCTCTCGTGCTCCCTGAGGTCACCTCCCTGAAAGACTCACCGCATCCCCGCTCTTGTCTCACGGTTGGCTTTTTGGAGCGGACTCAAATTAAGACCACTTCCTAAAGCCTCCAGTTAAAGGTTGACTCTTCCATCCCTGGAACACCGAGGGAACTCCCTTGAAAGGCTTGACTGTGAAGGCATCTGGCTGATTCCTTAAGGCCCGGTGTTCAGATGTCACTCATTTCATAACACGTTCAGAATCCTAATGTCCCTGCCTAACCATCCTGCCCTGATGCGCTCCCTCCGCTGAAGTCCTATGGCTCTTCGCTTCACTGACTTAGAGCCTTTGCTGCAAATGACACTGGATTAGACGGACAGTATAATTGTCCCATGATTCCTCATGGGCTAGGGGCGAGCCTTACGGAGCACACACAGGGCCTGATAGTTAGAGATGCCCAATACATGTTGAGTTGAACCCCGGCACGTGATCGGACAGGCCTGCTCGTGAAAGGGGATTTCAACTCAGCAAGTGTGACAAGAGCTTCAGAAACTTTGTAAACCAGAGTCACATGAAAAGATTTGAATTGTAATAATTCATTTCAAACTGTACAACTGTACGAATGTGGAAAAGGAGTGTTTTTGTTTATTAGGGTTGCCATAATAAAATACCATAGACTGGCTGGCTGAAACAACGGAAATTTGCTTTCTCCCGGTTCTGGAGGCTGGACATCCAAAGCCAAGGAGGTAGTTGGCCCGGTAGGTTTCTTCTCGGGCCTCTCTCCGCGGCTTGCAGATGGCTGCCTTCTCACGGCACGTTTTTGTAATGACACCAGTCATACCGGATTAGGGCCCACCCAAATGACCTCCTTTGACCTTAATTACCTCTTTAAAGGCTCTATCCACAAACATCGCTCATTCTGAAGTACAGGGGTTAGGACGTCAACATATGAATTGGGGCGGGGGACACTTTTTAGCCCCTAACGAGTAGTCTATAAATCTCTCATAGACCATTTTGGGGGCATATGTCAATAAGAACGAAGATCTGGAAAGTCAGCATTTAACTATCTCAGACTGAGAAACTCCCACCATTCTGGGAAAGCAAATAGACCCAGTTTCTTCTTGTGGAATGAGGGTGAGCCAGAATGCTGGCTGAGGGACGATCCCAGCAGGTTGTCCAGACCCATGAAACACTGCCTCCAAAGATGAGATCCATGCCCTCCATTCCTAGAACTTGTGAATATATTACCTTACGTGGTGAAAGGGACCTTGTGGATGGAAGCTAGCGTTTTGATATGGGGAAATTACCCATGCTTCTGGCTTTGAATCTGGAGGAAGGGGCCAGGAGTTGGGGAATGCAGGCAGCCTCCAGAAGCTGGAAAAGGCAAAGAGATTCTCTTCTGGAGCCTCTAGAAGGAATGCAGCTTTGCTGATACCTTGATTTTAGTGCCCAGTGAGATCCATGTTGGACTTCGGACTTGCAGAACTGTGAGGTCATAAATTTATATTCTTTTAAGTGACTGAGTTCGTGGTGATTTGTTAGAGCAGCCACAAGAAACTGCTACAGACAGAAAAGGGTAATTTAAAAACAAAGTACCTCAAAGCAAGTCCGGGGATATCTTTCTTCAGGTTTTTTACTTCAGACATCAGAGAAGGAACCCATTCATGACACAGACTTTGCGAATTCCAGTTGTCTTTGACTTAGGAAATCTGATGTGGAAGAGAAAACAAGAAAAATGGCAATCTCTACCCCAGAATGAGGCCGGCTTAATTTAAACTAAGTATAACAGGGGCGCCTGGGTTAAGTCGGTTAAGCGTCTGCCCTTGGCTTAAGTCATGATCCTAGAGTCCTGGGATCGAGTCCCATGTTGGGCTCTCCCTCTCTGCTCTTCCCTCTCTTACTCTCTCACTCTCTCTCAGGTAAATAAGTAAAATCTTTAAAAATAAATAAAGTGTAACATTTGGGAACTCAGGAAGCCTCAGGGAGTGAGGACAGAGCCGTGGACCCCACAGCTAATCCACTCTGGAGTCCCTGGGCCCTTTCGGGACTCTGCCTTGAACATCTCCAAGTGCACAGGCTCAGGTGTGCAGAGGAGCTGAGCACACCTGGGCGGTGGCTGGGCTCCAGAGGAGGCCACGCCCACCGTGCGCCTTCTGACCTCAGGGTGGCGCAGAGGAGGCCGGGAAACCCTGAGCCGCCTCCGGTGCCGGCTTCCTCAAACCTGACCCTACTGACATTTGGAGCTGGATAGCTCTTTGTTAGGGGCAACTGTCCTGCACATTGTAGGATGTTTAACAGCATCTCTGGCCAATCTCACCCCACCCCACCCCTCTGGCTACTTCTCACCTCCACCCCAGCTGCCAACGAAGAATACCTTTGGGCATTGCCACATACCCCTGGGGAAGGGGCAAAAATTACCCCATGTCCATTAGCTCTGGCTAAATTCTGTACCCTCACAGGTGACAAGAGAAGAACAGGTAGGTCATCTAAATCCAGGCTGTCCAACACAAAGGTAAGGCAAGCCACATACATAATTTTTGGCATGTCCACGAGTTGAGCAATCATCACCACTATTTAATTCCAGAATATTCTCATCATCCTCAAAAGAAACCCATAGCCATTAACAGTCATTTCCTATTCTCCTTTCCCCCCAAGCACTGGGCAAACCCTAATTTCCTTTCGGTCTCTATAGATTTGCCTATTCTGGATATTTCATATAACTGGAATCATACAGTATGTGGCTTTTGTGTGTCTGCCTTCTTTCACTTAGAATATTATCATCAAGGGTCATCCATGTTGGATCATCTATCAACACTTCATTCCTTTTTATGGCTGAATAAGATCATACTGTATGGATATACCACATTTATTTTCATCCATTCATCAGCTGATGGACATCTGGGCTGTTTCCACTTTGTAGCTATCATGGATAATGCTGCTATGAACATTCAAGTACAAGGTTTTTGTGTGAACATATGTTTTCAGTTCTCTTGGGCGAATGCCCAGGAGTGGGGTTGCTAGGTGACTTTACATCTAACTTTTTTTATTTTTTTAAATTTTTTACATCTAACTTTTTGAGGAACGGCCATTCTGGTTTCCAAAGCCGCTGTACCATCTACATCCCTACCAGGAGCATCGAGGGGTGAGCCACACACATAAATTTAATTTTTTTGGAAGCTACATTTTAAAGTTATAAGACACAGGTGAAGTAAGGTTTAATTTTTTATTAACTAAATCATTTTTTATTAACGAAATATAACCAAAATATTATTTCAATATATAATCCATATAAAAATGAATGAGATATTTTACGTTCTTTTTTTTCTGGTATTAAGTTTTCAAAATTTTACACTTATATTGTATCTCAATTTGGATGCCAACTATTCACTGGAAACACGTGATCTGTATTTAGATTTCATGAAATTAACAATTGAAAGAGTAGATTCATATACCCAAATTGCTCCAAACCTCCTTAAAAATTTTACTGTATGTATCACACATGTCAGTTTTTGAATTTACATGTCAATTAGTAAAAATTAAATAAAATTTAAAATTCATTTCCTTCGTTGCTCTAGGAACATTTCAAGTGTTCATTAGCCACAAATGGCTAATGTCTTCAGATTGGACATCTCAGTTCTAAGTTATTTCTGTTATAATTGTGATTTTTTTTAAAAAGCATACTGCCCCAGGCCTCGGCCTTGGTTTCTTTTTTCCTCTCCTACAGCTGATTCAGTAACAAATTATAATTTTGTTTTTATTTTGAAAAATAGACTTTTCTTTTTCAGAATAGTTTTTGGCAAAATTGAGCAGAAGCTACAGAGAGTTCCCATGTACCTCCTGCCCCATACATGCACAGCCTCCCCAACTATCAGCATCCCCCACCAGATTGGGACATTTGTTATGGTCGATGAACCTCCATTGACACATCATCATCACCCAGAGTCCATGGGTTACAGTAAGGTTCACTCTTGGTGGTGTACATTCTGTGGGTTTGGACAAATGTATAGTGACATGCACCCACCATTATGGTATGTGGTTCTATTTTTTTTTTAAGAAGGTGGGTGGGGGAGAGAGAGAGAGCAAGGTGGGGCAGAAGGAGAGGGAGAGAGAGAATCTTAAGCAGGCTCCATGCCCAGCACAGAGCCTGACTCAGGGCTCGATCCCATGACCCTGAGATCATGACCTGAGTTGAAATCAAGAGTTGACGGAGCCACCCAGGTGCCCCTGTGGTTCTGTTTTTAAAGGAAAGGGCTGCTTCCTGTATCCCATATATTCCTAGCCATGGTCTACCTGTTTGGACCAAGCGGCAAACAGTAGCAATTGTCACCCCACGAACCCCTCCAGCCTTGCAGCCCTAACCCCGTGGAGCCTTTACTCTTAACACCAAGTTCTAAGGCAGCCCCCCGTGGCCAGGGCCTTCATGTTCCAGTTGGCATCCTGGCAGCCCTGCTGCTTGTCG
The DNA here is from genome assembly GCF_009762305.2 of Zalophus californianus. Taxonomy (NCBI): domain Eukaryota; kingdom Metazoa; phylum Chordata; class Mammalia; order Carnivora; family Otariidae; genus Zalophus; species Zalophus californianus. The sequence continues at coordinate 76,999,494 of NC_045608.1, read as the reverse complement.
GGCAGGCTCCACCGTGTCTCTTGTATCACTTTAAAAACAACATGCCACCCCGCCCCCGAGCCATCTATCAGGTTACTCAGGACAAAAGGGGACACTTTCCAGTTGCCTTGCTTGGAAAATCAGATGTGGACTAGAAAGCTGGAGCCTGGTTGGGGGGAGCGACTGCTTTTCCCTTAAAAGAGAGTTTTCATCATAAGATGCCTAAGGGCTTCCGCCTGAAGGTCAAGATTCAGCAGCAGCATCTGCTCAGAGGCAGGGAATCTACAGCCCATTCCCTCGAGGATTTGGGGCTCAAACAGTATAGCGCTTCTTGTGCTCTCACACGCATGCAGGTCACCTGAGATGTTGTTGGAAAGCAGCTTCTGATTTAGCAGGTCTGGGCAGGCGCCTGGGATTCTGCATTTCCAGTAAGTTCCCAGGGATTTCCAGTGACCACACTTTGGGTGACCAAGGCTTTCCCCAGAAAGTGCTCGGTGTGCCCTGCCTTTCTACCCTCCTCCATCACACTCAACTGGCCAATAGCTAATAATAGCTGATGTCGATTGAGTATAAATATGTGCCAGACACTGTGCTAAGACTTGGGTCAGCTTATGAATTATCTCAGCAGCCCAACAAGAGAAATCCTGTGGCTGTCCAGGCTCTGGGTCAGGGCGGGGGACGGGGGTGGGGTGCAGCCTGGCTTTAAACAGAGTCTGCCTGACCCCAGGCCCTCAGCCCTAACCACATTACATACCCTCCTAATTCCATTTTAGGTCTGAGTTCCTGAACGGTCTTGAGAACGAAAATAACCTTGATAACTGTGGTTGCCGCTGGCGAAGGCGACTGAGTGGGTGGCAGGGGTAGGAAGGACACTTACTGGTCACTCATGCCCTCTCCCCATGTACCTTGTGAATGTTGTACTGTGTGTGTCTGACCTACTCAAATAAAGTGATGAATAGTTTGAAAAAACATAAGCCCATGGTCTTCATAGTCAGAACCATAGACCAATATGGGGTCATTATCAGACCAGTTCCCCAGGGCAAGGGGATCAGATATCTTTCTCCAAACTGGGCATTCGACATCATTGGTGAGATGGAGAAGGTTCTTCAGGCTCCAGATGTAGCCTTCCCATCCTCTGGGAACGTGCACAGCATTCTCTTCTAAGACACTCCCCACGGGCTACCGCAAGAATCTTCCTGAAACCCAAATCTGGGAATATCGTTCCCTTCGTTTAAAACGACAACACCCTCCCAGTCCCGGCCAAACCCTGGGGGACCCTCTCTCTACAGAACTAAATCTGAACGCTTTGCACGACATGTATGGATCTCCATAGCCAGGCAGTAGGCTCTTGCCGTGGTCTCCCTGCTCTCCTGCCCTTTCCACGAACTCCATATGCTAGTCATTCCAGATAACCGGGGTCTTCCCTGCTCCAGTGTCTTATTCATGCTCTTTCCTTGATCTGCTCTCCCGATGGCACATTTGCTGACCTCCTTAGCCTTCTCTGCTTCCTTACGTGCAAAGTAGGTTCCAAGAAGACAGTCTTTGCTGGCTGTTGTCCTTTTCCCAGCAGCTATGATGAGGTCTGGCACACGGAGAGCTTTCTGTAAGTGTTCGCCAAATAAAGGAATGAAAGAATTAAGAAACGGAATGCATAGGCAGCGCATAAATGGAGTCTGGATCTTTCCCTGAGATGTTTGTCCCTTCCTCTCTCCCTGAAGAATTAATTTCTCCCATAACGTTTTATTCCTACCTCTCTGCTAGCATTCACCTTATAGTAGAGCTGTGTGTTTGATCAGCTGGGCTGCTACTGTGTGAGCCGCGTGGAGACAGACTCTGGGTCTGATTCATCCGTGAGTGCCCAGGACAAACACAGTGTTGAATTAAATCTCATTAAAGAGGCAAGACAAACATGAACAATCATATCCCGCCACCCCCTCCAGTCTGCTGCCTCCACCGCAGTTGCCGAGCTGGGGAGGGGGTGGGGGCGGGCTGGTGGTAAAATTGCAAATTCTGTAAGTTCCCCTTTCTGCTGATGCTTGAAAAATTATCTTTCTGAGTCAGCACAGGTATTTTGATACTGCCTTGAGATTTCGGGCCTTTTTTTTTTTTTAATTTTTTAAGTGATGGTTTAAAAACAAGTGCTTTCGCATTTACCATCAAACTGATGGTGTTGGGTGGGAAAATAACCATCATGAGAACTGCTTGCTCCTTCATCGCATACATGTCTAGCTCAGGGCCTAACTCTGACAACAAACCCATCAGCAGCTGGAAGAATGTCCAGCTCAGGCCGAGCCTGGTCCCTGTAAGGACTCTCTGAAGTGGCTGTCACTGATTATAGGGTCCAGAAGCCGGGCAGTGACGAGACAGAGATAAACCCTTGGTTGTACTGAATTCCACCATCCCGACAGACTGCTTACCACTGAAGCAAAAGCAGAACTTCCAGAAGAGAGCCTCCCTACAATGATCCTGAGGCTAGAACATCATTCTAAACCTCAAGTCCACACCCCCCCCCCCCCCCCCGCCCCGTCAAGGGACAAAGCGTCACTGCTGAGCCAGCTGGAGCCTGTAGGGAGGGAAGGCCGGTAGGACAAGCCTATGGGTTGTTGTAGTGGGTTGAAAATTGTCCTCCCAAATTTATGTCCACCTGGAACCTCAGAATGTGACCTTATTTGGAACTGGGGTTTTTGCAAATGTAATTAGTTAAGAGGAGGTCAAAAGACAGGAAGGATCCTTCTCTAGAGGCTTCAGAGGGAGCATGGTCCTGGGGACACCTTGATTTCAAGCTTCTGGCCTCCAGATCTGAGAGAATAATGCGTGTTCTAAGTCACCCAGTTGGTGGTCATTTGTTTCCAGAGCTCTAGAAAACTGCTACGGTCACCAATGGTGTGTCCAGAAGATGTGTCAGAAAGAAAAATTCTGTTTTTCCATTTCTGCCTCCAGGACCCATTTCCAAAGTAGGTCAGGGGACTAGGGTCGCCTTAAGGGTGAAGTGAAGATGGTGGTAAGGGTTGTGCTGAGGAAAGCAAACAGATGGAAAGAAAAAGGTGTCTGTTCTTATTTTTGTTGAGGCAGGACAATAATTTTTAGTTGGATTTTGTTGAGACAGGAGTTTTCTAAATTCCTTTCTTCTTAGATCAGGGAGCCGTATGTCTGCACACTCAGTGGGACCGTGTGAGGGTTCGGACAAGGGTACGCAGCCCTTGGAAAGCGCCCTCGGAGATGCTGGGACAAAAGGCAGACGGAGTCAGGGCCCAGAGGGGCACATCCACGCAGACTTTACATCTTCCGGCATCAGGATTGTGTTGGCACCAGCTAAGGGAAACTGCGAGAACAGATCTTTCCCCTGCTTCCATTTTGGGACACGGGGAGTAGCCACCACCCATGTACCAGTATGGACAACTCAGACACCATCTCCTACAGGGGTGGGAGCAGAACCAGGCAGAACTGAGGGCCTGAGCATTCCCTAAAGGAATGTTCAAGTTATTGGAGCAGAGGTGGGGCCTAGGCAGGGAGAAAACTGTTAACTCCCCACACAGTCCTCAAATTCCTACATGTGATTGAAAGCTCAAGGGGAAGACAAGATTAGTTACAGGAAAAAAAAAAAAAATACAGGACTTGTATTTACTCATGCATCAGGGAAGAAATATATGAATTTTCAAACCACCATCAGTGCAAATATCAGCTCAGCATATTTTCTGCTCTCCCGGCTCAAATCACTGCATTGAATCCCAGACATTATCTTTCTTTCTTGGGTCTCCTAGCATCTCCCTAACAACTTCAGCTTCCCGAAACTTCTTTCTGAATCATTCTGTTTCCTCCACATCTACAATGGGCGAGTGGGTTTTGATGGCTCCCTGAATTTCTGGTCTCATCATCATATTCCTCCTTGCTCTCCATCCAGCCTTTGGTTCCATTCATCTTTACAGGGCAGGTGTTTTCAACTTAACCTTTCAGCTGCACATTGCAGCCGTTCAACACTGTGTCCGTGGTCACCTTCTTCACCTTCAGTGCCTGGTGCCCACTGGTGCAAGTATGCTGATGTCTTCTGGATAGTCTGTATTTGGAACCTCAGTTGCTCGTGGTAGAAACAAAAGGTGCTTCTCTCTCTCTACTCAAAAAAGAACAGATGGCTCAGTTTACATCTAAAGAAGACTGAGGCCAACCAAGCAACAAATTATTAGAGATGAAGAAGACTTATATTTTAGTAGAAAATACATATTAACCAAAGCACAGGGCCCTCGGGCAACTTTTCAGGTAGCGGATCAACATCTCAACAGAGAACGAGAAGAGAACCATACTCCAGAGAGGCAAAATCTTCCTGCCTAGGTTGGCAAAAAAACATTGGCCCAAGAACAAATTGGATGGATTGCACTGATTTGGCCTATTTTCTGAGCACCTGCTATGTGCCTCGCACCAAGCTGAGTAAGACTACCTAGGAAATTTTGCTTCTGCCTAACAAAGCTGTCTCCGAATCGAATCGGGTAGCTGTGTTGCCTTCTGGGTATCTATACCTTTCTAGAACTGAGCTCTCTGGGGGAGACATTTTCTAACCAGAAGCCAAAGCTGGGCACAGAGCTATCCTGCTGCTTACTATAAGAGACAGATGACAGAGAAGGGACTCTTCAAGCCCCCAGGCTTGCATTTTCTCCTCATTTTTGGTAATGACCATCTAAGACAAGTGACCTGCCTGTATTTACGTTTATATTCAGATTTTCCATGTGCCCATCACGGCTGTGCACTGCGAGGCCACGCTGCATAGGCAGGGTAGTAATGTAACCATGACAGGTATTTCCTGTTTCTAAAGTTTACAAGAACTTACTTTGTACAATGTATTATTGTCAGTGCGGTACAGTAATTGCTACTACGTTGGTTTTGATTTTGCTCACAAATTCTAGAAACTGTAAAGAGAGAGATTGATTTGAAAATGCTCTCCTAGAACCTGACTAAGAGTTAGTCCCCCCCCCCACCCCCACCCCGTTATCCCATCTGAAATCTACATAGAAGTTTCAGGCTGTGGGAAGTAAACGGTACCACGCAACTCACCCCCAGCGCATCACCAATAGCAGGAATTCAGTCCGTGGCCCCTGTGGGCCCCGAGGAGGAGATCAGTGGGCTCAAGGGGGTCTGGAAGCCCCTGCAATGATACACAAAATTGTGTAGGTAAAACAAGATCTGGGGGAAGAAGAAGAAGCCGTAACTTTTCTCAACCCCAGAAAGCATTAGCAGAGTTGGGGGCTGATCGTGCCTGCCCTTCTGTGGCTGTGAGGATTTTCATCGGACCGGACTAGGTCTGTGAGCCTCCAGAACTTGGCAGGTGGGCTTGAGGGGCCCTATGTCGGAGCAGCGCAGCCTACTGGGAACACAGAGCGCTCACTGCACCCAGGAGGGAGGAGCTGCAGTGCGGGAGAAAGGACGAAAATCAGCACATGGGGCCCCACGGTGACCAGCCCACCGTCTCCTCGCTGGTCCTCTCTGGGGTCCTCACGGGCTCCTTCTGGATCAGGTACGTGGGTATGACGCCAGGCTGTGTCTTCTCCTCTAAGAGCTCTCGTAGTTCACAGAGAGGATTAGATCTGGAAGCCTTGGAGTCCAAGGGAAATCTGGTTCCAAGGAGAAGGTGAGGTTTAAGCCTCATTTCAGTGTTTGTGTTGTTTACAAGGCGGCAGGACATAGAACACCAGGGGCCGTCCGGGCCAAGAGATGCTGTCCAGCCTCTCACTTTACTGTGGAAAAAGCTGCGTCCGAGGGACCCGGTGACCTCTCCAAAGCCACTTTCCATGGCACAGCAGATCCAGGACCAGAGCTGGGTTTTCTAAGGCTCACTCCTCCATTTCTCACCGATTCCACTTTCCTTTAACCTCTTCATCCAATCTCCATCTCCCCAAGACAGCAAAAAACCGAGAGACTCTTCAGAAAAGGAATTCAAGAAAAATCATGGGCCTTCCCAACTCCGTTTTCCTTATGTTTGCATATCTCCCCGGGAATTTCCACACACACCTGGGGAAAGACAAAGGCTGCTTTTCTGACTCGTACTTGGCAGTTGAATACTATAGAGGTCTTCTCGTGGGTTGGGATAGCTGGTGTATTTGTCCTTAACCTTACACAACCCCAAGTCCCAAAGGTGTACTTTTCTACGGCATTCTACAGACGTTAACTATGTTAACGCACGTAAAGCACTTAGCATAGTATCTGCCCCGTGTTAAGGGCCACACAGGGCTTAGTGATTGGCAGTGGTAATAGCACCTGCCTCCCATCACCTGCGAGGCACAAGATACAGGTAGATCTCCTGGCTCACACACTGATGGTCCTTCGCTCCCGCCATGTTTCCAGACAAAGATCCACCGAATGTACAAGAGCCCCTCGGCCCTAGGAAAGGACATTTGTTACAGAAACCCGGTCCCCTCCCAATAAAAAGATCCAAGTGGCACTTTACAAACTCTACCACCTTTCCAAGAAGTCAGGACGGGATTGGAACACCAGCGGGCTGCAGATTTCTGGTCTCCTGCGAGGGAATGGAATGAAAAGAAGCAGGTCAAATGACAGGGTGTTCAGGATCAGGTTTCAGGGTGAGGATTTTAGACGAGTGTCCTCCACGTTCTTCTGTGTTATTTTACCGTTCAAAGCCCTTAAGTGAAGCTCCTTTCTGGGCAACCCGGCAACTCCTAAAAATAAACTCAAGTTCCTGAAATATTCTAGTTTGCCTGTAAGCTTGTTTTGGCTGGGCACCGGGCTAGTTCAGTGTTGCCGCCCCAGGTGGTATGGATTTGATCTATCAGATGACCGAACGGCTGAATGACGCTGTGCCCATAGTGAGGGCTCAGCAGATACCGAGGAAAGGTGAGCCCTGGGGTGAGGCTGCAGCCGCCCAGGATGGCCGGGAGAGGGGAGGGTCCCGGGGAAAGTTCCTGGAACCACGAGGCGGGGGAAATTGATGATGCGTAGACAACTGGCGAGAGAACATGGTGCTATTTATGTCTAGTCTAGATAAGGAAGAAAGAGCGTTCAAAGAACATTTAAAAAGAAACGAGTTAGAGAAAGAAAATTATCCTCACCAGAGTACACGTCAGCCTCTGGCAGTGTTCCTAGCTGAAGCAAGGATCTAAGTGGCTTGACCCTCCTGGCTCTGGGTGGTTGTATTTGGCCCTTAGGACCCTGGCCTCTCCTTTGATGATCCATCTTCTCACATTTCCCCATTCTCCCCGCCCCGCCCTTAACTTCAAGTTCACCTTGCCTCAGGCCTTTTTGATCCCTTGGCATCCCTCCAGCCCCTGGAGTCCCCTTTCCAGGAGCCACACCCCTTGCCCTTTGTGACATTAGCCGTCAGACTAATATCTACCCAAAGCCACCCAGATGCCTCCGGAAGGTCTCCAGGGCCAACCTCATGTGCGTTTTCCTTTTCCTTCATCCCCCAGCAATGTATTTTCCTCTTGTGTCCATAGGAGAGTTCTTAGCCGCCGCGAACAGAACAGCCAACTACTACTACCTAAGGATCTTTGCTGCTCACTTCACCACAAGTCTGGGTGGAAGGTCTCAGTGTTGTTCCAGTGGCTCAAGGATGCCCGCAAGCTCCCAAGTCTTTTCTCTCATTCTGCTTCACCAGCCACAGTGTGTTGACTTCCATTTTTGTGATGGTTGTCTCTTGATGGGAAGATGATAGCCCGACACCAGGCATCACATCTTCGTGACAGGAAGAAGGATGGGAGCAGGCAAGGTACCTGCCCCGTCTGTGCCTTCTCTGAGGAAAGCAAAGCCTCCTCAGAAGTCCCTTAGCAGAACGCCCCTTGTGTCTCATTAGCAAGAACTAGCCCCTTGGCCCCATCTAGCTATGCATCTAGCTAATTATGTGGTTTTCCAGCTTTTTTGGCTGAAGGTAGCAAGGGAGAAGGGGATTGGGGATGCTGTTGAGTTAGTCAACCACAGTGCCTACCACATCTGCCACACTTCGCTCAGTAAAGGAGATTCCTGAGACTGCAGAGAAATGTCCAAGAACTATCTGAGCGTTGATACAAGTAACATAAGGGTACAACATCTGCGGGCGTCTGGGTGGCTCAGGTGGTTAAGTGTCCGACTTGATTTCGGCTCAGGTTATGATCTCCTGGCTCATGAGATCAAGCCCCATGTCAGGCTCCACGATCAGCGGAGAGTCTGCTTGAGATTCTTTCTCTCTGTCTCCCTCTGCCCCTCCTCACTCTGTCTCTGAAAAAAAAAAAAAAAAAAAAGAGTGCAACGTCTGGTCTTGGCACGGCAGGGATTGTATCCGTGGAGTAGAAGAGAATTCGGTGGTGACCTTATTTCCTCTCCTGGAGCAGCACCGATAGCTAAAATCCATCCATTTGGCCGTTGGCTCAACTTGTCAAGAATTGTTATTTATCTTTTCCATGTACATCTTGTCTCTTCAGCTGGATTATAAGCTATTTGCGAAGAGGGATCTTATCTCTTCCCAACTTCTGTTGTTAGTGACTAAATTAGTCCCATGCACTTCATAGGCACTGAGGACTCGTTCGTGAAGAGGAGTGTAACTCTGAACACCACGGGCTGGATGAAGAGGTGACACACCTTTCCTAAGGGATCCTCCTCAGGAGGCCAAAGGTTTGAAAAGGCCAGCAAAGGAAACAATGCGTTTGTAGAATGGGAGGCATGTTGATAGAGAGGGGGTTGGAAAATGCTGTGCAAGCAGAGGGTAGGTTTTCAAGGCCAGTACTGCTTTCAAAAACAAGTTTGGAAGTGTTACTAAATTTGGTTCACCGTTTCCTTTCCTTGTATTCATTCATATGTTTATTCATGCAGCAAAATTAATGGAGCCCCTACTATGGGCTAAGGTTCTGGAAATTCAGAAATGAATAACAGAGTCCCTGCCCTTAGAGCTTATGAGGAAGCTGACAGATAAACAAGGGGTCGCGTTGCATAACAAAGACCATTACAGTCTTCCACCCAAAGTGTCTCAGGAGCCCAGAAGTGCTAGCTTTCAAATTAAGGGGGAGTTCCCAGCTTCTTGGTGGCGTTTGCCTTATCTTCTCTTGTTAGAAAACTCGAGTTGGAAAGGGCTTTATAGCCAGACAGACTTGGCTTTCAGATGCTGGTTCTGCCATTCACGGTGGGACCTTGGGGAGATTTCTAGCCCCTGAACATCAGCGACCTCCTGTGTCGATTCTCAACTGACTGCCCCTCGGCTCCTCATGCACCCTTCCCAGGATGCTTACTGAGAATGGAATTTCATTAACCATTTCTCTGTTCAGGTAAGCCCAGTGTGAAGCCTTGTCAGCAGAGGGTGCTGCAAGGACACTGCAGGAGGACAACCCTTGGCATTTTCAGCATGGGGTGTGTGTGTGGGTGTGTGTTCACCCCTCAGAGCCGGCAGCAGCCGTGGGGCTCAGAACATGGCCCATCTGCAGCCTTGTAGCCTTGGCCTAGGGATGATCTTGCAGCCCTCTCTACTCGGGAACCAGAGCTCTGTGTGGCCTCCTCTCTATACCAACATCTGACCTCCCGTGGCCCCAGATACACAGGGCTGTCATTCCCTGTCCCGACTCCCGCCACATGTCGCCCACCCACTGTGAAGGCCCCAGCCTCTGCCCCCACTTCGTGCCCCTGCGCTGGGTGCTGACCTCCTCTCCCTGCCTGCATGTGGAAGGGTGGTCTGTTGCTCACCCAGCAGTTCCCGACCAACTCTGGCCTGGCTAACCCAGCGAACTTCTCTGCCATCTGGCGGCCTGTTTACACCTTCTCCAGCTAGGTCTGAGCACCTTGCAAGCTGACCTGCCCTGGTGCTCTCCCTCCCCTTAGAGAGCGCGGTGGGGTGTCCCAGTTACTCTTCTATGCAACTAACAATTGTTGATATTCAACTTCCCTTACTTGTACTGTGTGGTTGCCGCCTCCGGATTGAGCCCAGGCCATTCACCTCATCTGTGAAGAAGAGATGATAGATTTACTTGACCAATCAACTGAGAAAGCCCGTGTAAAGCCCAGGGCTCACCTCTCTGCTCATCAATGTGGCTCAGTTTTCTCTTGGTCCTAGCCACTATTTTCTTTTCACAGAGAGCAAGGGAAACTAATGTCAGCATGCCAGGGATTTGACAGGATGGTGCCGACAAATGTGTGGTTAGCCCTGGAGGAGGAGGCACGGAGGGTCAGAGAAGCCAGAGAGGTTACTTGGGGTCATATTATATACAATTCTGTACTGAGCTGAACTCAGGCGCCCCCGTCTTCGGAGTCCACACTTCACACACCGCACTGGGCTTCCTCCTGGAGCCCTGGACCCTCCCCTTGTTTCACCTGAATGAGAACAGTCTTCTGACCAACAGAGCCTCCTGAGTCTCAGCACTCACTCCATAATGAGACTAGCCGAGCAGCAGGAGAATCATTTGCTGGGGTTCTTTCACAATGACTTCACTGAGAGATCTCCTCCTAAAAGAAAGGTCTGACTTATTTGAGAGGGGTGAGTCTGTGGTTTCCCTCTCTCTCTCTCTGAGTCAGTCTCTGAATGAGACCCAAGGATCCAGCCGTTGGAACCAAGTCTCAGCCTTGACAAGTATGCACTAGGCTATTAAAGGCTCCACTTTGAGAAAATCCCATTGTTTCAAATCAAATTGATGGAGTTTCACATCAGCAGCAGACCGTTTGTGTGGTTGGTTGCTTGGACATAATTTCCAAAAGACCAGCAGTCTTTGTTCCGCTCGCTGATGCTTCCCCAGTGCTTAGAATAAGAACTTGGTACATAGTAGATGCTCAGTAAACGTTTGTCTAGTGGATGAATTTACACAGTCAAGGATTTGCCATACTTCTTTACACGTGTGGGGCTTCACTAGGCTATTTTAAAGTGGGGTTTTATTTTCAGAGCAAGAGAGGGGAGGAGAGAGTATACGTTAACAGGAACATGACTGTTGTGGAAATCAAGGCGTGATACCATGGCTATGCCGATATATCTCAATGACCAAACTCCCCCTGGTCAAAACTTATTTGTCCTGTGACTCACCCTCTCCAGAGACTAGTGTCTGCTAGGTGTCAGCCTATAACTCTGTCGTTTGGTAATAAGCAATAATGGGTGGGTAACATCCCAGTAAGTAACACAGTGGCTTTTTAATGGGAGCCCTTTGGGAAAAAAATTGTCCAGTGCCTGGCAGAGAGTTCTACACAAGGTAGATTTACTCCCTAAATGTCTGCTGGCACTGATGATAATGCAATGATGACAGGATCTTAAAATAAAGGACTGACATAGGCAGCAGAAATTCAGGCCAGGGAAGAAGGCTCAGGAGAGGGTCCTGGTGTTTTTAACTGGACAGTCTTCCTTCATTTCTCAAATCATGACCAGGAAACTACCCACACTTTCTATGCTTGATATTTCAGTATATTTTGTACTACAGCTCATTATGAAAAATCTGAACCAAAAAAGCAAATGAAAAGAGCATTCTCTATATGTGTTACAGAGGTTCAGGTATAGAGGTGAGACCATATACATGTTAAACTTCTTGACACTAAGAAAAAAAGAAACAAACCCTTGTTTCTTATTTCCCAGAAGTGATCTTCCTTGTTTTCCCTTTTCCCTTTTAATGTGATGGGGGCTATAGAAAGAAAGTAAATACATTTTTCTTTTTAAGAAACACTGGGATGCAAGCCAGTAGTGCCCGGCTTCTAGTTAAAAGTCTTTTTTTAAAATAGAGTTTTCCCAAAGTCAGGAGCAGATGGAAGTCCAAAGCCCTTCAGATTTAGAGGTTTAATGGGTGACATTGGCTTGAGCTGTCTGAACGTGCATGGTTCGTTCATTTACTCCTTCTTTCAACAAGTGCTTATGGTGCACCTGCTAGGTGCTAATTGCTCTTACGGGCTTGAAGACAACAGAGAAAAGAGAGCTCCTTCCCAATGGGCAGGTTGCCTGTGCTGTATCCGCATCACCGGGGACACTCCCTAGTACACTGGAGGCGGTCAATAAACATCTGTTGAACCGACGATGGTCCCAGCCCTCCTGGAGTGTATGGCGCAGGAAATCATCCTAAATTTCTTCTTGTTCATTTAGCACTTGTATGCCAATAAGATCAGAATTAAATGAATATCAGGGTGCGTTTAAGGAGGAGATGAGAGGGGAATCGGTGGTGGCGGCAGGCAGCCTTGGGGGAGTGTGGAGGGCGGTGTGGCTCTGCCGTTCTGTTTCCCGCTGGTAGTATGTAAACAGGCTGACTGCAGGGCAAGAAGACCTAAGATCTCCCCTGTGATTTATGGGAAGGAGCCTCAGGACTTGGAGCCACACCGTACCCAGGATCATTCCAGGTTGGCTTTGTTATACGCTGGGAGACTCTGTCTCCTCCCCTCTATAAGCCCACTTATCACTTTCTGCACATTCGAAGAGGGCTGCCCCAAATTGGGACTCCTGGGAGCAAAGACTCCTGTACTTGCCAAAATTTAGCAATTCCCTTTGTGTTGGCTGGGCATGATTTTGATGTGTGTTGAAATAATTGATGAGCTAAAAGTTTTAAGAGACAAGAATGTAGTCCAAGATCTCGTTGCTTCCTTAAACAATGGCCAATGTCACAAAACAGTCAGGGTTTACTCCTCACAAAGTGAGCCAGCTAGCTTCCTTCCTTCCTTCCTTCCTTCCTTCCTTCCTTCCTTCCTTCCTTCCTTCCTTCCTTCCTTCCTCCTTCCATTCCTTCCTTCCTCCACCCCTTACTCTCTCTCTCTCTCTTCCCCTGAATCTTCGACTTCTCGTGGACATGGTCTGCTTGCCACAGGGCATCTGTTTTAAAGGGGAAGAGGCATTCTAGGATTTTATAACCTTCCTGGGAGATAATTGGCAGCGCTGGTGACCAGACATAAACCTGTTACTTCATTAGAGGCAGGTGCAAATGACAGGCCTTTCTCTGTTCTTTAGTAACATTAACCAGCAAGCTGTCATATCTTGGGGACAAAGGTCGTTCATTACTACTTTACAAGCACTGTATATTTCATGTGAAATGTATCTTTCTGGAGAGATGCACACAAGCTCTGGTGACTTAACTTGATCAGAATAGTTTATATTCAATTTATTTCTGTCTTTTCCCTGAGAGAGAGACAAGAAAGCATTAAATGATGATGGTCAGAAGGCTTTTTGCTTGTAATGGGGAATTTGACCAAGGGTCCCCTGGAGCACAGTTGCTTAAACGTGCATTTCTCCAGGACGTCTCTAATAGCTAGAGAGGGTTTGGGGACCAGTGTTTAGATTTCAGTCGTTCCTGCCACTCCTCTTGTCCATTATTATAGTCATCGAGGATTAACATTCTTGGGCTCGCAGGAATGCTCAACTGGGGGCTCTCCTAGGAACAAGTCTATTAATATCACTTTCATCTTCCTAGGTGCAAATTCAGGAAACAGTCAGGGAGAGAGACTTTCTCAGCCAGTTGCCAGCGTTCTCAGATCCTGCGGGGGAGCAGTCTGCATTTGCTGGGACCACAACAAATTCCTTCCCCAATGTAGGAGGGATCGACGAGGAAGACACATCATTGGCCCAACACCTGGAGCTAGGAAGCTGTACTCCATGCCCACAGCATGGAGAAAAGCAGTACAGAAAAGACCACGCACCTGGCGGTTCCTGGGTAGACCTAGGATATGAGCTGAGCATCCCAGATGCCAATAATGAAAATACATCCCCCTGGGAGCTGTCAGTGCTTCTCCCCCAGGAGGGCAGTGCTGACACCTGGGAGCCCAAGGCTCTCTCTGTTGCTTCCCCTGACCCCACAAATACCAGCCCCACCCTGGAAACCTTATACGACGGGCCACGGGGCAGGGAAGCAGCGAGCGTGTTGGAGCTTCTTGAAGCTCGTGACCAAGGAACCTGTGAAACGATGGATTCTCCTGTTGGAGCCTCAGCTGATAAATATTTGCCTCCGGAAATTTGCTCCATGGACTTAGAGCTGGCGGAGAGTCAAAGCAAAGTATCTGATTCATGTTCTCATGATAACGAGATGCCAGGCATTCTTTCTCAAACACGAGGCTCTGAGCTTCCACAGTCTCCATGCAAGAGCAGCAAGGAAAGAAACTCTACCACGCCCCCTCTTTTCACCAGTACTTTTACCTGGAACATTTTACAAAAAGCCAGGGAAGGTGGCACAGAGGAAAATTTAGCAGAGATGGAGAATGTCACCTCCACAATGGTCTCCATAGTACAGACTGGCCAGGAGAGGCCAAGCCCCAGCAACTCAGGAGGGTTTGAGGAAAGACAGCCTCTGTGTTCTGAGAACACCTCTTCAGTGCAGTTTCCAGAAGGCAGTGACGAGTGCCCCAGAACCAGTGCCCCAGACACCGCAGACACACCAGCCAGAAATGGTTCGGTTGTAATGTTTCCTCATGAGAAGCCAATGACTTTCACTGCTAATCTTGAGTGTCTTCAGGTGACCAAGGAGGGTGGGGACACATCGACGGTTACCATGGGCACCAAAGTCCACCCAGCCAAATACCTCCCTGTTTCCGTTGCTGAGAACAGTCATGCAGATGGTCCCAAGGAGAATTCACCTCAGGCACCAGATGAAAATATTTGCCAGCTTCCTTCCAATGCACAGTTGGGTCATATTTTAAATGATTCCACAACCACGTCTTTAGAAGAGCCCTTTTGCAAGGCTCCCAGTGGACCAGGAGTCCACGTCCATGTACCTCAGCTCCCAGAAGTAGAGGGTTTCTGCTGCAGTTCCCCTCTTCAGACTGATAGCCATTTTGGAAATAAGAGCCTGACAGTGGACAGAGCAGACAGTGGGAGCCGTGAAGAGAATTTCCAAGACAAGGAAAGTGAAACAACACAGAGGATCCAGCCGGAGAGCTTACCCCAACGGAGTTCTCCTCCTGAAGATGATTTCCGAGAAAGTTGGCCCACGACACCTGTTGCCCAAGGGGAAATAGACCCAGTGTCCCTGGACCGCTTATCAGCAAACTCCAGAGAGGAGAGAGGACAGAGCTCAGGCCTGGGGACTAGCGTGCGCAAGGTGGCTGAAGCCCCTGTGGAAGGTTGGGGTCAGGCTCCAAGCCACATCCCACCTCTCTCTAATATCCCCCTGGAAGAGTCGGGAGGGAGCAGGCCAGGACTTTGGAAAGCAGACAGCAAGCTGAAGGTTATAACTCTGGAAGCTTCCGTTCCAGAAGTCTGGCCACCAGCACAACCGACAGGTTCTGAGTACAAGGAGTTGGAAGCTGGTCCCATAATTCCTGACGGGGTCTGGGCTGTATCGGACGTTCTCAAGGCTCACAGCCCTCAGGCTGAGTCTGGCTCAGCCCTTGCTAATAACAGAGAAACCCATGGAAAGGGAAAACCAGCCAGCCGTGCATATTGGAGTAGTCTTTCTTCCGAATATTTGAGCCAACCCAGACTCCTAGAGTCATCTGTGGATCCTTTAGACGAAAAGGAATTATACGTCACAGATTTGCTATCAGAGGCTTGCAAAACAGGAAAGAGGGAAAATATTAACAGTGTGAGTCGAAACCAAGAGGAAAACCGAATCCAGGCGGATCACACTGCTTTCTTTAAACGGTTTCTGGCCAGCCCTAAAATTGTAGAGTCCTCTGTGGATCCCACGGATGAAGCAGGTGTGATGGTGTGCGCCCGGGCTGAGACGGCAGGGCCTTCTGCCCCCACGCCGGCTGTCATCAGAGAGGAGAGGAAACAGAATGATGGGCCCAGGGGCCAGAGACCAGAAGTCCAGCCTGCCTTCTTGCAAGTCCTGAGTCCTGACGAAGGTGGGGGAACACTTCCACGCGGACGTGGAATCAGCCAAATACAAGAGGGCATCATGAGAAGCTCAGGGGAGGCTGAACGAAGTAAAAACAGCAAAGCAGAATCGATTTTCCCTACTTTATCTCTTTCTGATGGCCCTGCAGTGATGACTCATGCATCTGTTGGAGTTGATGTTCACAACTCCTCAGGTCAAATTAATGACGTCCCTGAGAAGGGTTTAGTGGAGCCCAGAAACCACCGATACGCATTTTCTGACTCAAAAGAGAGAGGAGCCGTTGAGAGTGAGTGTGGGAAACACTCACCCTCTCCCAGTGGGCTCACTCGGTTGCCTTTTATTTCGTGTCCCGAAGGAAACATCACACCTTTTTCAAAAAGTCACAAAATCCAGGCACCTACAATGGAGGAGCCCCGCACTGGGGAAACCAACCCCGCCGGCGCATCGAGCTCCCCAGCCGTGACCTTGGCATCCATTGCAGGTGAAAATGTATCATCAGCGAAAGCTCCTGAGACACTGAAGTCCCCATGTCAACAGGGCTCCAATCTGGGCTATGGGGGAAAACCGAGGGCGGAGAAGCTCGGGCACACAGCCGCCCTGACCCTCAGCTTCCCAAAGTGCCCTCCAGCAGAGAGGGGCTCCGGGGAGGTCAAGAAGCAAGACACCTCAGGGAGTGGACATTTAGCTGAGGGGGTGAAGAAGAAAATTCTGTCCAGGGTGGCCGCCCTGAGGCCGCGATTGGAAGAGAAGGAGAATGTCAGAAAGAGTTCTAGCGCTCTCAAGAGGATTCCTGAACTTGAAACATCGGCATCAGGTGCAGAGGAGAAACAAGACGCAAAAAAGGCGCCTTGCAAAAGAGAAGGGAAAGGTGAGGCTCTGTCGCTCTCTGTTGTTGTTAACGTTTGGGTTTGCGAACCAGGTGTCCAGTGTCTGTGTGCAGATTGCCAGGCTCTACCTCCAGAGTTTCTGATTCAAGTTTCGGGCTGCAGAAAGTGGTTCCTAACAGGTCCCCAAGTGGTCTCGAGAGAGAACCACTAGAGGAGGCTGCCTGGCGGTAGGTTTAATTGAGGGAGCATGACTTTCTGTTTAATTATCCTTTAAAAAATATTTTAAGAGATAAACAGAAGCATTCATCAGTGTAGCTAATTAGTATAATTAAATAGACCACACACGAAGCAGGATTTACAGAAATAAACATTTAAGTACAATTTGGGAGTCTCCTCTTTAATTGGCGATTTTCATTAAAAACGGCTTAATTGAATCCTGGGTTTTCTTCCAAATGGGAGCATGAAATTTCTTCCCAACTCACCCTCGTCTTTGAGTCTAAAGTGCCCTGGGGGCTCCGTTCCAGGTTTCAGACCACTTGAAGCTCAGAGCCCTTGTAAGTGCAGTCACCTCTGCTTTGCTGGGGTTGTCACCTCAACCCCAAACTCCATCCCTGCACCGAATTTTAGCCTCTTTTATTTCAGAGCTCTTCTTTCCCTTCCTATGGGCGGGACGAGTCAGAAGAGAAGACACTACAGCCGGGTGATGCCATCTGTGCATGCGGGAGCCCGGCGCTGGGGGCCCCCGTAACCCGAAGTGGGGGCTTTGTTACTCCTGCCCGAGTTTTCAGACGTCCACACTGATGCTCGTTCTTCCCGTGCACAGCACACGGCCCTCAGCCCCTGCTGCAGACAGGATTCCATACAAAACTCCCTCTGAAAGTTTGGGGGCATCCAACCAGGATTCTAAGATACATGTTTTAAAACATTTAAAGTTGGGGCACCTGGGTGGCTCAGTCTGTTAAGTGTCTGCCTTCAGTTCAGGTCATGATCCTGGGGTCCTGAGATCCAGTCCCAAGTTGGTCTCCCTGCTCAGCGGGGAGTCTGCCCCTCCCTCTCTTCCTCTCCCTCAGTTTGTGGCTCTGCTCTCTCTCTCACATGAATAAAATCTAAAAAACAAAACAAAACAAAAAAACTAAGAACCCACATATTTAAAGAGGATGAAGCAGTATTTTAAAATATCTCTAAAGTGGTTTCAGCTCAAAGGGAAATGTTTATTCGGAATCCTTATCGGTGGTTATTCGAGTTACCGTAGGAGCAAGGACCATGCCGGTAAGCAGAAGCTGGTGGAGTTTGCACGGGGTGTCTTCTGGTGTCTGCGTCCGGGTGTGAGCACAGCGTTCTGCGCGGGGGGGGGGGGCGGGGGGGAGGGGGGCAGCTCTCGCACCAGAGACCCCTCTGGGAAGGAGTTAGTGTGTGTGTGGCGGGGGGGTGACTCAGATGACTCAAAGAAATAAAACTGAGTACCTTTCTTGGGGACATTCAGAGCTTTCTATTCTAGCCTTTCCCCTCAACATTTGGCCAGAATATGCACAGAAGAAAAACCTGGCCACACCCCCAGGGCTTCTTTGTAGCTTCTTCCTCTCCATTCCTCCCTTTCTCCCACACAAACAGGGGTCCTTTCTGAAGCCCTGAGGCTTCTTGTCCAAGCCAGCTTTCTAGCTTTCCAAGACCCTCATGTCGTTCTGCTGCCTACTGTATACCCTCCCCTCTGTCCCCCCAGCTTTTTGTGTTCAGAACTTAGAATGGGCGGTGGACAGGGTTGGCAGCCTTAGGAACATCTGGGTATCCACAAATCATCGTGAAGACTGCCACCGCATAGTGTTGGAAGGGCCCTTGAGGAATTAGGTCCCAGATGAGGAGGCAGTCTGGGTCAAAACTCTGGACCAGGAGTTTGAGCACAGCTAGCCCCGTAGGGCCATTTGCACTGAAATGGGTGTTGCCGACAATAAGCACTTGGTATTTTTTCTCTCTCTCCCATCATATTGTTAGGATCTTCAGCTACTTTCCAGTTGAGGGACTTGTTCTCTGAGCAGCCCGTTTTCACTTCCTGTGAAGAAAATAAGCTTTTAAATATGCATTCTCCTGCCCAAGTGTCTGTCGGCATCAAGGAGGGATGCGAGGCGCCTTTAGCCTAATGGCGACTTCACGGTAGGGGGCCTCGAGGGAAAGGGGCAAACAAAGCATCAGCATTGAGGACTTCTGGCTTGGCCGTGGACTAGGTCATGCTTTGGGTTGCCACAGCTGCGGAGTTAGGGAACTTGGTTGGTAGAAGACTGACACCACATTTCCACATTTGGCAGTAACCCTAACTGCCAAATCATTCTGCCCACCGGGCTGGGTCAGCCGTCCTTGTCCCGTTCTAATGTCTGTGCTGCCACCTAGTGGCTGCCCTGAGTAATGACACATTTCCCTGGCCGGCCGTGCCTGATTGAGAAAGGCCATGTTCAAAGAGCGCAGGCTAGCCCCCTGGGGAATGGTTTCCTGCTTGCTCCTATTCCATTCAAGAAGACACTTCTCTTTTGCTAATGAACTTGATAGCAGACATCACTGCAATCCTTTAGGATATCTTCAGCAAAGACAACTGATCAAGGGGAAAGATGGATGAATGTTATTCATAAATAACTTACTCTTGAGTCGCCTTTTGTGTCTGGGGGCTTCACCACAATTACTTGGATAACCTGGATATTATTCTGCTCCCAATCCCCAGCTCTGATTTTGACCTGGACTATCCGGTGATCATCTAAAAGCATTCTATTTGGCCCAGGTTTATAGACTAGGTATCCACAGTCCCCTACCCTCTTCTTTAAAAAAAAAAAAAAAAAAAGTCTCTCACATTCTATTTCACTTTGTGCATTAGAGATCTTAGGGAGTTTTAAGTAACGAAAAATGAGATTTTTCTATTAGATTGGTTTTGTTCATTTTCTGTCTGCTTAGGCATGCCACATCTCCCCACAGACACTTGGGTTCCTCATCCATGAATTGAGGGTAATAATTACTATCCCTATTCTTAGGATTGTTGTCAGAATGAAATGTGATACAATTATTGTCAGAATGAAATGTAATACAAGAATGAAATGTGATACGAGATACAACGTCTTTTCCCCACTGTGAAGCTCTTTGCAACTGTTGTAAGGACACTGACCTGCAAATATCTCGTTTCCAGCTCCGATATTACTGAAAAAGATCCAAGCCGAGATGTACCCTGACCACTCCGGGAATATAAGATTAAGCTGCCAGTTTGCAGAAATTCATGAAGATTCTACAATCTGGTGGACAAAAGATTCAGAGTCAATAGCCCAAGTGCAGAGAAGGTGCGATATTTGCCCGGTCACTTTTCACAGCTGTTGCTTGTTTCACAACGTAGTTCTAAAAGAAATTAGTTATAGGAAGTAAAAAGGAAAACCAAAGCCGAAACCCCACACTCAAAGTATCCAAGACGAGTAAGTAACTGAAGACAGATGTCTAGACGGGGAAGGGCGTGGAGGGTTCTTAGCTGGGCTCTGCCAGCTGAGTTTTGTGGCCTCAGGAAGTCAGGAAACCTTTCATGATGTTTCTAGAATCAGGGGAACGGGTCAGATCATCTTCTAGTCTGAGGTTCTGTGGTCCCAAGAATACAGAGCTCTCTTCTGTATGTCTGTGAATTTGGCTGTGTTTTCTGTTTCATAAATTCCCATGAGCCTGCCAAATTTCAACGCTAGGAAGGTGAATCCAGAGGAAGAAAAAAAGAAAAACTACCCCTATACCATGAGGTCATAGAAAGTAGCAGCTTGGAGGGTGATAAGCAGCCATTTCTGAGATGGAAAAAGCTGTTTATTTCTGGGGCCCTAGGATGGTAAAGGCGGGGAGGAGAGTGAGAATCATTGCCTAGAATTCCCGTTGGAATGAACCTGACGAACGGCTTCCTAAAGCACCTTGCTGGTAATACACGCTCGTTCACGTGAACTGTGGACCTTGAGCTTCATCTGACACACCTGAGGAGGCGTGGCTCCTTCTGAAACAGATCACCTGGCTCAGTGGAGACCACCCTAACTCAAACAGTCCTCAGGTGCTTCTTTCTGCCAAGGGAGGTCCCTGTTCAGCAACCCTGAGTCATGGAGGTGTTCCTACCCCCTTCATCTTGTCACAAATAGCCTGCAAAAGGAAGAAAAATCGGAGAGCTTTCTGTCTAATTAAATCAAATATGTCTGCGTGGAACATGTGTCTGGAAATTATGTCCCAAATGCAACTATGGCAGATTTGAGCTATAGTTTTTTTTCCATGACTTCACTCCAGAAAATCTAACTGGATTGTGATGGATGGAATAATGCCCTGCTGCCTAAAACGTTGCCATTATCCTGCCTGTCTTATGTGTATGGCTTAAGAAGAATTATAATGGAGAACAAATGGCTTGATTTTCAAATCAAGGCCGCTCCCCAGAGCTTTATAGAAAAGAAGCACTCATGATTCATTTAAAAAACTTTCTATAGCTGTCAGCCAAGGATAATTAACCAGTGGGGTTTTTTCGCAGTCTTGCTCGGAGCTCATGATTGGCACCCGAATCTTTTGGGTCCCTTTTCCGTTTGAGACGTCTTTAGAAAACCTAACCTCCCTCTGAAGAGCATATGACAGTGGCAGGCTTGCCATGTACTAGTGACACGTGGCTAGGCCTTTATGTTCTTAGGGATGTTGGCTTCATTTCGTCTTGGCCACACTGGCTTAGGTGCACCCATTTGCCTTTTCTGTGGTGACCCGAGAATATTTGGGGGTCCTACACCCTCTGTATATCGAGAAATCATCTATATTATTTCAAGTGGCTTTTTAAATGTTATCAAATTTCTTTCACCCGTAATTCCAGTTGAGTGTTTCCTTCACGTGTCCCTCCCAGAAGTATCTCACTGCCTTGTCAAAACATAATTTTCAAGAAGTTGAAATCTCTCAAACAAGTATAGTATAGCCATGTAGTAAAGATCTTCTTCAACTCATTAAATAATGAAGAACCAGGAAGATGGTAAAGCTGTTCAAAGGAGCATTTGAGGAACAGAGATTTATGTAGTCAGTCAGGCAAATGAAATGCAATAGATATACTTTTGCAAACAGATACAAAACTGGTTAATATTTGACAGGTAATAAACACGGGGGGTTATCTTTTCTCCTAGACAGAACCTATAAGTTGCAAGTTAAAAATGTCTCGGGGGTTCTATTTAAATAGCAAAGCCACGCACAGGAGCGTTCTCCCATAATTAAATTCTCCTTGGGTGAACCCGTTAAACTGTGACATATGAAGGGCAGGAAAGGGCCTCCAGGGATCTCTGTCAAGGGTCAGAACATCAGGGAATCTCTGGGTCAGAAGCCACAGAGAAAGACACTGCCCCAGCCCTTCTGTGACTCAGTTTCCCAGCCCAACAGGAAATCTTCTTCTCGTAACTGGGCCCGTCCACTTTTTTTTTTTTAAAGATTTTATTTTTATTATTTAATTGACAGAGAGAGAGAGACAGAGAGAGAGAGGGAACACAAGCAGGGGGAGTGGGAGAGGGAGAAGCAGGCTTCCCGTGGAGCAGGGAGCCCGATGCGGGGCTCGATCCCAGGACCCTGGGATCACGACCCGAGCCGAAGGCAGTCGCTTAACCAACTGAGCCACCCAGGCGCCGGTCCACTTTTAACCACACATTCAGGATGTGTTCAGAGGCTCTGTCGGTGGATGATGTACTATGATTTTGTGGACTTTTTTTTTTAAGCCTTTGGTACATGAAACGTGTAAATCAGAGTCTTGATGTCCACTGAAAAACCAACCCATCAGGAATACTTTGTGGAATGAGCAACTGAGAGTCAGGATAAGTGGAATTTATGGTTGAACTGTGAAACGACCTAAAACTGAAACAGACAAACCTGGTGAAGGTTTAACAACATTCAAAACAAAACTGCAACAATATTTAATGTAACTTTTTGGCTACAACTAAGTTTTTAGTCTGAGACTTTGGAATAAAGATTGGAGCGTTAGCCATAATTCTCATTGTCCTAGATTTGAGGGCAGTGATCACAAATCACTTGAGGAGGCAGCATAATGAGATCAAGGTGAGGACTCCAGACTCAGGCTTTCTTGGTTCAAGTTCCGGCCCAACCCTTATCAGCTGTGTGATCTGAGGTCACGTGCTTGGTCTCTGTATGCCTCAGTTCCCTCATCTATGAAATGGGAATAGTAATATACTACTTCTCTCATTAGATTGATCTGTGAGCGACGTGAAATAGACGTTTAAGTCAGTACAATGCCTGGTGCATACCAAGTGCATATGCATTAGCTATCATCACCACCACCACCACCACCACCACCATCACTGGTTTTTCTGTATAGCACGGTGCCTAGAACTTAATAATGTCGAATGGGTGGGAGGGCAGATGGATGGATGGTATTCAGTAGGGGAGTACCCTATTTAAAAGAATACCCTCAGCCACACGTCCTTATTTCTAGCAGAGACTTCCTTTCTCTTGTCCCTTATGGTGTCTGTGTTTAGATTTGGGTTTGGAATTTTCAGTTTTCCTTCAAGCACAGGGCATCTGCATTAGTAACATGATTGAGGTGAATTCTGAGCAGAAACGTTAATGACGGCCCCCAGAATTCACACTTCTGGTTCTTTGCTCTGCTAGCAGCAGCCAGACCTCCCAAATGTTTCTGTATTAATATTGCATGTTGGAGCGAGGACGCTAAACCAAAATCGCACCGATCATCCCCTACAGACAAATGAATTATTTAAACAGCTTATCGAGATCTTGTTCTTTTAGCCAGCCCACTGGCCCAAAAAACAAGAGGGCAGGGAAGCATGTGTTTCTTTCTCCTTAAGTGTATTAGAAACATCCAACCTCAGAACGATGAAGTGTTCAAATAATCATGTCCCCTATTGCAGTGCAGGCAACAGCTCTACTGTGTCCTTGGCCATCGTGCAAGCTGGTCAGAAGGACCAAGGCATCTACTATTGCTGCATCAGGAACAGTTATGGAAAAGTGACCACTGAGTTTAACCTCACAGCTGAAGGTAAGCCTCGGCTGTCAGTTTCAGGTGAAAACCACGAGCTCTGCTCCCCGCCCCACCCGGTTCAGAATGCCCATGCGTACTGAAGACACCCTCTTCTTTGTCTTGCTCTAGTTCTGAAACAACTCACGAGTCACCAGGATATGAAAGGTAAGCCAATCTGAGTTGGATGTCCAAGGCCGGGGGCCACTCCATAAAAGCATGAAATAGCTCCTGGAATCAATGGTAGAAGCAGTATTCCCATCGACTCTTCTAACCAAGTAGGAGAGAGCGCCCGAATGACCGAGACATGAATGACAATTCATGAGGTAATTCAAGCTAGTCACGGCGAGGTGACAAGTATCCAGAAGTATTGTGTTTATGCAAGATCAGACTGCAGCATGCAGTGCTCAAGGACACATTGGCAGGGCTTTGGGATAAGACTCCTTCCTTTAAGCCTCAGGCTTGCATCCAGCCCTTCTGCAGGGGGTTTGCAGTCTCCCGCAATGACTGACGCAGCCTGTTTTGTGTCTTCAGTTTACTTTGCGGTTTGACTAACTGGGCCAATTCCAAAGACAGCCAGGCGTTGAGGAGAATAACTCCATTCGTTTGCATCTTAATGAAAATGAAAGATGCGTTTGTGTGCTTTCCTTTGGCGTTTTGGCCCTGGTATGGCAACAGCCTAACAAGGCTTCTGAACAGTCACCTGCCACTGGGCCACCCACTGAGGACAGTTTGGTGGAGTCCATGCTTGGCTTGTGTTTCCTGTTAGGGAAAAGTACCTGTCCCCACATGCCCATCCCCACCCACTGGTGTGCTGGGAAATGTTTAACAACCTGCCAGGATGGGAGGCTGATTCATTGAGTTTACTCATTTCTGTGGTGTAAACAGTCTCACCACGGCCAATTTTAAACTGCCAATATGACATTGGGAAAACATGGAACCAGGAAGAGATGCCCGCCTGTGCACGCCCGCCTCACCCATGTGACCACAGCTTTTAGCACCTCATAGCACCTTGGTCACTTTTAGAAGAGGTGTGAGTACAACTGATAACTTAGTTGATTTAGCCTCATAAAGAAATTGACTTCGTGTGTTGATTTTTAGACGAACAAAACACCTGAAGACGGTGAAGTCTTTGTGAAGACAAGACAGTAAATGCAGTTATGATGGAGAACACCTAGTTCACTAAAGGCAAAGAGCTGGGATATATCGGGGCGCCTGGGTGGCTCAGTCGGTTAAGCGACTGCCTTCGGCTCAGGTCATGATCTCGGACTCCTGGGATCGAGTCCCGCATCGGGCTCCCTGCTCAGCAGGGAGTCTGCTTCTCCCTCTGACCCAAACCCCTCTCATGCTGTCTCTCTCTCTCCTTCTCTCTCTCAAATAAATAAATAAAATCTTTAAAAAAAAAAAAAAGAGCTGGGATATTGACTTAGAAATGGTCTAGCAAATACGTATCATGATATTTATCCAAAACAGCAAACGCAGGCTCTTTGCAAACCTTTTCAAATGCTATCTGCCTGTCTTTAGCATGGAGTGTACTTGTATAATTTTAGATCCTTTTTCCATGTCTACCCCCCCATCTCCCCAAAAGTCTAAATATGCAAAAGGATGTCCTTCCTCCTTATACATGAGAAAACACAATGACTTTCAGAAGGCTTTCTCTGCGTCATCAGCTTCTTAGCATTGCTTGGCATTCACATCCCAGATACTTGCTATGCCCTCATTCATTTAGGTTTGCATAAACTCATTTTTCTAGGTTTTTACCAGTTAGGAATGAGACCCCAGTGGGGATGAGTGTAGCCCTGTGACTCCAACCAGAGGGCTCGGGTCTAGACCCGATGACATCACCTCCTCTCAGTGTCGGACCCCCTGTGACTGGGGGGTCCAGTGTCAGTGACTCACCGGGTTGGGGATCCATACTTTCCCTCCCTGTCCCCTTGATCTTTCAGATGAGGAAGCCTCAAATGACTTCTTTATCACCTTTTGTATTTGGAGGAGTCTCTCTCACTAAACATTTTATTAGTTGAGTTCTCCAGAGGAAGAACAAATAATATTTTACAAGTTGGTCTCTAATTAAAAAACTAATAAAACCAAGCTTGTGGGAAAGCCCAAAATGAATGATGGTCCAAATAAAACACAAGCTAGCACAATCTAATGATAGCACACAGGGCTTTCAAAGAAAAGTCCTAAGATTTATTTTTTTCCCTTTCATTGTTTTATCTTTGTTAAGTAGACATTTCTGTTGGAAATTATAGATAGGATTGTTAATTATACCCAATGTAGTACTATACAAAGAAAATTCCCTTCTTATTTCTGAGCACATAGTCTGGAACAACTTTTGTGTTAAATTTGATACATTTTTAAGTACTCAATGCACACATTTCTGTTAAGAATAATTGAGTTTCAGAAATTTGGGGGATTATGAAGGAAAACAGAATGGGGTAAATATAGCTCATATTTACTGGGCTCTGGTGTGTGTATACAGAACATTTCCTATATTCTGTAAGTGGTAGTGGGGCCCAAATTGCATGAAATTAATCATGTAACCAGAATTGAGAAGATCTGGGTTATATAAAAAAGCCTCCCTTCTTCGTTTTGTGATGCAATTTCAAAATTTAACTTAAAAAAAACTATACTCTCCTCCATAAATTAATTTTTTTTTTCTGGTTCTATCACTAAGGTTGAAATCCATGATACAAGGATCTCCTTAAAATCTGCCTGGGAGGTCCCTGGGTGGCACCGTCGGTTGGGCGACCGACCACTGGTTTCAGCTGGGGTCATGATCTCTGGGTTATGAGACTGGGTCCCGTGTCAGGCTCTGCGCTCAGCGTGGAGTCTGCTGGGGTTTCTCTCTCTCCCTCTGCTCCTACCCCCCACATGTGTGAGCTTGCTCACTCCCTCTCTCTCTCAAATACATAAGTAAAATCTTTAAAAAAAAGATTTTAGTTATGTATTTGAGAGAGAGAATGAGAGAGAGAACACGAGAGGGGAGAGGGTCAGAGGGAGAAGCAGACTCCCCGCCGAGCAGGGAGCCCGATGTGGGGCTCGATCCCGGGACTCCAGGATCAGGACCTGAGCCGCAGGCAGTTGCTTAACCGACTAAGCCACCCAGGCGCCCAATACATAAATAAATCTTTGAAAAAAATTTGCTTGGGACAGTGTCCCATGTGCCTGCCTGTCCCCCAGCTTCACCACCCCAGTTCTGTCTAGAAACCCAGGACAGATTACTTGGCCAGATGCTCCTGCGCAGCCTTGTGAAGTCTTGGAGGGTCTTTCTGCACACCCCCTTTCCACTGGCACCTTCAGCCCTTTTCCTATTCAAACCTCTCCCTCCCACCTCCTTTCTTTCTTTCTGTCAATAACTAGGCCTATTCATTCATCAATATGCTTTAAGAATTATTTTATTTTGTTAAGAGAGAGAGCGAAGAATGCGGGGGAGGAGGGGCAGGGGGAGAGGGAGTGACAGAATCCCAAGCAGGCTCCGCGCCAGCACGAGGCGCTCTATCTCACGACCCTGAGATCATGACCTGAGCCGAAATCAAGAGTTGGACACTCAACTGGCTGAGTCCCCCAGGCGGCCCAAGAAGAATTTTAATCTCCTTATGCCTTTAATAGCTGGCTTCAGTCATAAGCTGCTCTTATTTATATTTAATTTAATTTTATTATGTTATGTCAGTCACCATACATTACGTCATTAGTTTTTGATGTAGTGCTCCATGATTCATTGTTTGCATATAACACCCAGTGCTCCATGCATAGGCTGCTCTTAAAACATACGATCTGAAAATATTTTTAAAAGCAGAGGAAAAAAAAAATGTTTCTCTACACAGTCTAAGTAGAAATGTGAAGTGAGATTTTTCACATGACCGAGGATTTCTTTCTTCTTTTAAACATTCAGAAAGATGTCCGTTTTCATTGACTTTGAGGATTGGAGGGCATTTTTAAAAATCTAAACAAACTTACCTCACTGAAAGCCATCTTCTTTACTTCTGTCAGCCCATCGGAAGGCTGACCTGCTCATCTCTAGTTTAAAAGAGAGCCTTCTGATTACGTCCATTGGCACCTGAAATGTGGAGAATCAACTCTGAAGAAAGCTGGTGCTAGAAAAAATAATTCTACTTTTCTTTTTACATATAAATCCAAAATGATTAGATTTTTTTCAGTCTTTCTTCAGAGGCAGTTCCTGTTATGGTTTGGTTTTTGCCTGCCTATTTCTTTTTTTTAAGATTTTATTTATTTATTTGACAGAGAGAGAGAGCACAAGCAGGGGGAGCAGCAGAGGGAGAGGGAGAAGCAGGCTCCCTGCTGAGCAGGGAGCCCGATGCGGGGCTCGATGCGGGGCTCGATCCCAGGACCCCGGGACCATGACCTGAGCTGAAGGCAGATGCTTAACGACTGAGCCACCCAGGCGCCCCTGCCTGCCTATTTCTTATGTCTACTACAGACATTCTCAACACAGGGAGGCAGTATTGCCCCCAAGAAGGCAAAAATTGCTTTTTAAGGAGGCAAAAAACATGCACTCTGTGTGTGAAGCCCAGATATACACATAGTACATAAACGGATATACAGTATATGTGTGGAATTAAAATTTCAGGGTAGGGGCAATTTGAAAAAAAGTCTAAAAAGACTCCTTTCGGGGGCAATCATGAGAAAAAGGGTTGAGAAACATTGAGCTATCACATCTTACCATTGGTCCCTCCTCCTCCCTCCCCCACCCTTCACCTGTCGTTTCAACTTGCCTTTAATTACCTTTCAGGGTCCGGTCCATATTTTCCGGGGCTGTCTAAACTTCTTTCCCTGGTCTCCCCAGTTTTGCTCCAGCCAGTCTCCTCCCCTCTCATCGGATCGGCTGAGGCCTCACACGGATCTTCCTCGGTCCTCCTCGATGACTCACCCCCCGCTCCCCACCATCTCATCTTTGAGCTATGCCTCCGTGGGGAGTGTGCTTTCCCCTCTAGGTTCTACAGGCCAGCCTTGCCCTTATCCCTGCGTGGGAACATCCGTTAGCCAAGAAGCAGCACTGGGGGGGATCTTCTGTCCAACTAAAGGTGAGCTGTGTTTTAGGATGTGAAGAGATTGAATTCAGCCAGCTCATCTTCAGGGAAGACTTCCTCAGTGACAGCTACTTTGGGGACCACCTGCACGGTCAGATTGCCACGGAGGAGTTGCACTTTGGCGAAGGCGTCCACCGGAAGGCCTTCCGCAGCAAAGTGATGCGGGGGCTCATGCCAGTCTTCCAGCCCGGCCACGCGTGCGTGCTCAAGGTGCACAATGCCGTTGCCTACGGGACCAGAAACAATGATGAGCTCATCCAGAGGAACTACAAACTCGCTGCCCAGGTGGGTCCACCTGCCCAAAAGAGTCCCTTGGAGTGTGAGGTCCCAAAAGAGTCCCATGATAGCCTGAGATGAAAGTCAGACTCAGAATTGTTGGGAGTGTCTCCAAGAGTGCGTTTCTCTCCCTTTGGGGTGTGGTAGTAAGGGAGCCACGGGATCAAGCCCGCATGCTGGGAACCAAGTCCAAGTTCTCAGGGCAATTTCTTGCCCTCATGCCAGCCGATTGGGACTCAGCCTGTGTCTGGAGGACCCTCCCTGGTTCTGACCTGGGCTGGGATCTTTTCTGTTCCAAGGGAGCCCCATGAGGTTCTTGAAGGTTTGAGTCTACTTAGACACAGGATGCTATAGAAAGTGGGGGCTCCAAGCTACACAGGAAGCCAGAATTCCCAACCATCCCCAAGGGAGTAGTTTCTAAATTGTTTTGGCTTGGTTTGGTTTGGTTTGGTTTATGGAGGGGTGTGGGGTATAATCAGAAGTTTCAGCATTTGTCCTGTTTTCTGCCTTTCTGAGTTTGCGTCAATGTCTGCCTATAAGCTGTGGAGAGATTGAGCCAAGACTCCAGCTAAGTTCCCACCTCCCTATGTTACTGAGTCATAGAATCTTTTTTTTTTTTTAAGATTTTATTTATTTATTTGAGAGAGAGAATGAGAGGGAGAGCGAGCACATGAGAGGGGGGAGGGTCAGAGGGAGACGCAGACCCCCCCCTCCCCCCGCCGAGCAGGAAGCCCAATGTGGGACTCGATCCTGGGACTCCAGGATCATGACCTGAGTTGAAGGCAGTCGCCTAACCAACCGAGCCACCCAGGTGCCCTGAGTCATAGAATCTTGAGACAAGAAGAGAGCATGGGCTTCCCTCCCTGCCTCCCCCTCCCGCTTTGGCCCATGTATTTCACTCTTGACACCAATACTGGCCAAGCTTTCGGGAGTGCTGGGTCTAGCTCTTCTGCAGAGGAGGTGCCCTTCTAGAACTGTTACCTGTAGAACGGATAGGTTAGACTTCAATGAATCTCCTGGGTACTGTCAAGCTCTAACCACCCATGATTGTCTCAGATGTACTGTTGTCAGGTGGGACTTGGGGCTCATGAATCAGCCCCTCTTCTGAGTGTAGGATTTTGCCAATTGTATTCCTTCTTCTTCCAAAGTAACCCTTCTTTTTTCTGTTCTTTCACTGCATCTCTTTCCATCTCAAGTACCATCTGGTCCAGTCAGGGAAAACCCCCATCATCCAGACTCCCCCTTGGAGAGGCCCTACAGAGCAGAAAGCAGAATCCAGTTTGCTTTTCCGAGGCAAACAATCTTGTCGAGGTGTTCACTACCCACAACTCTCATCACACCCCTGAAGAAGAACTTCAGATGGAGAGCTCACAGGCAGACCAGCAGGCCTTGACATCCTGCCCTGGGGCCATTCCCCTTAGCCCAGGGTGAATTTCAGCCATGCAGCTTCTAGAACTTTTGTAGTTCAGGACACCTAGCCCCGGAGACCACTTGAGCTTTACCTATATTGTTCCTTCAGGTCTCAGAGCCCCTCGGCAAGTGGACAACTCTAGGGTGTAATAATTGTTGCTTCCGTGCTACTAACCAAGGGTTGGATGGATTTGGGAATCCACTGGCTTGACCCACATCAGGAAATCTTATTAGCTTTCCCGGCAACTCTGAATTTCTTCTAATCACTTGTCTTTCCCATGTGTGTGGGTGATGTAGGAATGCTATGTCCAAAATACTGCCCGACAGTATGCCCAGATCTATGCTGCCGAAGCACAGCCTCTGGAGGGCTTTGGAGAAGTGCCAGAGTAAGTGTGTTTACCCACTCTTGTATTATCACTCCTGATTTGTCAGGGACTTGGGGGGCCTGGAGGGAGGAGAGGGTGGGAAGGACCAGTAGGACAAGCAGTTCACCTGGTCTTTCTGTCTGGGAGCTATGAGAACACTCCTGTTCTTTACTGGAGGCCAGAGGCTTACAGAGAGATAATACATATTCTTTAAATCAACGTATGTTTGTATATACGTACGTATGAACAGATGGATGGAAGGATGGGTAGATGGATGGAGAGATGAGTTCAATAACTGTGTCATATGAAATAGAAAAGATTTGGATAGAAAATGAATTAGATGTATCATGTTAAATAGAAAAGAAAGAATATCTGCTTCATGGATATGACATTGTCTCAACAATAAGCCAGTACAAGAGAACACGAGAGTATCACCAAACAATTAACCTACGATGAAAATAAAATATGGTGCTGTGTCTAAGAAGACTGAATTGGGTATCATCAGTGGAGGAACATACTACCCATTTTCTGGAACCCTGCAGAGATAAATTACACTGATTATTTTAATCCACTCATTGACTAAATATGGATTGACCCAAGCAGATGTTTGGGGGTCTAGAACTCGTGGTTGCTCGTCTGCTTATCTGGTTGAGATCATATGTGCGTGTTTAAGTGGAAAGAGAAAGAGGTATGCCAGGGCACGTTGGAAATTTCAGACAGGACAGTCTTTTGTGTATCAGTAGAAACTGGGAGAAGAAGGAAGGAAGGAATTGTTGCCTACGTTGATTCTGTCAGCTCACAAAGGGGGGAAAAATACTCTCCCTGTGTTTCGGGCATATCGTATGGAATGTCCAGTGCTTTCTGCTCTTTGCCAGGAAATGCTTAGCGTCCTTATTTAGTTCACAAACATTTCTTAGCAACTTCAAGAAAAATTAACATAATGCAAGGAAAATACACAATTGCTTTTCTGTTTAATCCACAAAGACAGCAATCTGGAGTGAGTTACGGTTTTGTGTTATAGGAACTCGCACATTCTCTTTCTTCTCCAGCCCCCTTTCCCAGTCTCTGCCCCCTTCAGGTCTTCTTAAGGAGGAAGAGAGTCAATTGGGTGAGCTGTCCACAAAGCACAGGACCATGGCCCCGTCCGGTGAGGCACGCCCAAGCTTTGCGTGACTTGACACCTCAATCTGGGGGCTTTCTAAAAAAACAGCACAAAATTATGAATACGAAGATTGGTGCAGGGACTTGGGAAGGGCCTGTGCTTGTGAGGGACACAGGGGCTAATGAGCGTCATCAGCAGCCCCGCATATATGCCACTGGCTTAAAGATAGATTAGGACATTTTGATATGTAAACACCTGTCCCTTCCTTACAAGGGAAGAATCTGTGAGTGCATGAATGATAACGTACGGAAGGATAGGGGTCCTCACAAAGGCATCTGCTCCGATTCCACGCTCATTGAACCAAAATCAGAGGATTCTGCACCGCAACACACACACACACACACACACACACACACA
The DNA here is from genome assembly GCF_009762305.2 of Zalophus californianus. Taxonomy (NCBI): domain Eukaryota; kingdom Metazoa; phylum Chordata; class Mammalia; order Carnivora; family Otariidae; genus Zalophus; species Zalophus californianus. The sequence continues at coordinate 76,967,399 of NC_045608.1, read as the reverse complement.
GAGAGAGAGAGAGAGAGAGAGAGAGAGAGAGAGAGCCTTCATAAAGGCTTCCATACTTGAAACCATGTTAGAAAAGCTGAGCGCAGGCAGGACTTTAGAGGAGATGGCACAGTGAGTGTGATCGTGTATGTGTTGGGTGGGGATGATTTGGATGCTTCTCAGCCTCGAGATGCTCCGGGGTGTGCAGGGACCACCGAGACGTTTCCACCTGGCAGTGGCGGTGCAAATGGAGAGCAGAACATTGGTGGGGGCATCAGTGCTATAGTCCCCGGAGGGCCCACGCGAGAGGAGGTGCAGAGGCTGGATGCAGTGAGACCAGTCGGAGAGGCCTTGCTACAGCCCCGGGGAGGGGCAGTGGTAGTGGAACTTGGTCACTGGACAGCAGGGGGAGGGGCAATGTCCCAGACCTGGTTAAGGGGAGAGGGTCATTCCAGAGGGAAAAAGGGGTCAACGCTCAGGTGGTGCGGCAAGATCCTGGGCAATAATTAAAAGCCATCAGAATGAGTGACCTTAGCAAGCAGGGTTTTGTTTTTTTTTTTTTTTTAGGACTTATTTAATTATTTGAGAGAGAAAGAGAAAGAGAGCATGAGCAGGAGGGGCAGAGGCAGAGGGAGAGAGAATCTCAAGCAGACTGTGCTGAGCGCAGAGCCCGATGCGGGGCTCGATCCCACTACCCTGAGATCATGACCTGAACCAAAACCAAGAGTTGGACTCTTCACTGACTGAGCCACCCAGGCGCCCCAGCAAGCGGGAGTTTTGTAAACCGAGGGGTAACGGGTCAAAGAGCAAATTGGACTTGGGGCCAAACCAACGCATGGTTGCTCCCGCAGTGAGTGGTAGGTGAAGCGCATTCCTACACATCCCTTCACAAGCTCTGGGGCAGTTTATTCCTTGCTCAGTGACTGATGAACAGGAAGGGCCAGTTGTGACGTCACATCTTTGCTCCATGCTAGAGTGACTGGGGGGTGGGGGGGGCGGGGCAGAGCATCCCCGGGGCGGACCTCAGGGAGAGGTGTTAGGGAAGCTTCAGTTCAGGCAGGGTGGGGTGAGGACAGGACCTGGGGGTGGGACTCAGACGGGCTCGTGTGCGTGAGCGGGGGAGGGACACTAAGTTATGGGGTACCAAGATGGAGGGGATGGGGTTGTTAACATGCTCCTCCCCCTTGCCTCCCGCTCTACCAGCTTATTTCTACTCAGCCTTTACCACTCAAGTCACGCCACGCCGCACCTGAAAAGCCTGCAGCCTGTCTTTATTAGTTAGGAGTTGGGAGCAGGGTGCACCTCCCTTCCCAGTGTTTGTCCCTGCAAAGCAGGGGCTGTGTCTCTTTCATGTTCGCTTTCCCGGTGAGTTTTTGAGATTCTGGCATAAGCTACTCAGTAGACGTTTATTGAATGAGGGGAATGGGTGGGCGAGTCACCAGTCACCAAGGTCGGGCAGAGATAGGAGTTTGGGGCACATGGGGAGTTCAGTTTTGGCTGTGTTAAATTTGAGGTGCCTATTGGACACCAATCGAAGAGAGTAGGAGGCTGGACATGTGAGTCAGGAACTCAGGGAAGAGGTCTGGACCGGGGATATAAATGTGGACACCGTCACCATGCCGATTGTACTTCAAGCAAGGAGGTCACTAGCCAGTGTGGGCAGAGAGAGAAGAGCTCTCCCAGGGCACGCCGGCTCTAAAGGCTGGGCAGAGATGGGGACCCAGCGAAGGAGACAGGAAAAAAGTAGCCCGTGGAGCAGGAAGGAGGCCAAGAGGAAGTGAGTCTCTGGAAGCAGCAGGAAGGTGCTTTGAGAGATCAGCTGTGTCCAGTGGCACTGAGAGCGAGTAAGACGGCGCGGTGACAAAGAGAAGACCGTTGGACTCAGCCACACCTGGGTGCTACTGGTGCCCTTGACCGAAGCTTCTTTAGCGGGCATGCCTCCGTGCGTGGGTTCCAGAGAGACTGGGGGGGAGGGACTGCAGACAGTGAGTCTACACTGATCTGAGTTTGGATGTCCGCCGTGAGTCGGTGGTTGAGGGCTGTGGGGTCAGCACGCCGTGCAGAGTGGCTCAGCATGTTGCTGGGCCACTTGGCAATGGTGGTTCTGCAGAGGGAAGCGGGGATGGAGGATGCGGGCAGTACTTGCGGGGGCAATATCCCTGATATCAGAGGGGGTGGCCAGACCTGGGACACGAGTGGAAGAAGAGGTGCAGCGGGGAGCAAGGAGGCTTCAGCCATCGTGGACGGCAAAGGGGGGCGGCATAGACTCCGGGAGGTAGGACTCTGGTGGTGGCAGCTCTTAGAAGCTCTCTTCTGATTGTTTCAGTCTACACCCAGGAAGCGAGGCCATCAGCTGAGAGGGAGGCTGGGGAGGAGGCGCGGGCGGTGTGAGGAGAGGAGCGGATGGGAAACAATCATCTGGGGGGTGACAGTGAATGGACTGTGCGGAAAACCCCACTCGGGACGTACCCCTTCTCCCCTGCGGCCACCGCCACCATTGTGCCGTGTGCTCCCAGGTCTCCCCGCTCAGCCCTTGCCCCCGCATGGCCCCTTCTCCCCAGACTGGCAGACTCATCCATAACACGGGTGTGCGATCGTGGCGCTCCTCTGTCCAAAACCCTCCAGTGGCCTCTCATCCAAATCAATACAAAGGGCCAGAGTTTTTCCAATGACCTTCCAGACCGCACAAGGTCTGGCTTCCCGTTCCCTCCCTGTCTGCACCCACCTGCTACCACCTCCCCTTTGCTGACTCTGCCCCGGCCACACGGGCCCCTCCCTGCTCTTGGAACCCACCAAGAATGCTCTTGCACCAGCGCCTTTCCCCTTTGTTGTTCCTTCTACTTAGAATGCTCTTCCCATAGATACCTTCATGGCTCCCTACCTCCCTTCCTACAGGTCTCTGCTCAAACGTTCTTTCTTAGCAAGGCCTTCTCTGACCTCCCTCAGTAAAATAGCAGCCCCTGCCTGACCTTGCGCTACCTAGCACCTTTCCACTGCTTTATTTTCTCACCTAGCGCCTAGCACTATACATTGACTTCTTTATTGCCTGTCTCCCTCATTTAAATGTAAGATCCATGAGAGCAGAGCCTCTGTTTTCTTCGCTGTTTTCTGGAACAGCATGTGGACACTGAATGAATATTCGCTGATTGAATGGAAGGAAGGAAGGAAGGAAGGCGAGTAAGACAGGAGGAGAAATGCTGGGTGGGTACATGGCCAGTGGGTCACTGAGATATGACCATACAGCAAACATTCATCTCCACAGGGGCAGTCAAACTCCATCCCAAGGAGGGGTCTCTGACCAATTCCAGGCGCAAAGGAAAGACAGAAATGTATCTTTCCACCTACTGAACAACCATTGTGGTCGGGGGTGAGCCTATATCTAGTGGGGTCTGGGGATTCGTTCTGCATCTCCCCGCCCCCCCAAGTGAAGGCAGAATGCCCCCAGTCTCTATTTCCAGGTGAGAACGTGATGTGTGCCCATGCTGTCTTCCCTTCCAGGATAATTCCCATCTTTCTTATCCATCGCCCTGCGAACAACATCCCTTATGCAACAGTGGAGGAGGAGCTGATCGGAGAATTTGTGAAGTATTCCATAAGGGATGGGAAGGAGATAAACTTCTTGAGAAGAGAATCAGAGGCTGGTCAGAAGTGTTGTACCTTCCAGCACTGGGTATACCAGAAGACAAGTGGCTGCCTCCTGGTCACCGACATGCAGGGTGAGGAAAACAGCCTGGCCTGGCTTCCAGGGATGCCGTGGGCCCCAGGAGTGTTCCTGGGGGTGTGGATGGGAGGAGAGGGAGAGGTCTGCTGGATGCCTTTAAGCATCTTTACCAGCAGAAGGTGTGACTAATGTCTCAATAGGAACAAGGGCTGACAGAGGAACCTGAAATGACCAGCCAAATGGAGCACTAAAGTCCATTGTAATAATTCATACCAATAATGCATTCCTATTACTACAGGTAACCGAAAATTGGCTTGATTGTTCTACCCTCCACGGGGGCAATTCCGAAGTATGGAGGAAAATCTGGCTGTACCAAAAGATGAATTAAGATGTAATCATTCATTCTTAATAGGTCTTTCACAGTTGCTTTAGATTTTCAAGCTCCACTGGCTAGTTTGCAGCATTCAGCATTTTCAATTTATATGCAAATTGACGGGAATGCCTTTGTCCTGTGAAGTGGGGATATGATAATCAGGGTATCCAGAGAGACAGCCCTGAGACCAGTTGCAGTTTGGGCTTCCCCAAGACCACCTTCTGGTTCATTAATTTGCTGGAAGGACTCACAGAACTCAGAAAATCCTTTACACTCATGGCTGTGGTTCCTTACAGTGAAAGGATACAGACTCAGGTTAGCAAAAGGAAGAGGCTTGTGGGGCAGAGTCAGGGGGAGGCCAGGCGGAACTTGCCGGGTCCTGTCAGGGTAGAGTCGCGTAGACAGCGCTTACTTCTCCCAGCAGTGATGTGTGGCGGTGCGCAGGAAGAGCATGGGAAGCTCGCCCAAACCTCGGTGTTCAGAGTTTTTACTGCGGGGGGGGGCGGCGTCACATAGGCATCACTAGTCACAAGGTGGACTTTGGTCTCTAGCCTCTCCAGAGGTCACACATACGGCCCCAGGTAGACCAAGACACTCTTATCAGGCAGGTCATTCCAGGGCTTAGGGGTTACCTCTCAGGAGTTGGGCGAGGACTGAACCTTTATTTGGGCAAGGTTAATTCTTTCCTGCACACAAATGTTCAGGTACAAATATTGGGGAAGGGATCCCAGGAAACGCTGGTAGGAGAGAGAAGTGGGGCAGGCAGTGGGGAGGCGGCCAGTAGGGGAACCTTATAACGAAGCCAGTTTCCGCGGCGGGTCACTGAAGCTCCTGCCTGCTGGGGCGACTCTGGGAGCCTGTGCAGAGCACGCTCCTCAGAATTCTCTCACGCAAGGAGTGAGGGAGCAGGGGTATTTATATACCAACTGTCTTTAGCTACCGGGGGAAGGCTACTCCTGGTGGGGGTGTTAATGCCCCTGCACTTGCCACCTGCACACGGACAAGCCAAGCTGAGCAAAGCAGGCTCCCGTGAGCAGAGAAAGTTCACAGGCAAAGAAATGCTGGGGGCACGTGGAGGGGGGCCAGTGTGCACAGAAGCGGTTAGGGTGAGGGCCGTGGGTGGGGCGCCAACAGTTTCTACCACAAGGGTTTTCCTTTTCCTCTTCCTTTCCAAATAATAATACTGCAAAGAAAACTCTGAACTATAATCGGGTGCCTGCTCTATGTCAGACCTTGTCACAGACGAGGATCTCCAGCTCTTTCTCCAGCCTGGTGGTGAAGAGCAAGACTGCCTCTGGGTTCTGTTCCCACCGCTTCCTAGCTGTGAGCCTTGGGCAAATTACTTCCCTCTCGGCGCCTCGGTGCTTTACACGCGGGGTTGTTGTGAGGCTTAAACAGAATGGGAAGACATGTAGCACAGCACTGCCACATAGTAAGTGTTGCCCGATTTTTTAAACTTTTTATTTTGAGATAACCATAGACACAAGAAGTTGCAAAAATGATCAGAGAGGTCCCCCTTTTCGTATGTACTCATTTTTTCCTATAATTTTTGTCTGATCTTCATAAGACAAAAGGAAGACATAAGACATAAGTCTGCAAGGAAGACATTAGGATCCCATTTTACAGATGAGAAAACAGAGGCTCAGAGACAGTGCTTTAATTGTCTGCTGTCACTCAGCTAATAAGCAGAGGGGTCCAAGACTCTACCCTGTGGTTTCTGACTCCAAAACCCACGCTCTTTCCACTAAACTGCAAATTTACCAATTTGCGAGAGATTTCCAAGTGTGTCCTGATGTTAAAGCTTCTAGTGAGGACCTTCTTGAAGGCCCGCTGGGCCCACTGGGAAGTGCACCGTGTTACAGTCTTGCAGATGGGGCCAATCTGCATATTGAAGGCTGCCATACCCGCTCACTTTCTGAAGAGACTCCACACACACACACACACACACACACACACACACACACACACACACACACACACACACACACACACAGTCTTAATACACAGCAATCTATTCTAGTTAGACTCTGGCTGTGTAATTCTGGATTGCCCCCTCCATCTTTTCTCCTTCAGAGTTAATTTTGCAATAAATGTAGTTCTTCTACTGAAAAGCAACACCCTGGAACTCCATGCACAGCTAGTTTTGCTTCCAGGCACTTGTAAACAAGCGTAGTGGAATGTTACATCTCTCGGTAAATGGCGTGTGCAGTTTAGTGTGTTGGCACGGTGTATCATAATGGGGTTTATTTACTCTCTGCTGCTGGCAAAAATCTCTTTATTGTCATCATCGTTGTGTAGAAGATAGCACATCCATTCTCTAGAGAACCTGTACATTTTCTAATTTAACCGAGACACTGGAATGAGGATTAAAAAAACCCCAAACAAACCCAAACTCCACTAGGACCTTCTCAGACTCTTAAAAGGAATCCCCTCCCTCATTGCGTTAGGTTGTTGACAGGATTGTGGTGGGTTCTGCAAGCTTGGGGGTGAAAGCCCCGCATGTGATTTGGCCCTGAGGTCTGCCCACCGCTGAGACCACTAGGGTTCCTAAGAAGCGGTCACCCCAAAGACCCAAGAACTCAAGTTCTGGAGAACAAATTCCTGATGCTGCCTACTTCCTTCCTTCCACTGGAAACGGCCCATAGATGACTGTTATCCCCCACTCCACTTCATTGCTCCACACTAGAATTCAAATTATGATCCTATGGAGACTTTGGTTGAATCCCCAGCAAATTACTAAACCGAGACACGTTTCCTTTTCAAAATTATATTCTGTTTTTCTCAACTTAAGTGATAGCCGGTAATTGTGAGAGGCAGGAAAAGCAATTCCCAAGTTCAAGGACCTTTTGCCAAATGACCTTTTAAAATTGGACTGAAATGCAGCTCAGAGCTGTGATTTTTAAATACAGCATTCCACAAAAACAAGATGTCCAAAGAGGGCTTTTACAACTTGGTGTCTTTTTTTTTTTTTTTTTTTAAAGCACAGCCCCTGTAATAAAGGTTATGTGAAGCATTTCTGCATATGTTCTCGTTGTTAGCAGCTTTGCAAGAATGAGATGAATTATTTGCCCGCTGCGAAAGTGGCTTTTAAAATGCTCACTGGCTCACCCAAAGTGCTGGGTCTGATTTAGCTCACTGCAGAAAAGCAACGCCATTGCTTCTGTCTGACTAACCAGCCTGAATAGCAGCATGGCCTGTATTTTTGCTGTGCTCCGGGCAGATGCTGCTGAATCAGGGCATTAACCCATTAGGGTTCTTCTCCCGGGCCTCCGAAAGCAGCGCTCATAAGAGTGGAGACCCACGGAGCTAGGCTGCCATCAAGTCTGACCTCGGGGTTGGCTTGGGAGAGGACGCTGGTTCCTTCGTCCACAGCCCAGACCAGTTTCTGTGCTGCCAGGCCCTTCTGTGAGCGGGTCATCTGCTGGCCATGGGGCATACAGCAACCACAGGCCTGGGTAGGATAAGAGGTGGGGGCAAGAGATGGGGAGGCAAGCCAGCCAGACTGGTGGGGTAGCACCGTGGACCCCATGCTCTGCCACAGAAGGCCTATCACTAGATTGCAGGCATGTGTTTGAGGCAGAGGTCCACTGAGTCGGAGCCCGTGCCCGTGGCCACCACCGTAGAGAGACAGGAGCTGAATGCTCCCGGGTCTGGCAAGGAGAGTCTGGAAAGGCCAGAGGCCGTCCGCACTCTGGGCATCAAAAAGGTTTGTCTTCCTCCAGATCTGGAAGGGGTTAGGGATGCAAAGTGAAACCGGGACAGGGTGAGAGCATGGCTCTTCTACCGCCCCAGGTGATGGCTACTCCGGCCTTCCCCGCCCTGCAAGACAGAAGAGTTTTCCGTTTTCTTTGAGTCTCTGGTTCCTCAGCCACTCTCTCAACTGCTCCCGCTGGAGAGGCAGAGGCAGAAGGCCTTCTGTGCACTCGCGCTTCTATCCGGGGTACCGTGGCTCTTGCTGAACCAGAGTGGGAAGCTCAGGGAGCTGTGTGGCTTGTTTTGGTGTTGGTAACCACTCCCCGCCGCCATAGTTTAATGGGTAGAGGTTAAGATAAGTTAAAGGGTTAGACCATGGGTACAGCGGTCAGCATCTCCAGGCCAGTGGTTCCAAGTCTCCATGTAACTAACTCAGGAGTGCTTCCCTGCGCCTAAAGCCAACCCAGAAAAGCTTCCCTCCTCAATTGGGAAACCGTCTTTATGGAGATGGGAAATCACATGTCTGGAGTTTGGCTTGGAACTGAACCAAAGCCATCTTGAACTCTCTCACCGCTGACCTCACCCCCCCCCCCAGCCCACGCCTATGCCCACGTCACCTGCCACTGCAGTGACCCAGTGGAGCAGACCGAAGGCCCCGTCTGAGCATTTCCAGGGAGAGAGCTTGCGGGCCAGGCAGCCGGGCTCAGAACCGTGCATGGAGCTACTGGCAGCGGGGGGGTGGGCCAGGCACACAGAGGACATCGTTGCCCCAGCTACAAAGGGCTGGGGGTGGCAGGCCCCACCATCGGTTCCCGTGAGACACAACTCCCCTAAACTGCTGTCGGAGGCGTGCCGTCCCCTGTTACCATCCCACAAACCTGGATGTATGTCTGGAAGGCCGTCAGTGTCGACAGAAAGAGGCTTCTGCTGTTGGAAACCAGGAGGAACGTGTGTTTATGTAGGAGAGGAAGGCAGGTGGCCCTATCAGTAGCCCTTCTCCCGGAATGGATGGCCAGTCCTTTCCCAGGAGCCCCACGTAACACAAATCCCACCTTTGCTCTCTCTTCCTATAGGTGTAGGAATGAAGTTAACTGACGTTGGCATAGCAACACTGGCTAAAGGGTGAGTAGAAAAAACCCCAGCACATCTCATTCGATTCTGAGCTTCCAAACACCTGCCGGGCACACGTTGTGAAACTGATGTGGGCAAGTCGATTTCTTGTCCTAATTGCAGATGACAAATGTTCCTGGGACAAATTCAATTTGCTTCTCTCACTTACATAAAATATTTATGGACTTTGTTCTTCCAGGGAAACACATTTGTTTCCTAACTTTGAAACAAACAACAACTCTGGAAAAGCGTGTCAAGATGAATTACTACCAGGAGAGCCATGGGGGGTCAACGCCAGCATGATTGGAATTTCTTTTAATCATGAACATTCCATTTTTCTGCCTTTGATATCTTCACTATTAGAACCTTCCTAATTTTTTTGCATTTGAGTGCAGTGAATTCAGTTTGCATATTTTTAACGTTCCCCCCTTTATCCCAAAAAGTCCTTCAGGCGGCTCCCACACTTCCCTGGAGGTGGTTTCAGGAGCAAGTGGCTAGGGAACAGCTGTGATGCGTTACTTGGGTGGTTGTGTGGCTTTGTTTACTCAGTTCAGTGTAGGGTCTTGGTTCTGTGTGGGCTATGCCCGGACGGCACTGTAACATCTTACTGGCTTATCTCTTGAACATCTGTGCCTTCTCTCTGCTTTGCTGGACCACCGTTGAGGAGAAAGCAGGCGATTTGTGGTTCCTGGGGAAAATACAGTTCTGGGCTGGAGCTGCCCCTTGCTTTTGCCCACTCCCGCTGCTCCCATGGCCCAAGACTGTCTATTACGTGGACGAAATAGAGGGACGGGTGACTTTTCGAAGGGATGGATGGCTTATGTGTTATGATTGTCCAGATATGGTGAGACCGATCCTTTTCTGGATGGAAAAGGAAGACAACAGCCACTGAGAAGCGTTTGTTGAGCACGATCACTAAGAGGGCCAGGCTGCGGGGTCCACACAGGGAAGCACGAGGGTCAGTCTGGAGGCAGAACATGAGCAACATGTTTGATTTGGTTTTCAAGGGAAGGAATGGGTGAGGCAGGGAAAGCCAGCTTGGGATTGGCTAGTGTGAAAAATGTCAGCAGGCTCTGGGGTTGGGGGGCTGTCCTCCTTGTCTGGCCCTGGTGCCATGAGGGCAGGTGTGAGAACCGGCTGTAGGCGGGCTAGTTTGCATATGAAAGGTGTTCTAGAAGGCCTGTCATCCACTATCTCTAGGAATTGGCTGCCCTGGGAAGGGCAGTCTCTCCAGGGTGAGCAAGACCCCAGATGTCACAACATCAGAAATAGAGAAAACAGAACGGCCTGATTAATAGAGCTTATTCTCCCATGGCTGCTAACAACTTATCTGAGAGAACTTTCTGGTTATTTCCGCCCGCCGGCATCAGCAGTCCTTCAACGAGTAAACCCATCTCCAACCTTAGTGAAGGGCAGAGAAAAGCAGAGGGATGCGGGGAAAGAAAGTGGAAAAGGGACTTTTTAACCTCCAGATCGTTGACTCTGATTCACAAAGTTCTCACTGACGACATAGAGCTTTTGGTCTGGGTTTAGAACTAAGATGCAGTTTGGGTGTTTTCCTTCTCAGAAACGGCTCAGGGTAATACAGTTTTGTGTGGGGATTCCCTCCGTGCGGGGTCCGCAGTGCCGACCAGAGCCCTAAACATCAGATGAGTCTGGAAATTTGGCTGTGGCCTTGGGCGTGTGAGGAGAGCATGGCAGGCGGGGTATGACGTAGCGGGGAGAACGGGGGTTTTAGAGAGAGTCTTGGGTTCAAATCTTGGCTCGTGCCATTTACTCGTGACTCTCCCAGTGGCAGCCTTGCTTCTTCTTGTGTTACAGGCATTTGTCCGGCCCGTGGGATGGGTGACCGCACATCCTGGTGTGCGCGGGACGGTGCCATTTCATGTCTGCTGTTCTCATACCCATCAAGTTAGTCATTTGTCCTGGACGATTTCCCCCACTTAGAGAAGAAAATAATGGTGCTGCTATTTATGAAGGGATTTCTCTGGACTTCAAAAGCATTGCCCAAGTAAAGCAGATTCCGTGCTCCTGGTGGGCCATTGCGAATTCAGCATAATGCACACCCTGGTTTGAATGCTGGGTTCTCGACTTACCAGCTATGTGGTCAGATGACTTAAAAAAAATTTTTTTTGAAGATTTTATTTATTTGATAGAGAGAGTGAGAGTGAGCGTGGGAGTGGGGGGGAGGGGCAGAATGGGAGGGAGACGAACAAGCAGACTCCTCACTAAGCATAGAGTCTCGATCCCACAACGCGAGATCATGACCCGAGCAGAAACCGAGAGCTGGAAGTCCAACAGACTGGGCCACCCAGGCGTCCCGGTCACGTGACTGTAAGTTCTGGAAGCCACTGCTTTACCGAATGGGGACACAGAGGGCTGTCTTGAGGATCCACCCCCGCCCCCCGACCCCGTTAATCTGCATCCAGGCCCGGAAGCTCAGTATGTGCGTCATCAACACCGGTTTCCTTCCTCCCTCTTGCCTCAGCCTGACGCCAGGGTAGACAAATTTCATACCATTCTTTAGAACAGCTTTCTACCAAAACAAAGCAGAAACCTGCCCAAGAAGTTTCAAAAGCTAAGATAAGCTTAAGAGCATGATTATTTAAGACATCTTTTAAAAGCATCTTAACAGTTTCCGGGAACTCATTGTACATTTTGGTCCTCATTTTAAAAAGAAATCCAATCCCTTGGTTTTGTTCTCAGCTTTAATGTGACTTATCTGGCTTGGGACAACTGCCCGAGACCATTAGAAGAGCTGATGGCTGGAGCCCAGTGCAAAATGTTGTCTCTAAAGTGTTACTTATGGCCTTCTCTCCTAAGGAGTGGTCAGGAGGAGATGGGACAGAAGGGAGTTCTGAAGCATCTGAGAGCTTTAGAAGGGACACTAGATCATCTTGTCCATTGTTTTTTAAAAACTGTTCTTTCAAATTTTCCTAAGTCACAATTTTTTCCCCCAAAGAAACATTTCTTAGAAGCCCAGTTTAAAAAACTGATAAAAGGAGGACCCTCGATTGGAGTGTAAGGAGTGGTTGGGAGATCTCTTCGGAGGCCCCTGGGAACCCCGCCGCTCTGGATTGAGAACCAGCAACCATGTCCAGCCTTCTTACTTTCCCAAGCAGGAGGTGCAGGGAAAGGGGCAGGCTGCTTGCAAGCACGGCACGTTTGGAGCTGAGATTCAACTGAAGAGAATCTCCAGGGAAAGCTAGAGCTGCAACATGGAGCGCAAAGGGAAGAACCCTTAGAAAGGGTTCTGATTCGAAGGCAGCTCCAAGACAGGCTGAGGAGAGTCCAGGCGGGAAGGATTGCAAGCTGGGGAAGAGGCTGGGGAGCGCTGCAGATGCCCCAGGGCCTCTGCAGAGCAGGAGAGAGGATGGACAGCTAAGTGTCCATAATGCACTTTCTCTTTATTCTTAGCAAGCACCCCAGAGGGCTTAGCTCATCCCCGCTGGAAAGGGAGGAGCCTGGGGAATGGGCACGATCCTAAGAAGCAGTGTTCCGTGTAGGCAGCATTACACACGGTCTTTTAACCACATTAGAAAGAACACAAGGCACGAATGGGAGAAGCATGGAGGAGGCCAGTCTGACTTACTTTACTAATGATTAATAACGACAGTAATAATAAACAGGGGCACCTGGTGGGCTCAGTCTGAAGAGCATGTGACTCTTGATCTTGGGGTCGTGAGTTCGGGCCCCACGTTGGGTGTAGAGATTACTGAAAAAAATAAACTTAAAAAAATTTTTAATAATAAACAATACACTGTATTGTTTAAAGCAGCAAGAAAAAGATCTCCCAAATTTAGGACCCACCCTTTTCTGGCCAGCAGTGGTCAGAACCTTTGGCAGGAAGAGAAGCCATTGTGTCATTTAAAGAAAATACTCCCTTATGTCTCAATTTGCACCGTATGTTTGGCTGCTGGCCTCCCAGTAAGTGCGACCTGTCTTGTCCTCTTGTTGAGTGCAGGCAGAGGGTATGTGACTATTTTGAGGCCGGTTATTTACAATATTGTAAAATAAAATAGGAACTGTCATGACTTATTTGTTTTGATGCCACTTTACCTGGTAGAATGATCCTTAAGACAGAAGTATGTCCTATTTCTCCTGGGAGCCAGCGATAGGAAGATGTCTGGAGATGCATCACCTGTCCCTCAGTACCCATGATCTTCCAGCAGTGGTGAGTGCGAAAACTTCAGCTTACAAAGCGTGGCCAATAGCACTGTTACAACATCTAATAACCCATTTTCTCAGCAGACCCAAGACACTGACCGGACAGTTGAATATTTTTCCCATTTGGAATTGCTTGGCCATTGAAAGCTCTTTGAAGGGGAAAAGGGAAAACGCCTAATTCTATAACTGGAGATTTAGAAATTTAACTGCACCAGATGAAAACCCTTGTAAACCATGTGTAGGGGAGCCGACCGGCAGGTGTCCCAGTAGGTCCGCAAACCTGTGCCCCTCCCAGCCAGCCATTGAATTTCTGGGGAGATGGCGTGATGGTGATTAGCCACCAGAGGGCACCAGAGCCAGTACGTTTTCCCTTTACAGTTAAAAAAAAAAAAAAAAGCTCATTTTATGTTGCGGTCATTAAAGTAAAACATCGAAGAGTACGCTGAGCAGATTTCTTCCCAGTCAGTAAGCACTGGACGACATAGGTCTGATGTGAAGAGCACCAAAGGACACTCCTGAGGGTGACCAGCAGCCGGTATCTCAGATTTCTACACTTGAAAGAAAGAAGAAGCCACGAGATGCATGGCAATGTCCAGTGTCCCTGACATGGAAACCAAATTCAGGAGACCCTGGACAGAATGACAAATGGCTTGTTCCCTGCAGAAGGGCAAACATGAGGTGAGGGGGACCCAAATGTCAAGGCAGGAGCCTGGGAAGGACAACTGCCCTGGGAAAGCGGGCTCTGCTGGTGGTGGTGTGTGCAGCTCTTGTCCTACAAGGCTGGAGAAAGACGAGAGATTAAAACAGACTCCCACATTTAGTCAAGCTAAGCTCCAGAAAAAACGCTCTATCCTCACTGCCAAGAGCAGCCCACAGTGGAGCCTCGTGTGCCCACGGGCAGGCACAAGTCTGAGACCCCACTGTACCTGGAGGGAAAGGGCAACACAAGCTGGAGGATGCAAAGAAATAGGATTTGTATTCAAGATACACAGCCCTACGGTAGGCTTGTGTGTGCGTGTGCGTGCGCATGGTGTGTGTGTGTGTACGCGCCCTGCGTGTGCGTGCGAATGGTGTGTGTGTGTGTGTACGCGCCCTGCGTGTGCGTGCGCATGGTGTGTGTGCGCGTGTGTATGCGCCCTGCGTGTGCGTGCGCATGGTGTGTGTGCGCGTGTGTACGTGCCCTGCGTGTGCGTGCGCATGGTGTGTGTGTGTACGCGCCCTGCGTGTGCGTGCGCATGGTGTGTGTGTGTATGCGCCCTGCGTGTGCATGCGCATGGTGTGTGTGCGCGTGTGTACGCGCCCTGCGTGTGCGTGCGCATGGTGTGTGTGCGCGTGTGTACGCGCCCTGCGTGTGCGTGCGCATGGTGTGTGTGCGCGTGTGTACATGCCCTGCGTGTGCGTGCGCATGGTGTGTGTGTGTACGCGCCCTGCGTGTGCGTGCGCATGGTGTGCGTGCGCATGGTGTGTGCGTGTGTATGCGCCCTGCGTGTGCGTGCGCATGGTGTGCATGCGCATGGTGTGCGTGTGTACGCGCCCTGCGTGTGCGTGCGCATGGTGTGTGTGTGTGTGTACGCACCCTGCGTGTGCGTGCCCATGGTGTGTGTGTATGCACCCTGCGTGTGCGTGCCCATGGTGTGTGTGTGTGTGTGTGTGTACGCACCCTGTGTGTGTACGCACCCTGCATGTGCGTGCACATGGTGTGTGTGTGTGTGTGTGTGTGTGTGTGTGTGTACGCACCCTGCGTGTGTGGTGACTCCAGGCAGACCATTAATGCATGAATCTGCCAGGAGGGGAGGAAACAAAGGGACCCGGGGTCAGAATTTCCTGACATCCTGTAAGTGCTTCTCACAGCAGGGCTGTGTCCCTGTAGAACCCACACATTCCAGCTGACTTGCCAATGCAGGCTTCAGAGGACAGTCTCTCAGGTCTAAGGGACCTGAGAAAGGCACCTTACCTAACTCTCCGCTTTCCCCCACGGCCCCTGTTGTCATCTGTCATGGAGGGCAGTCTGCATCCTGTTTTAATCTGATCAAGCCATCACGCAGTAGAGCTCGTTGGCCAGTGGCTGGTTTATTTGGCCAGTCTTGGCCATCAAGGAGGTCTGGAGGCCCATGAAGGGAACATTTACCTTTTTCACAATTTTGGCAAGGCTGGCACCAACAGCAATGTTGTTGGTGTGTTCAGAGTCTCCTGGATCCAAGAGTCAGCAAGGACATACCCCTCCTTGGAGTGGGAATAGCATGGCAGTCTCCTGGTCTTTGCCCAAAAGTCTTGCAAAGGACAGCTTATTGACGTGAGTAAAGTTGGAGCTGTGGGGTTCTTCCCCTTCCTCGGCACTACCCCCCAGCCTGGCCATCCCCGGGACTGGAGGGATCTGCAGCCAGGCTCCTTGTCATTTGCCATCCAACTTCAGAGGCAAGTCTGAACAGAAAGAACATCTGGAGAGGTTGATGGGTTTGAGATGGGCCCCTGCAGGATGGGCCCCTGGAAGACAGGAGGAGGGAAATGGAAGATGAAGAAGAACTGAGGGCCAAGAGGGTCAGGGTTCACAAGAGCCTGAGAGCATAGGGCTAGATGAAGACCAGACTGTCCAGAAAGAAGTTCTCAGTGTCTTCAGGAAGGTCCAAGCAAAGTGCGCTAGAGCCAGGTTACAGGGATGGAAGAGGGAACATGCCACAAAGATGCCACGGACTCCACAAGTTTGTCAGTAGAAGACATGAAAACGTCTAGAAGGTAGCTAGAAAAAGGAGTGGTGTGTGTGTGTGTGTGTGTGTGTGTGTGTGTGTGTCCCACAAAGAATGAGGGTCTCACTGTGGAGTGATGTTCCAGAGGAGCAGAAACCCTTCCCGAAAGATTTCAGAGCTTGTCACATAAAGAGGGCGCCTCAGTCAGCGCCGTCCCATCCTGAGCACACTAAAAATGTGGCGTCCACGACCACCCCATGCCCGGATGCTCTCTGATGGTGAAACCTTAATGGGAATGCTGATGCCCTTTTGTCTTAACTGCCCGGCCCTGTGCCCTAAAGGGGCTCCTCCCTCTGCAGCTAAAATCTGGGTTTGGGCGGGAGCTTTGGGAATCACAGCTCTGGGGCTGAGGACAGTGGATGACTCTCAGACTGCCTGTTTTAGAGCTGTGTGGTCTCCAGGATCCCCTCCTTGGCCCTCTGTGTCCTGACTTGAGTTTGTGTTTCAGATATTAAGGAGAGGACTATGTGCTGGCGAATCTGTGGGGACGGGACCCATGGTCACAAGAACGGGGACCATTGTAGATGCTCGGTTCTCCCTCACCTCCCCAGGGCCTCCCTCCTGCTCTCGCTTCCTCAGGGCTCACAGCACAGAGCCCCTCTTGGCTTGGGGAGGTTCCTTCAGCAGCAAGACAGCAGAAGCCATGCGAGTGTGCAGGGCTTCTAGAATGCCCTTGCCAGCAGAACCAGAGAACGAGGCTCGTGGGCTGCTTTTGGCCCTCCTGTCTTTACGATTCCGCTGTTTTCCAGCCTGCGCGGATGTTAGGGAAGAAAGTGCCAGGGCCGGTTTCCATGGAGGCTCCCCAGGCTTTTGCTCAAATTGGGGCCTGAGGGAGGAGCCGAGAGGAGGCGGAAGGGCAGAGAGTGGGCAGGCTGGGGCAGAGCGGGCTGTCAGCCAAGCGAAGGAGCTGGGGTGGCTTCTCAGGGACATGGAACCACTTGAGCAGCTGTGTGACCATGATGTGACTTACCCTAGGGGTGGTGCGGGGGACTGCCCAACATGGCAGGCAGCAAGGACAGCCCCCGGCAGGCTACAGCCATAGTCTGGGTGAGGTGGTGGTGGCTGGACCAGGGTTCCCACGGTGCTTGTGGGGGTGGGGTGCAAAGGTCACCTCTCCAAAGGGAGGAAGGTCGTAGACAAGCTCAGAACGCAACTTGTGTAGAAAACACAGATACGGTTACGTTACAGCATCCTCACTGCAAAGAGCTCAGTGACTCTTACAGAAGCATTTTCAAAGGGATTGTGTGAAAACAAGATTCCTGTTGTCAAATAATCTTGGGAAACCCTGGGTTGAATAAGTGTAGGTGGTTTCTTTAGTGTGAAACTTCATATGGTGTTTAAAGAGCCAGTGGGTGATTTCAAGGCCCAGGGGCACAGGGAGAAAGATTATAGAGCATTAATTGCAGTACTTACACCACAGGATGATTTTTATTTCAAAGCATCTTGTGGGGCTCTTGCTCCTTGGAACATATTTCGGGAAATGCCGACCCACAGGAACAATTACATAGCGTGGCTCCTGAAGCCTTCCACAAATGTCCTCTGGCCTCATCCCTCCCCAGAACACCTGCTCTTGCTCGGAACGTCCTCTGAATCTTTGCCCATGCCCTTCCCTCTGCCACATAAACCCCAAGCCGTCCTTCCTGGGTGAATCCTGTTCAGGACTCACCGTGCAGTGGGAAAAGCCCCATCTCTCAGGTTCCTGTAGCTGCTTATCACATAAAATGTAATTCTTTGTTTGTGTATCTGTCTTCCCTACAAGATGGCCAGCTTCTGGAAAAGGGTCATGTACCTTGTTAATCCTTTTAAATCCCCCCATCGTGTCTGCTGTCTAGCTGGTGCCTAATGAGCAAATGAAGCAATGGCGGGTATTGACGGAACTGTAGGAATTACCAGATGGTTCCAGAGTTGGGGACTGCCCCGAGTCCCTCCTTTTGTACATGTAGATAGCAATCTGTTCTATCTGTTCATAAATCCAGGCCTGGCTTTCTTGTACACGCACACCCCAAAACTAGAGGTTTATTTCAATTCCTCGCCCTGAATTCTGGGTCCTTGTAGCCAGTCTCTATAAATTAAAAGTTTCTTCAGAAAGGATATCGAACTAAAACTTCTGTTATAAGTAGCCTCTGGCTTGCTTCTAAAAGGAGTAACTAAAGTATGGGAATTCTCTATTGCTTTTTCTTGCCCTACGAAGTTTTAACGGGTCCCTTAGTAAGTCAGACAAATACCTTAATTCGTTCAACACAGCCAGATCTGGAAGTTTCTGCCACTTGGTTCCACCCACTTCCCCTCTCCAGGTGTGTTTGGAGGCAATCCATGGCACAGGGAAGCCATGATGAGCTGAGAGAGAGAGAGAGAGAGAGAAAGAGAGAGAAGCCGGCCATGCCATCAGCTGGCGATTTTTGTATGAGTCTGATTACCAAGAAGTCAGCCTAGCATGGCTGCCAACGCGTAGTGAGTACTGAATAAATCTGTGCTGAGTCAGGACAGGATTGTGCAAATAGAGAGCTTCCTAGGATGTTATATGACACAACTTTCATGAACAAACCATATGCCTGTGTTCCACTTTAAATAGAAAAGTGTCTCCAAGATGCAGTAGGGCTGACTTGAAGTCATCACACTTCAGTTCATCTCTTGGCCCCTCCAGGTGGGGTTCCTGGACCAGTGGCATCAGCGTCCCCTCAGACCTCCTTAGAAATGCAGGATCCCGGACCCCACCCCGGACCTACTGAGCCCAAACCAGCATTTTAACAAGATCCCTGGGTAATTTGTATGCACCACTCCCATCCGAGGGGAAAGATATTTAAGAAAAGACCCCACTGGGTGATGTTTGGTGGAATGAATGGATGGTTCTACCTGAGGGAGGTCATGAGGGAGGATGGACAGATGAACATAAAGTGATGGGCTAGAAAATTATACTAATTTGAGGTTAAGGATAAAAAGATCCAGTTAGTAAAATTCCACAGAGCTAAGCTTTCTAAAAATGGAAATGTGTGAAAAAGTTCTACAAGGTTCTCTTTATTCCGTTGTATTAAATTCCTGGGGCCACCATAACGAACGGCCACAGACTAGTGCTTAAAACAACAGAAATATATTCCCTCGCATTCTGGAAGCCAGAAGTCCAAAGTCCAGGTAGGTGTCAGCAGAGCAGGTTCCTTCTGGAGCTTGTGAGGGAGGATGTGCCCCACGCCTCTCTCCTGGCTTCCCAAGCTGGTTGTCAATCCTTGGCCTTCCCAGGCTTGCACATGTCCTGCTCCAGTCTCTGCCTCTGTTGTCACGTGGTATTTCTCTGGTGTGCCTGTATGTTTTCTCCCCTTCTTGCATAGACACCAGGGTGTTGGGTTAAGGGGCCATCCTACTTCAGTGTGACCTCATTTTAATTACATCTATAATAACACTGTTTCCAAATAAGGCCATGTTCTGAGGTTCCAGGAAGGATATGCCTCTTGGAGGGGACACTATTCAACCTAGTACATCCGTCTAACAAGAACAAAAGAGGTGAGTGCAGTGGGGATCATGCTGGAGAGATGTCAGGCTACTTGAGATTCGTGGTCTCCTCTACTCCTGCTGGTGGAACATGGCACATGGGGCTTGCAAGGGGTACCAGAGGCAGGAGAACCTGTATTCCCCATTGCTTGGTGGTATAGGAGAGCTTTATGTCCTTTGAAACACTCTGGGTTAATTGATCTAGGAACACGAAGGATGTTGCCCTGTTTTCTCTTAAGGCATCGGCCATGGCTGTGATTTTGAGGGAATAGGGAGTCATGGCAGGAGCCCGGCATCCCTGACTGAGACCATAACTAAACTGAGAAAGGGGAAAGATTTTTAATTTGGAAGATGGTAGGTAGCCCAAAAGATCGATACGTGAGCTAGGTAAGGGATGGAAGTTCATTATTGCATGACATGCCAAGTGGAAGGTCCAAAATGAGACTCAGAGAGAAAGAGAAGTTCAGAAATGTGATCTGGAGACCCTCTGGGCTGAGGTGAGGCAGCTCTGAGGATGGGGCCGGTGTCCATTTTATCCTTGACCTTTACTGAAGAGCCTCCCCTGGACAGGGATGTTGGGAATCAGGTAGTGTCCTGGGAGAGATCACAGTCTGTGTAGAGATGTGAGGCATCCCCTGAATTCTGAGAAGTGGATGTAGTTCTCCTAAAGATTCAGGGGAGACGTTGGAGATATTTCTTCTCGTGGTGGGGCTAGGGCCAGGGAGGGCTCCACAGAAAGGCACTTGAGCTGGTGGCTGAGAAAGGGGCTCCTAGACCAAGCAAAGCAGCCTTCCCTCTAAGGCCTCACCAGGCCCATGGCCGCCTATGGTAAAAATCAGCCCCAGTCCCTGCTGCCCTACTTTGGCTTTCCAAGAGGAGTCTAAAGAAAGAGGGACATAGAGGAAAGAAGGGGCCAGATTTCTGGGAACAGGCCTGGGCTCCCCAGGGCCAGTCAGGAGGGCAGACCCTGCTGCAGAGACTAGATGTTGTCCGAATGTTTAAAAGCCTCAAGGCAGCCTGAGGCAGGTGACCACGACTTCTTTCCAGACAGGGAAGCTGCCCCTGCCCATGACCTTCCTAGTTTGTGTGAGGAGCGAGGCCTCCCTCCAGCAGAAGGATGGGCTCGGGCTCTCCAGCATGTCTGCCAAGCACAGGCTGAGGCTGCCTCGAATCCTGCCTGCATCCTACCCGCATCCTGCCGGGGAGCGCTCCGGCACCAGAGGGACGCAGTGGGCCTGACATTTCCGCCTTTCTCACGGTGTCCTACAGAAGATAAGACGTATAGATGACGTGGTTGGCAGTGGAATTTTTTCTGCCCTGCTGGATTCTACTCCTGTCTCCAGCTGACTTTTCCTTCAATGAGGGAGCTTGGCTTTTAGGAACCGAGTCATTTTTCACAAGCAAATGGACTGTGGGTTCCCCGGGGGGCAGAGCGTTCCCTTGCAGGGAGGAGGAGGAGGGAGCAGGCTGCATCTGTAACAGATTCGTCAAGTTAGAGCTGCTGCCTGATGCTCTGGCCCCATGGATGAAAGGAACCTTTTACTCCCTTAACAGCTTCAAACCCAGCTCGGATTTCATAGGGAAAAGCATACAGTCCTGGTCCCCATTCATTCCAGGTTTGTTCAACTTTGTGGTTTCTACCAGCCAGTGAAAGAGACCGGATTTCTTGTTTGTCCTATTAATCAGATGTGCTCAGAGCTCTTTCCCACCCAGCAGGGCTGGTTTCGTGGGCATGCTATCTGTGTGGTCCGCTGAGACCTGTGCTCAGAAGGACCCTGGGCTTCATTGAACGCGGGCTCGACTGTTGTTGTCTCAAAAGTCTTCATAATTTTTGAACATGGTGCTCATGGTTTCCTTTTGTACGGGGCCCTACAAATTATGCTGACTGTTCCTTATGCCAGGCTCACCCCTGCTCCCCCATTTACCTCCCTCACTCTTCAATCCTGGCTTGAGCATCCCTTTCACAGGATGGAATGTTATAATATTGATCATTAAATAACTTGGTCAACACTAACTGAATCTGTACAGCATGTCAGGCACTGAGTTAGGTGGTCTGTGTGGATTTTCTCATTTCATCCTCTCAACAACCTGTCAAACAGCTTTCTCGGTGGGTGGGGAGATTGGGGGCCTGGAAACTTGTCCCCTCAAGGAGGACACTAACCTTCTGTGATTGGGATGTGAAAGAAGTCATTTACAGTTTGACTATTAAATGTCCCAACTCAAAGGAGCAACCCTTGAGACTACTCCGAGGCAGGTCAGCGCGGTCCCTTCTAGAGCCCACCAATGACAAAGGCCGATATTCTTTTCCTGCTGGGGAGCGGGCGGGGTGACACAGGACAGAGCTGAGCTGCATCCTAATCTTGGCTCTTGTACCAACTTGCTTAGTTTTCTTGGCTGGTGCCAGAATCTCTGGGCCTAAATTCCTTTAACCATAAATCAAAAGGTCTAAATAATTTCTTCCAGCCCCAAAGTTGTAGAATTTCTTATTTGGAACCTCTGGGTGGGATGGGGTAGCTTTCAGACCACCAAGAGATCTAATTTTTATCAAGTTGGTCCGGCACTAGTCACTATGAAAGGAAAAGAGCAATAACATGCTGTTTTATTGGAACCATAAGCATCTAGAAGACTTGTGTAATCCCAGGCCTTGGGTCTGTACTCTGCATGCCAGTGGGTCTTTGCCTTTGCTCACTGCCACAGGGTTTGTTTCTCCTGTCAATAGTTGGGACAAACATTTGGACCTTCTTGTCTAGAGTGGGAATCAGTATATTTTCCATGTACCATTAGCCTCCCCTGTTAAAGCTGGTGAAGTGTCCTGTTTTTAAAAAAGTCTGTGTCCTTCTACCCAAACTCACAGGTACAAAGGATTTAAAGGCAACTGCTCCATGACCTTCATCGACCAGTTCAAAGCACTACACCAGTGTAACAAGTATTGTAAAATGCTGGGGCTGAGATCACTCCAAAACATCAGCCAGAGACAGAAGGATCCACGTGTCAGTAAAAGCAAAAGCAAAACTCAGCCCAACCCCACAACCGTCAAGATGGCGCCCGGGCCCCCCTCGGCAGGAAGGAAGACCTCGCGTCCCCTATGAACTGATGGCCGCCAGCTGGCAGCACCCAGCCTTGTGGGCGGAAGTCTGAGGACACTCAAGAGAGAACGTGTAGCCTGTGTCACGCACAGCGGTGTGACCGTCCCGTTTCCCGCTGCCCTGGCGCCACCTTGCTTCCAAACGCATCACCTGCTGGCATCCCTGAAACGACTTCCGGGCAGGATTAGTGACCAGACGTGGGGAGAGACAGAATCAGCTGTCACTCCCAGAAGACAGTCCATCTTTGTGCCCACCGTTAGCATGTTTACCAACTTCACGTTCTTTGTCTATTTGTATGTTTGCACGTGGTTGTGTTGTCAAGGACTTGGTGCTGAGCAGGGTCTGTCCACAGCCCAAACCCTCCCGGCCCCCTCTTCCTAACCTGGGGGTTTCTAGATGCGCCCAGCTGCTCTATACACAGAAAACATGAATTCTTCCATTGGGTCAAGTCATCAGGCTAGTGTTGAATGTTCTGTTATTGCCAGAGGTGGCTTCTAACACACAAGGCCGTTTCCTTCATTCTTTACACATCTGGCTAGCATTCTGTGTTTAATTAAATTCATATTTAAACAAAAAGTGTGAGATGCACAGATTGGCACAGACACTTGCTCTTTAGAATCTGTGCTGTATTCTGCCTTCCCCCAGGATTAATACTTTGGTGATCTCCTACTCAGCTTACTGGAGCACGACATCGATGCATCTGTGTTTTCTCCCCATTCCTACATCCCAGCGAAGGTTCCATCAGGCTCCGCTCTCTAAAGCCAGGGCCGACCCCGCCGTAGGACACGGGAAGATGGTGCAGAGCCTGGCTGGGGCACCCCAGCTCACGGGGACCCCCACCGCTCCCCACAGCCCACAGTGTCTCCTTCCCGGCCAGTGGGGGGGGGGGTCCCACACGGGTATAGGGCAGAATGGTAGCAGCTGTTCACATCAGGCAAGAAGAAAGGACAGAAAGACAGCTCGGGGATGGTTGTATACACCCCAGAGTGGGAGAGAATGTCTGCCCGCCCCACTGGTTTGTTGTGGTGGTTGTCAAATTAACAGACTAGTTTTGAGAGCAGTTTGGGGCTTACAGAAAAATGAGTGGCAAGTACAGAGGGTCCCCATGTGCTCCCTCACCCCCACCCCGCTGTTTACCCCTATTACTGTCATCATGCCTCTGTGTGACACGTTTATCACACTCGAGCAAATGTACATTGTGATTCATTAGAGTCCATAGTTTACATGGGGCTCACTCTTCCTGCTGTGCCTTCCCTGGGTTCAACACACATGTAATGATGTGAATCCACCATGACAGTATCATACAGAGTGGTTTCTCTGCCCTACCGATCTCCTGTGCCCCCCAATTCATCTTTCCTCCCCACACCAACTCCTTGTAGTCACTGGTCTTTGACTGTCTCTGCAGTTTTGTGTTTTCCAGAATGTCATATACAGTAGTTGGAATTCCACAGCATGCAGCCTTCTTGAATGGTTTTTGAAGATGATTTTAACTACTCCCTGACCGTATCATTAGGTCACCTCTGAGCAGTGTGAGCAACGCTTCTCAAGTTGAAGGTGCACACGGGTCACCCAGGATCTTGTGAAAAGGCAGGTTCTCGTTCGGCACATGTGGGGTGGGGCCTGAGATTCTGCATTTCTAGCACACTCCCAGGGGCTCTCCATGCCAGCCAGGGACCACACGTAGAGATGGTGTCTGCACCACAGGGGCCTGGAGGAGCACCATCTACTTCTCCATGGGGATGCGTGAAACCACAGGAGGCGATTGCTCGAGGCCGTGGGAGCACCCGATGGGTCTGAGCGGCCTCCCTTGAGGGGCAGCCGGCTTCCACAGAAGATGCCTGGCTTCTGCTCTAAAATACCGTTCTCCTTGGGCACCAGCTTTGGGTTAAAAAAAGAACATACATGGGATTTTTGTTTTGAAAAAGGATTTGGAGAAATCCCTTTAGCCAGTCACATCTCATCTTTTCAGAAAATCTGCCATCTCCAGCCGTCCTCCTGAGGTGATTCCCTGGCTACAGATCAAAATGCTCATTTTTCGATGAGGCAGCCTGCAGTCTTCTTTCCCCATAGAGATCCTACAGATGTATTTAGCCGCAGAGTTCTAGAAAGTTCCACAATAGCAAGGGGATCGTGGATGCTTAGATTTTTTTTTTCAAAGTGCCCTTATTGTTTATTGTCATCTGATTTCACCTGTCTGAAAACATTGGGAAGACCAGGGACAGAAGGGGTGCCCACGGTGGGATTTGTCCCCAGCCAAGGGCTCCTATGGATGGTCTTTGTGGGGCTGCGTGGCCATCTGTCCACCACCCAAACACTGACCTCTTCTGAAATGATAGATTGTTTTCCTTGCATGAATAAGGTGAGTGTGCAGTGGGCTCCCTTACACCAAAGATATCGTTCTGGGGTCTCAGAAATGCCCACACCGGTTGCCATTGTTTCAGCTCAGTTTGTAACCCGTTCAGTTTCCATTGATTTTCCTGTTTGTCTTCTTAAGCGGGCAGGGTTAGGTCTATAGACCGAGGCACTGAGCTGGGCCAGCCTAGTGTGTCCATCTGGGGATTCTGTACCCAAGGCACGCAGGGTGGTCACATACGTTAACTGTCTCAGTTTCCTTAAAGGGCTCAACCGTGGAGCTCTGTGACGGGCAGATGACAAAAATAAATGAACGTCTCATTAAAATGGGCTTGTGTTTTCAACAGCGGGTTTATCACTAAGGAGAATGGCAGAGAGCTGATGCCTTCTTGCCCATAGGCATCATATTCTGGAGAGGTCTCGTTTTGGATGCGCAGATGGCTGGCTTGTGTTAATGTTTCACGTTATCTTATGGTCCTGGCACCTCCCCAGCCACGCTTCGGAGAAGCCCCATATTAGCAAAGGGTTTCAATAGATTCATCTTAAAAAGAATGCCAAAAGAAGCAACAATTATTTTCTAATTATAAAGTACTCTCGTGTCTAAATAGCCATACTGTTTTGTGCATGTGTTGGGCACGTGTTCCGCTGGATGCAGATGGGAGGCGCCGGCCGCGGCCCCAGTCGGCTTGCTCGCCCAGTGGATGTTCCGCTCTGCTGGACCACGTGTGCCAAAGTGAACAGATCCTCATTTCTCCCCCACTTGGATCTGCAGATGCCATTTGGGCTTAAACAGTTTAAAAAAGAATATCAAAGAGACACCAACCCTCCTCTGCCTCCCAGTACAGGGCATGTTTTCCAGCTCTTTGCTGTAGCAGCTTTGAAATCCTTTGAGAGCCTGCCTGCACTGAAACCGTTTGTGAAAGCCTTCAGCATGGTGCACGCAGCGTGTGGCTGCCTGGTCCCATGAGCCCAGACTTCAGCTTTGTGATGCACTGAACAAATATTGACAAGTACTCACTGTAGCACCAGACCAAGAATTTTTAAACTTCTGCTTTTCACGAGAGGCCCAAATGGTTCCAGATAGAAATCATCTCAGACTGTTCTTTCTTTCCTTCCTTCCTTTCCTTCCTTTACTTCCTTCCTTCCTTTCCTTCCTTCCTTCCTTTCCTTCCTTTCCTTCCTTCCTTTCCTTCCTTCCTTCCTTTCTTTCTTTCCTCTCTTAAAATATTTTATTTTAGAGAGAGAGAGCATGAACAGGAGGGGCAGAGGGAGAGAGAATCCCAAGCAGATGCCACGCTGAGCAGAGCCGGACACAAGGCCCCATCTCACGACCCTGAGATCATGACCTGAGCCCAAACCAAGAGTTGGATGCTTAACTGACTTTGCCACCCAGACACCCTCAGAGGCTCCCCTGCCCCCCACAAACCACATGTTCTCGATCAGATTTGACCCAGAAAAGCCCTCTGTCTGCTTCTATTTTAAGGAAGAAAGTTTCCATCTTAGTATCAGAAGCAATTCCAATGCTCTCACTTCCATCTTCCTGTCCATTCCATCACTAGCTCTTTCTCTGTCCAGGAGGAATGAGAAGACGGTGTTCTCTCTGGTGTCTGTGTCAGTCTCCTGGGGCCGCCATAATAGGGGGCCACAGGCTGGGTGGCTTAAATAGCAGGAGTTTACTGTCTCCTGGTTCTGGAGTCCTGAGTCCTAGATCGCCGTGTTGGCAGGGCCACAATCTTGACTAGGGCCCAGGCAGGCTCTGCTCCAGGCCTCTCTCCTGGCTTCACCTACAGCAGCGGGACTCTGGTCTTCATGTGGTGCTCTCCCCACGTGCACGTCTGTGTCTGAATTTCTCCCTTTTATAAGGACACCAGTCATGTTGGAGGAGGGCCCACCCTGATGACCTCATTTTAACTTGGTTCAGACCGTATCTCCAAATAAGGTCGCATTCCGAGATCTCGTGGGTTAGGACTTCAACGTATGAGTTTTGGGGGAGACAATTCAATCCATATAGCATCCTTGTCTTTCACACCCACATTGCGGGCAGTTTGTTCAGGCTAGGAGGCCAGGCCAGAGAAAATCAACATGGTGTATGTGCTGCCCCCTCAGGGCCTCCCCTGACATCAGCCCACTGGGAGCCCATCCGCACCTCCAGCCCTCATCATTCCCGGAGAAAGATCTTCATTTGGGTGCCTCAGTTTCCTCTCCTAGAGTCTTAGAGAAATCTCTCCCCTTCTCAAAAGCTGGAGATGTAGCCACAGCTGCCACTGAATCCCAGGGCCCATGGCTTCTCCTTGCCCCAGCCCTCCCATGGCGTGAGCCCCACATCCTAATTGAGCAAACCAGCCTCGGTGCCCCCTGGCTGCTCACTCATTTCAAACCATACCCCACCTTGCGGTTTTCATTCCCATCCGTTCTAGATGCCCCTGTGCCCACACACCAGTTTCTGAAACACTGCGGGGTTAACTCATTCATTTTGTTTAATGTTTATCTCCCCCATTACAGTGTAAGCTCTATGAAGACAGAGACCTTCATCCCCTTTGTTTACTGTTGGATCCCTAACACCCCAGAGTGCCTGGAACATAGTAGAAGCTTAATAAATACTTGTTAAATCAATCCTCAAGGCCCTTTAATGCCCAGATGTTCACAGTGGATACTGTCTTCAGACCGTGCTTTCCGGTTTCTATGTATATCAGATATACTTCCAAATACTTCATTCTTTTTGTTCATTTTGGCAAATCGGAGGATGAGGCTTAGAGAAAGCCCTCTTCTCCCCTCTCGCATTTAAGAACGCGCTAACTCCCCTGCCCACCCTCCTCTGCCTCAAAGCACCCTGAAGCCTCCTACCCTCTCGTCCTTCAAGCCCCGCCCCCAGCAAGCCCCGCCCCCAGCAAGCCCCGCCCCCAGCAAGCCCCGCCCCCAGCTGCGGCTGATCCTTCCCGCCGGAAGCTCAGCATGTACAGCGCTTCCCCCACTTCCGGCCTCCAGGGTCGGCCGACAGCCTCTTCCAGCCTTCCTTCTCCCACTACCCTTTATTGGCGGGTCTGTAAGTAACCGGCAAAACCCCATTCTTAACCCCACCCTCCCACCCCCCGTTCACCCGTGGATTCCAGAACTCCCAGGGCGTCGGGGGCAGGAAGAGGTGGAATTAATCTGGGCGGCGGGGCGGGGCTCCGTGCACCATCCCCGGGGATGCTGCTCACCCAGGAGAAGCAGGGACCTGGACCCTTGCGCTCTGCCGCCGGCCGGCTGTGAACGGTCACACGCAAGCCGACTTTACACCTTCCGGGCCGAAATTAGTCTCTGAACTCCAGGCCCAACTCTCCAACAGCCTCTTCAACGTCTCCACCCGAATTTCCAGCTGGAGGACCAAACCTAGTCCGTCCAACACCGGCCACTTGGCTTGCTCCCACATCTGCTGCTCCCAGGCTGCTCCGGCTCGGACAGTGGCAGCTCCGCCCGTCCTGCTGGTCAGGCCCCGGACCTGGCAGTGATTCTTGTCCCTTCTCTCTCCCTCACGCACCGCACCTCGTCCACCACCGAATGCCCTGCCTTCCCTTTAAGTGTATCCAGCACGGCCTCGATCCCTATCTCGCTGGCCCAAGGCCCCATCATCGCGCATCTGGCCTTCTGCAGTGGCCTCCTAACCCGTGTCCTGATTCTGTCCTTGCGCCCACTTCAGGCTACCCCCAGCAGAGCAGCCAGAGTGATCCCGTTAAAACCAACATCCTAAGATGCTGTCTTCTTAGGACCCTCCACCACTCCCGCAGCTTCCCATCTCCTTCAGAGGAAAGGTCCGGTTCGCTACGGAGGCCAGTGAGACCCCCACGGGATCCCCCAAATACCCGTCTGGCTTCATCTCACCGTTTGCACGCTCAAGTCCAGCAAACCCTCAGGCCCTTTGCACTTAATGTCCCCTGTGTCTGGAATGTTCCTCTCCAAATGTCCACCACCTTCTTCAGGTCTTTGCTCAGGAGTCACCGTCTCAGGGAGTCCTTCCTTGATCACCTGAGTTTAAATTGCTCCCCCTCCCTGATTGCCTTATCCCCCCTCCAGGGCTTTATTTCTGTAGCCTTTATTACCATGTGACATAATATACATTGTACTTGTTTTTTAAACTTGTCTATCTCCCTCGCACCAGAATATAAATTTCCAGAGGGCAGGATTTTTGTTTTTTTTCTGGTTTATTCGTTGCTGCATCCCAATACCTAGAAGATGTCTGGCACGTAGAAGACCCTTTGATAAACATTTGTTCACGGCATGAATATCTCTGACCCATCCACGCTGGTGTTCTCCTCTGACACAGAGGCAGGGCATCCTTATTTATCTCAATTTGATATGACCAAAAACTCTAGCTTCCCTTCATTCCTTGGCATGAGATTGTCAGAACTGAAACACTTCCAAAGCAAGAAGGCCACATGATGAGCAGTAAGCAGCTGGTCTCTGAATCAAACAGACGGGGGTCCAGTCTCAGTTCCAACACTTAGCAGCCGTGTGAGTTTGGAGAATGACTTCATCTTGCTGAACCCTAACTTCCTCATCTGATAAATGACTAAGGATACCTACCCTTCAGGGATGTGAAGATTAATTTATGTATAAAAAATAACTGGCCTAGAGTGGTATTCAGTAAATATGAATCATTATTATAACTACTAAGCTTTTATATATCTATTTTAGCTTAGAACAAGTATTAATCTGTAAATATCTTAGTCATAAGAAAAGTGAATTTTATAAATCATTTTATTATTCGCTAGGGGAAAAGAGTACACAAAACATCACCTAAAATGACTTACAACTGGAAATGAACTATATCTTCCCCTATTATTAAGAGGAAAATAAGAAATCTTGTCATAGGATGGATTTATGTCATAGATTTTTTTCAGGGTTCAGTTTTCAAAACTCATTTCACAGTGTTTTATCAGTCCCGTGCTATGTTCCCCCTCTATTAACCTCAGCCACCCAGTCTCTTAAGGGAGCTAGGCAATCGAAGTTCTAATAACTTGGCTGCCCCTCTCTTTAGAACTCACTTTCAAGCATCGAGGAGCCCTCGCTCACTGGAAACGGTCCAGGAATTACCGACAAGCCCATCTACATGAGCTTTGTGCTATTTTTAGATGAGCGCAGCTTTGATCCATAACTGCTAGCTCCTACTTTCTCTTTCATCTTCCATCTTTCTGAAAGAGGTGAATTTTGAGCAGGGCATAAAAGGAGGTGATGGATCAGCAGAGAGAAGAAAGGAAGGTAGATCCCTGTGGGGAGAGTCTCAAGAGCCAAGGTTCAGAAGCAAGGAGAGTATCGTCCGAGGGCGACAGCAAGCCGACTGGCCTGGAACGCAGGAGGCACTGTCCTGAGTAAGGAGAAAGCAGGAGCAGGCTGGGGGCATGAACCGAGTTGGTCTGGATTTTGAGGCTCCAGCTGCCCTCACCGTTACCTACAGAATAATCATTTTTAAAAGGCAAACAAGTTATTTTTCTCTGAATTACTGGAATAACGCCTTTCATTGGCTCTTTTTCCCAAACCTTCTCTTGGCTCTCTCCTTATCTTTTAGATCTCTACTCAAAAGCCATTTTCTCAGGGTATCCTCCCTAACCCGCTCACCGTGGTTCTCAGTCCTGGCTGGGCACTGCACTATCACGGAGCTTCATGGGTTCCGTACCCCCTCCCCAGAGCTGCTGATTGAATTGGTCTGGGGTGTAGCCTGTGCAGTGGGATTTGGGGGCTCACTTTTAATTACTTTGGGTGGTAGGATTTGATGCAACCCTACACAGGAGATGGGCCCACAGGGACCCCTTGCTTACATTCAAGGTTCCAATGTGTTTTTTGGGTACCAGCAAGCAATTCTGCAACCCCATGTCAGCTGGATGCCCTACAATTTAACTACATGCTGACACTATCTCCATGGAGATGGCATCAGATCCCACAGGTTCAAGGCTCAGTCCCACAAGACTGCCCCCACCGCCCACTTCAGATGCCATTCACAAGTCCAGGTTATCACCTGTGCTTCTCACCAATGAACAGGCTATAGATCGGAGGTTCCAAAGACCCCAGCCCCCTTTGGGTTCCATTAATTTGCTAGAGCAGCTCCCTGAACTCAGAGAAACATTTTACTTGCCGGATCCCCGGTTGATTGTAAAAGGATATGGCTCAGGAACAGCCAGATGGAAGAGATGCATACAACAAGGTAGGGGATATAGATATGCACCTTCCATGACCTCTCCGGGGTGCCATTCTCCCACCACCTCCACAAGTTCACCAACCTGGAAGTTCTCTGAACCCCATAATTTTGGGGTTTTAGGGAGGATTCATCATATAGGCAGGATTGATTAAATCATTGACCACCGGTGATTGATTTAAACTCCAGCCCCTTTCCCCTCCCATCAGGTTGAGGGGTGGAGCCAAAAGGCCCAACCCTTTGGTCAGTGGCTGGTTTCCCTGGCAACCACCCCTTCCTTAGATGGGGGGGGGGGCTTTCCCAAAGCTACCTCATTAACATAACAAAAGACACCATTATTACTCCCATTACTTAGGAAATTCCAAAGGTTTTAGGAGAGCTCTAAGCCAGAAAGGGGGACAAAGACAAAATATATATTTCTTGTTATAAATCACAGTATCACACACAAAAAATAAAATGAAAAATAAAATTAAAAAAGAAAAATAATTCACAGTATCACAAAGTTACACATAGCTATGAACAAAGCTTAACAGGAGTACTGTCCCCATCCCTGCAACTTTCCCTGCGATATTGTGGCATTAGTGACCAGTACAGCACACAAGAGGACACCCCTGAGTACTTATCCTCAGCCAAGTCATCAAGGAGGCACTCTGGGCTCAGAATTCCCTAAAAGGAAGGCAGTTACTTAGATGCAGAACTTTCCAGGAAGAAGCCTACACGCAAGCTTATCTTTCTGAAATTACCAGTTCCACCAAATTACAAGTGGTACCAAGAAATTTAAGTACCACTTTCCAAAAGTGAGAAAGCCTGTTCCATGCTTTTGAGCCCTAGTGAGCCCTGCTCAATAAGTTGCTGCCTGTGTGACTGGAGATTAGGGGACCAAGCGCTCCCCTGTCACAAAACACTTTCTTCATCCTTTTGCATCACACCCAGAAGGTCAACCTTTTGGGTGAAAATGTTGCATTTCAAGAAACGATGCAGATAGGCATGAGAGGATCACTCCTGCCATCTCCTGACGTGGGTTACCAGAAAGCTCAGCCCTGAGGGCGGTGGACACAGAGAGGTGGAGGAAAGATGGGAGCCTGATAATGAGGCAGAATAATGCCACGCTCCATTTGCATACAGCTGTCACTTCTTGAACTATGGACTTATGGACTATGCCATAAGCTTGTGACAGTTCAGGAGGATTATTTAGGCATCTGAATGCCCCCCCTTTCTCAAGATGGTAGCTGAGTGTGGAGATGTTGAGTGGACTCCCATGGGTCATTCATGAGCCAGCAAGGAAATCAGATCTGACGCATGCCTTATCCATCGCTCTGCCTTCCAGGCAGGTGTTTTTGGTGACTACATCCAAGATAAGCCTAAAGCCCTAGCTTATCTCAGCCCTAGGAACCTCCAGGAAGAATATCAAAGCAAGGGGTGGGGGTGGATTTGCAAAAGAGACCCGCCCCTCCCCCCACCCCCAGACCATCTTAGTTGAGCTCTCTGTTTTGCTGGGGTTCCTCTGTCCCTACCAGACCTCTGACATCACTGGCCTTAGGGCTTTGGACATGTTTATTCTCTTCATACTGAGGGTGAGACAGAGAGACCTCACTGTGGCTTACCCGGTTTGTCAGCATTAAATTTTCCAGGCTGCTTATGAGATGTTTCACCAAATACCCTTAGTGTGTTCTATTTTTATCCTTTTATCTTTATTGCATAACAACTCAAGAGAATTGCCACGGTTCATATAAATATATGTATATATTTATACCATCTATAGATACACACACAATGCACAGTCCGTCCTAAATGCATAGTATGTGAGTGGGCGATTCAAAGGTCACTCTGCTTTCTCCCAAAATTGTGAGTCACCACTTTCCTCATTTTGCATAAAGCTGGGTGCTGGCTCTGACTACCAGACAGTCCTCATACTTAGCCTGTGTTGGGTCTGGGTGGGTGGGGGCCTTTGCCTTTCACATTCCACCAGCAGCTCTGGGGGTCCACCCCCACCTATAGTTCTGACCAAGGAGATCTAATCAGGAGTCTGTAGGTGGGGCTTCCAGGAATGTTCTTTAAAGGGCATTAAGCTAGACTTCCAGGGAAGATGGTGGAGTAGGAGGACCCTAAGCTGTCTTAGATAACACCCATATCAGTATAAATTACCCAGAAAATGACCAAAAGACTGGCAGAACAAACTCTCCACAGATAAATGTAGAGGCCACATCAAAGAGGGTAGGAAGGGTGGAGACACGATTGTGAGTTAAACTATCTGCAGGAGGGAGGGATGCGGTGGGCACAGAGAGGGGAGAGGAGCAAATCCCCATGCTAGGCACCCCAGGAACCTGTAAGGGGAAGACCAATTCCCGTAACATTTGGCTTTGAAAACCAGAGGGGCCTAATAAGCAGTGGGCCTTAATACCCAGAATTTCAAAAATCAGCAGCTCCAGGAGAGCTGGAGGGTGATAGGAAATAATCCAGCCCTTAAAGAGAGAGCACAACAAACAGCCCCACGGAGATACAGCATAGAAGCATTAGTTTGAAAAACACCTGGGGTATACAGGAAGGAGATTTACTTGCTAAGGAGATTTATTTACTAATCTCTGAGCATGCACTGGAGATGCAGGGATCTTCGGGAGACTTCTCCAAGAACAAAAGTGCTGGTGGTGCCATTTCCCTCCCTTGCTCCCCAACCTAGACACACAGACACCTGCAGGAACCAGCTCAGCAGGAACATACTCCACCTAACTTGCTAACAGTGCACGCCCTGCCTCTGAGTTCTCCTGCAGATACGCTGCCTCCATCCCAGCCTGGGTATGGGTTTTTCCAGGTGGCTGCAGGCCCCCTTCCACAGCAGACCAGTGCAGGCCTTGCTGGCACAGCCTGCCCCACCGCCGAGTTCTCCTGTGGACTCATCCCTCCAATATGCCCTGGACCAGAGCCCATCCAAAGCAGTGCCACAAGCCTGGCAGCATGCAAGCAGCCCGGACAGTGGCCAGCACCACTCCAAAGTGACTCTTGCCACGGGGAGAGGGGACACACACCAGTCCAACTGTGGCCCCAGCTGTGGGCTGGGGGCAGACATCGGGTCTGACAGCAGGCCCCACCCACCAATGCAAGCTTCTCAGGGGACAGCATGGGGAAAGCACCTTGCAATTTGGTGCTACCACATCTCTGGCAAATGCCTGATCTGACTCAATTGAAATCCAAGTTGGCTCCAGACTGGCCCTCTAACAAGGGAACCCTGTTCCACAACAGGGAATGAGAGCCGTTGCCAATGACTGGAATGCAGGCAAATGGGGCTCAGCCACAACAGGAGGGCACATGCAACATGCATAGGAAACACTCCTAAAGCACCAGGTTCTGGTGAACAGGGGATATTGTACTACAGGGCACCACAGGATCTCTTCCTCTCAAAAGCAGGGGATGTAGCTGACTTTCCTAACACGTAGAAAGAGAAAGACAAAATGAGACAGAGGAATATGTCTCTTTGAAATGAAAGAACAGGACAAAATCACAGAAGAGACCTAAGTGAAATGGAAAAAAGTAATATTCCTGATAGAGAATTTAAAGTAATGGTCATAAAAATACTTACTGGACTTGAGAAAATAGGGGAGGACCTCAATGAGACCCTCAACAAAGAGATAGAAAACATAAAAAAGAACCAATCAGAGATGGAGAACTCAATAACTGAAATTAAAAATACACTAGAGGGAATAAATAGTAGACCAGAGGAAGCAGAACAGATCAGCGACCTGGAAGACAGAGTAATGGAAAGCAATCAAGCTGAACAGGAGGGAGAGAAAAAGTAATAATGAAAAGAGACTAAGGGAACTCAGTGACACCATCAAGTGTAATAACATGCACTTTATAGGCATTTCAGAAGAAGAGAGTGAAAAGGGTCAGGAAATTTATTTGAAGACACAATAGCTGAAAACGTCCCAAACCTAGAGAAGGAATAGAAATACAGATCCAGGAGGCACAGAGAACACCCCAAAAAATCAACCCAAGGAGTTCCACACCAAAACACATAGTAATAGTAGGCAAAAAGTGGTGCTGAAGAGAGAATTTTAAAAGCAGCAAGAGAAAAGAAAACACATACAAAGGAAACCCCATAATGCATTCAGCTGACCTTTCGGTAGAAACTTTGCAGGCCAGAAGAGGGTGGCATGATATAATCAAAGTGCTGAAAGAAAAAAACCTGCAACCAAGAATACTCTATCTAGCAAGGCTATCATTCAGAATAGAAGGACAGATAAAGAGTTTCCCAGACAAAACAAAAGTTAAAGGAATTCATGACCACTAAACCAGACCTACAAGAAATGTTAAAGGGGACCTTTGAGTGGAAAGGAAAGACCATAAGCAGAGTAAGAAAAGTAGGAAGCACAAAAGCAATAAAATGAAGTATATCTATAAAAATCAGTCTAGGGATTCACAGAATAAAAGGATGTAAAGTATGACACAATATACCTAAAATGTGGGGTGAGAGGAATAAAGAATGGGTTCAGACTTAAGCAACCATCAACTTAATATAGACTGTTATATGCAGAAGACATTATATATAAACCTAATGGTAGCCGCAAGTCAAAAACCAGTAACAGGATATGCAAAAAAAGAAAAAGGAAGGCATCTAAGTATATCACTAAAGAAAGCCAGCAAACCATGACAGGAGAGAGCAAGAGAAGAAAGGAACAGAAAACTACAAAAACAACCACAAAACAAGTAACAAAATGGCAATAAGTACATACCTATCAATAATTACTTTGAATTGTAAATGGACAACATGCTCCAATCAAAAGACTAGGGTAACAGAATGGATAAAAAAGCAAGATCCATCTATATGCTGCCTACAAGAGACTCATTTTGGACCTAAAGACACATGCAGATTGAAAGTGAAGGAATGGAACAGCATTTATCATGCAAATGGAAGTGAAAAGAGAGCTGGGGTAGCAATACTTATATTGGACAAAATAGACTTTAAAACAAAGACTGTAACAAAAGACAAAGAAGGACACTAATGATAAAGGGAACGATCCAACAAGAAGATAAAACAACTGTAAATATTTACGCACCAAACCTGGGAGCACCCAAATACATAAGGCAGCTAATAACAAACATAAAGAGAGCAATCAGTAATAATACAATAATTGTAGGGGACTTTAACACCCCCACTTATATCAATGGATAGATCATCCAAAGAAAATCAACAAGGAAACAGTGGCTTTGAATGACACATTGGTCCAGATGGACTGAACAGATATATTCAGGACATTCCATCCTAAAACAGAAAACACATTCTTTTCAAGTGCACATGGGACATTCTCCAGAATAGATCACATATTAGGCCACAAAACAAGTCTCAACACATTGAAAAAGACTGAAGGCATACCATCTATTTTTTCTGACCACAACACTCAAAACTAGAAATCAACCACAAGAAAAAGTCTGGAAGGAACACAAATACATGGACATTAAATAACCTGCTACTAAACAATGAAAGGGTCAACCAAGAAATCAGAGGAAATAAAAAAAATATATGGAGACAAATGAAAATGAAAACGTAACAATTCAAAATCTTTGGGATGCAGCAAAAGCTGTTCTAAGAGGAAAGATTATAACAATACAGGCCTGCCTCAAGAAGGAAGAAAAAGAAAAAATCTCAAACCTAACCTTACACCTAAAGGAGCTACAGAAAGAAGAACAAGCAAAGCCTGAAACCAGTAGAAGGAAGGACATAATAAAGATTAGAGAAGAAATAAACAAAATAGAAACTAAAAAAAACAAACAAAAAAAAAACAACCAATAGAATAATTAATGAAACCAAGAGCTGGTTCTTTGAAAAGATCAACAAAATTGATAAACCTTTAACCAGACTCATCAAAGAGAGAGAGAGAGGGTGCCTGGGTGGCTCAGATGGTTATGCGTCTGCCTTCAGCTCAGGTCGTGATCCCAGGGTCCTGGGATTGAGTCCCCCATTGGGCTCCCTGCTCCTTGGGAGCCTGCTTCTCCCTCTGCTTCTCTCTCTCTCTCCCTCTCTCTCCCTCTGTCTCTCATGAATAAATAAATAAAATCTTTTAAAAAAAAAAGAGAGAGAGAGAGAGAGAAGACTCAAATAAACAAAATCAGAAATGAAAGAGAGAAATAAAAACTGCCACCATGGAAATACAAAGGATTATAAGAGAATATTATGAAAACTTGTATGTCAACAAATTGAATAACCTAGAAGAAATGGATAAAGTCCTAGAAACATAACCTCCCAAAACTGAGCCAAGAAGAATTAGAAAATTTGAACAGATTATCAGCAATGAAATTGAACCAGTAATCAACAAACTCCCAGCAAACAAAAATCTAGGACCAGACAGCTTCAGAGGTGAATGCTACCAAATATTTATAGAAGAATTATATACCTATTCTTTTCAAACTATTTCAAAAAATAGAAGAGGAAGGAAAGCTACCAAATTTTATTCTATGAGGCCAGCATTACCCTGATAACGAAACCAGATAAAAACACTACAAAAGAAGAGAACTACAAGCTAATATCTCTGGTGAACATAGATACAAAAATTTTCAACACAATATTAGCAAACCTAATCCAACAATACATTTAAAAAAATCATTCACCAGGATCAAGTGGGATATATTCCTGGGATGAAAGGGTGGTTCAGTATTTGCAAATCAGTCAATGTGAGACATCACATCAACAAGAGAAAGGATAAAAACCATATACTCATTTCAATAGATGCTGAAAAAGCATTTGATGAAGTATACAACAGCCATTCATGATAAAAACCCTCAACACAGTATGTGTAGAGGGAAAACACCTCACGCCTGTCAAAATGGCTAAAATCAACAATGCAAGAAACAACAAATATTGGTGAGGACGAGAAAAAAGAACCCTTGTGCACCATTGGTGGGAATGCAAACTGGTGCAGCCCCTGTGGACGACAGGATGGAGGTTAAAAATAGAATTTCCTCAAAAAGTTAAAAATAGAATTACCATATGATCCAGTAATTCCACTACTGGTTATTTACCCAAAGAATACGAAAACACTAATTTGAACAGATATATGCACCCCTATGTTTATCGCAGCATTATCTACAATAGCCAAATTATGGAAGCAACTCAAATGTCCATTGATAGATGAATGGATAAAGAAGATGTGATATATATATACAATGGAATATTACTCTGCCATAAAAAGAATGAAATCTTGTCACTTGCAACCACATGGATGGAGCTAGAGAGTATAATGCTAAGTGAAATAAGTCAGAGAAAGATGAATACCATATGATTTCACTTATATGTGGAATTTTTTTTTAACAATTTTATTTATTTGAGAGAGAGAGAGCGTGAGAGAGAGAGAGCTCGAACAGAGGGTGGGTTAGAGGGAGGAGAAGCAGACTCCCTGCTGAGCAGGGAGCCCAATGCAGGCCTCAATCCCAGGACCGTGGGATCGTGACCTGAGCTGAAGGGCAAGACGCTTAACCCACTGAGCCACCTAGGCACCCTGTATGTGGAATTTAAGAAACAAAGCAAACAAAGAAAAAAGGAGACAAACCAAGAAACAGACTCTTAACTCTAGAGCGTATACTGAGGGTTATCAGAGGGGAGGTGGGTGGGGGGGGTGGGTGAAATAGTTGAAGGGGATTAATAGTATACTTATGATAAGCACTGAGTAACATGTAGAATTATGGAATCACTATATTGTACACCTGAAACTAATATAACACTGTATGTTAACTATACTGGAATTAAAATTTAAAATAAAATAAAATAAATAATAAGGGGATTGAGCTAGCAAGCAACTACCCTTTTCGTTCGGGCTTTAAGTTTTCCCTCCTGGGGCATGAAGTTGATAGCTGGAGCTTTCCCAGTCATACCGTGACCATAAGAACAGGACAGAGTGGCCACCTAGGATAGAGGACCCAAATTGCTGAAGACATTGTAGAGCCACTGCCCCAGTCCTAGGCTCTTTGCTTCCTGACTTTTTTTATTAAAGGAGAGAAAAATAAAGTTCCAGTTTTTCTAAATCACTTGTTATTTGATACATACTTTTATGTAAATTGTTCCTGTTTAAAAATAAATTCTCAAAGTCATTCAGGGTAGAGGATCTTGTTGATACCTTCTCTTACAACAATAGCGCTCACTTTTGGCAGCACATTCGAGTCACTTACTGTGATTTAAAAACGTCCATGGCTGCTTGCCCCTCAGAGACTCCTGAGTAATTGTTCTGGCATGGCCTGAGCATTGGGGTTTTTAAAACCTTCAGGGTGATTCTGATGTGCAGCTCAGGTTGAGAACACTGTGCTGTTCTCTTTCTCAAGGCAAGAGTAATTGGTTGATTGATTTCCTCCGTTGCTCTCATTAAACACTAATAAGCCCCACAGCGGCCCGGCCCAGAGCTCAGGGATTCGTCCCAATCACCTGGAGGATTTGTGAAAACACAGGCTGCTGGTCCTGCCCCCAGAGATTCTGCTCTAAGGGGTCCGGGGTGGGCCAGAGAATTTGCATTTCTAGCAAGCTCCCAGGTGATGCTGATGCCACAGGTCAGGGTTCACAGCTGAGGTGTGGTTTCTTTTGTCCCTAAGCTTCTTCCTTTTGTGACCTTTTCTGGTTCTGCCACCCCACCAGGCCCCAAGGGCTTTCTGGTTTGCTTTACTCTTCCTGCTCTATTGAAAGCAGAACAAAAATCTTGTTCCCTTCTAAAAGGTGAGCCTTTTTTTAGGTGGTAGCAGCACCCTAGAAGCTTATGCCAATACTCTTTCCCCCACTCATTTGTCTGAAAAACTTCTACTTGTCCTCCACGTTTCCACTATGTCACCTCCTCCAGGAAGTCTTCCTTTGAGCCCCCAGGTCTATGCCTTCAGAGTCCCTGGTACTTCTATCTCCTTGTACTTGGGTGCAATTGCTTCATTGACTCTCTATTCCCCTGAAGATGGAAATATGTTTTATCTCCATATACCCAGGACCCAGCACAGAATGGACACTCAGTGTTTTTCCTGCAGGAAGGAAAAGAGGGTGGCTTCAGGCAGGTCGGGCCTCTGCTCACAGTAAGAAGGAACTGGCACTGGTCCCAGCTGAAGCCAGAGCAGACAGAGGCCCTGGTGGGTCCCTCGTGACCTGAAGACTTCCCCGCCAAGCTCAAATCTGCCCTTCGTTTACCCCTCCCTCGAGACCCCTCCCTCCATAAGCTTAGGTCATGTCCTTCCTCACATTCTCTGACTCCAAGCCTAACTCTGCCCTGGCTTCTCTCTTCCTCACCCTCCAAACA
The DNA here is from genome assembly GCF_009762305.2 of Zalophus californianus. Taxonomy (NCBI): domain Eukaryota; kingdom Metazoa; phylum Chordata; class Mammalia; order Carnivora; family Otariidae; genus Zalophus; species Zalophus californianus. The sequence continues at coordinate 76,927,331 of NC_045608.1, read as the reverse complement.
TACTCTGCTTTGTGGGACATTTGGTGTCATTTACCCTGCCAACCCCTCTAACCCTCCTGCCATTTCTACCTCTTCTGAAGTTCCCAGCCAAGGAGTAGCTGCTTTGAGCAGTTGTTCTCCAGTGGGGGGGATTTTGTCCCCGTGGGATATTCGTCAACCTCTGGAGCTATCTTTGGTTGTCACGACAGGGAGGATGCTCGTAGCATCTGGCAGGTAGAAGCCAGGGATGCTGCTGAACATTCTACCGTGCTCAGGACACCTACCGATAACAACGAATTCTCCAGCCCAGCTGTCAGTAGCGCTGGGCTTAAGACACCACGAGGGCGCGCTTCCCTGCCAAGGCCTCCCTGAGAACGGAGAGGACCCTGCTGTTTGCCCAGCTGGGTTAGTCAGCTAGTGTTCGGGGGCGGTAGGCAGCCTGTAACTGGGCCCAGAAAGCCTGAGAACTCTCCACATGCTGGTGGTGGTGAGAATCACAAATGGCCGACCTAAGCACAGGCCTGAGGGCACAGGGAGAGCTGAGCTGAGGTGGGGGGGGGGGGGCGCCTCCCTCCTTGCCTCAGAAAGAAAGAGCTGCTCTTGGAAAGCTCCTCCTCCTGGAAAGGGAAAGCCTCTGGAATCTGGGGAAATGGCAGACACCATGTGTCCTCCGGCCAGATGATCTCAAAAAGGACTGTCCTCTCTCGTCGTCGTGCCTCCCCATCAGAAGCCCTGCGGCTGGGCTCCTGATTCCTCTGGGAAAGGAGCAGGGAGGAAACCGATCCCATGGCACAGATACTTGACAGAAGATATAAATGAGGCCTCAAGCTCCAAGAAGTGCATCTAAAGTCATTCTGACAGGACTGTCGGGGGCCCTTCCCGGAGAGTTTTGCTGTTTGAGGCCACGAGGGAGGCTTGGTCCAGCACTTTCTGTGGCCCCTAAAGCAAACAGCTGCTGCTGAGCAGCCACTGGGGGGCCTGTGAGCTGCACAGGAGCCTGGTGAGGTGTTCACCATATTTCAGAAGGTGGCAGAAGGGAGGAACCTTCCAGAGGCAGACAGCATCCCAGTGGAACCAGCTTGAGCACCAAGAACACAGGACACTGGAGAGTGGAGGGCACCCCCCAGGAGGGCCGGTAACAGACTAGAGAGCTTGGCACACGTTTAAGCAAATGGACTACTGTCGCTTAAAATCACAGCTCCTCAGCTTTCTGAGGGTTGAGGACCCTCTTGACGATTGGATAACGGCTCTGGACCCTCATCCTAGAAAAGTGCATCTATGCATAAAATGTCGTTGTTGGCTTCAGGGGTTGAAGAATCACCCTGATTCCACCCCTGGGCCCAGGATTATCGCATCCATCCTCAGGACAAGAGAAATGGCAGCATCTCAGGTTAGAATCTGGCACGAGATAGCCACAGAGCAGATGTTCAGATGATTAAATACAAGGTGTTTGGCAGGAAAAGAGGCCACTGGATGCCAGAGACAGGCAGCTACATAGTTGTAACAGGACCAATATTGGCTAAAATAAAATATTGATTAGTAGTAATATGGCCCAATGAGTGGGGGACATGGCCCTGGAGACATGCATAAGATTCTTAACTCCACCAACCACTTATTTATCCAACAAATATTCATCACAAACCCACCATCACTGTTCTGTGAGCAAGGGTACCACAAGGTCCCTGTCCCCATGTGCCTGACCTAGTATAGACACAGAACATAAATAAATAAGTAATGTCAGGAGGTGAAGAGTGCTATGCTGGGGGAAAAAGGCTTCACTGAAAAGGCAACTTTGAACTGAAACGAGAATGAGGCAAAGGAGCGAGGTGTGCATAGATCTGGGAGACAGCGTCAGGAGAGAGGCAGCAGTAAGTACAAAGGCCCTGAGGCAGGATTACATTGGGCACGTTTGAAGAACAGCAAGGGGGTGGGAATGGTGTGGAGCAAGCAAGAGCAAGAGAAGGAAAAAGATGAGGTCTGTCTGAGGGGGATGTATGGGATCCTTGGATTTAATTCACAGTGGGATGGGAAGCCACTGAAGGATCTCGAGCAGGAGAGTGACATGATCTAATTAGGTTTTAAAAAGGAATCAGCTTCTGATGGAGAAAATAAACAGGTATAGTTAACACTCTCATTAAAGTAACAATCAGTTTTATTCCCTTATCTTATCAGATAAGTTATCTACTTTTCATTGGTCTTGATCACAGGTCAGCAAACTTTTTCTATAAATGGCCAGATAGTAAATATTCTAGGCTTTTGGAGCTATATGGCCTCTGTCATAACTACTCAACTTTGTCACTGGAGCTTGAAAGCAACCAGAGACAATATGCAAATGAGTGAGCCTGGCTGCGTTCCAGGTGACAAACCTGGAACTGAGGGGTTTTCAGGGATCCTAAGACATTCAGTGCCCAACTGGGATAGTTTGGGCAAATGGGAATGGTTGTAGGTTCCAATAAAACTTTATTTATGGACACTGAAATTTGAATTGCATATAAATTGCACATATCATGAAATAATATTTTTCTTTTGACTTTTTTCCCCCAATAATTTTAAAATATAAAAACCATGCTTAGTTCATATAAAAACAGGCAGTCAGGGGTACCTGGGTGGCTCAGCCAGTTAAGCATCTGACTTTGGCTGAGGTCATGATCTCAGGGTCCTGGGATCGAGCCCCTCATCGGGCTCCCTGCTTAGTGGGGAGTCTGCTTCTCCCTCTCCCTCTCCTTCTGCCCCTCCTCCCTGCTCATGATCTCTCTATCTGAAATAAATAAATAAAATCTTAAAAAAAAAAAAGGCAGGCTAGTCATCTGAATTTGGCCCACAGGCTATAGGTTGTCAACCCCTGGTCTTGATGACCCACCCCAGCAAAACGCATGATGATAAAATAATGGTGGCCATCATGCCTGCCCTCCTCATAGGTCCCTCCTCCATCCTGCTACCAGGGATGCCAGCCCCCACCTGCCTCTCCAGCCTCATCTTTTGCTTGCTCTTCACACTCCCGCCACACTGGTCAGCTTAAAGTTTTTGGCTCTTCCAAACTCTGTCTCACTTGGGCTTAAACACATGCCAACTCTCTTCCCTGAGAAGTCTTCCCCTGCCTTTTCATCTGGAGAATGGACAGCCCCTGCACCAAGTGAGTCTCCATGCTAATTCCTGCGTTCGGCTTTCTCATACATACCCCGGTTGTATGAGACTTTCCTGCCCCAAGGGTTGACCAGCCCCCTGTGTCACGGCTTGGACTGAAAGCTCCGCCCCAGCGGGAACACACAGCTTAAGTGAGACAATCAGTTCTGTGGCTCCGGGATCCAAACTGGAGAGACCGGGAAGGAGAAGTTACGTGGTAGCACGTGAAGAAACTGAAAAGACACCCAAAGGTGGCAGGCAGGTGGAGGCTAGTAAGTAGCGGGAGCCACTGAGACCCCAGAATTAGCAGGAGACATGAGAAAACAGTCATAGGTAAGCAGAAGCTGTGAGGACGGATGCAGATATGACAGCAGCAAGAGCAGAAAAAGGGAACAAATGAATCACCGTAATAGTAGAGGCTTAACTTATGTTTATAGCCTTGGGGGTGACCAGATACCCTAGTCTCAGGAGCACTCATGAATCCTGACTATCTGCCACTTTCCACGGGGCCTTACCTGGTGATTGGGAGCATCTGTGTGATTCCTGTCCCTTTACTGCCTTGTGTCCCTTTCCAAACACATTTCCCCAGCTCAGTGCCTTGTACATAGCAGATGCTGAAGAAAACATTGCTGTAAGGATGAATTACTTGAGATGATCTAAGAAAAATTGCTTCTTGCCATCAAAATTTCCTAACACACTACCTCCATTTTGGGATGGTTATGTGTGACCACCTCCTTTGGTTCGCATGGAGCAGCCCTGGCCACGTTTTACCCAACCCAGCATATCGGTTGCTCTAACTGCTGAGCCAAAGATCTGACTGCAATAGCCCAAGCTCGCGCAGAGATATAGGAGAGACCAGGAAAATCTCAGGCATAGGGTGTTAGTGCTCAGTGCAAGAGACTGTAAACACAGCATCCAGCCCGTCCAAATAGTGGGAGATCATCTCTGACTTCTTTGTATCCAGAGGCAGTAGGAAGTCAAGTGGAAAAGCAAGACAAGACATGCTGCACAGAAGACAGGCAGCCTTAAGAAATGGGAAGGGCTTTAATTAGCTCTTGTCTGGGTTAAATGTGCCAGAAAAGTGAAAAGGATGGGACTTATTCTCTAGGTAGAACAAGATTAGTTCTTGTCTCGTGTATTTACCAGGTCAACAGACACTGGATAGAACGATGTCTTCCGCTCCTCTCTCCCACCCCTTCAAGCCTTTGAAAACTTACTTTATCAAAATTAAAGCCGAACTGTGCTGTCAGGGAAGCCCTGAAAGCAATCAGTTTGGAATACTGAGCTAGCAAACTTGAAATCCTTTGGGACCACCGGGGTTACGACATGCAGAGGCACATCCTACCGTGAGGCGGCAGTATCCCTAGTAGCGCGGGGTCCCAGGCTCAAAGGGGTGGCCAACAGGAGGATGTTCACTTCAGCCCAAGTTGGAGATCAGAGCCCAGGCTTTTCCCTGATTCAAAAATTAAAGGAAAGTAAAGTCCCAGCTGAATGAGACTTTAAAGGCATTTTACCAAGCTCCTTGGAGAAATTGAAACTCTTCACAAACATGTGTCCCACAAACATACATACACGCATATGCACCTGCCCCAGTCGCTTGCCAAATACTACAACGTGCTTCTTTTATTTAAAAGGTGATCTTTTTCTGTGGATGTTTGGCTGCCTTTCTGAGAAGGAAAATCCCCACCAAATGACTTCCAGGTTCATAGTTCAATTGCTCTCTGGAAGAGCTTCCTGGGGAATGATTTGGAAACTTGAAGGTAGCTCAAGGTGGAAACTTGACACGGTGAACACTCCTATCCTGCACTTGCCAAAGTCACAAATTTCTCTTTAACTGGACAGCCATCTGGAGCACCAGAGTGCTTCTGCCCCGGAGAGTGTGTCTCCTCGCACGTGCTTTTCTCACCTGCCACAGAGGGTACTTCCTTCTTAAAGGTCCCCATGACACCCCATATCTACTTCAAAGACTGAGGCTCAGCACTACTATGACTCATTTGCCTGGCTGTGTCCTCAGTAGGTTGCCAACACTGGACGTTGGAGGAAGCATCTTACCGTTAAATTCTCGGTGACTAGCTTAATGCCTGACACATAGGAGGAACACTTGGCTGGATGTTGGTTGAATGAATGACTGAGGGCATGAATGTCTTACTCATCTTTGCATCCCATGCAGTGTTTAAGTATTCTAAATTGCACAATAAATTTGTGTTACATCAGTCTTTTTTCTTCGGAACACTTAGGGTGACCCGGCTGTCTAAAGCAGGCTATCTTATGACCAAGCCCTTAGGAATCTGCAGAGGCCATCTACTATTTTTGTAAACCTGGATGTGTTATGGAACCTCTCCTTTTCCTTCAGAAAGCTTGGAAGGAAACTTGAATTTCAGATAGAAGAAATGGTGCATGTTGGGTGCATGGGTTTGTACCCAGCAGCTTCCTCGAAACTGTCCCAAGGAAGGGGCAGCTGAGAGGCAGTGAGGCATTCCACGGTGGCCTGGGACGAGGCTTCCTGTGATAGGGAGGGACGCAGCAAGGGAAGAATGCGCCTAATGGCCCGCTGGTGTGAGCATGAACACAGACTGCGTTGTGAAAGACAACCAGCTCGCATCTTCCCCAGCTCCTCTGAGAAATGCAAATTCTTCGCACACATAACGGAAAAGTGTTCTGGTCCAACCCCTAACCCTGCTAAGGCCCCTCGGCACATCCTACATGGCTCATTATGCTGCCAGGTGGCAAAGGAAAAGCAGCAAGATCTTCAGGTACGGCACTGCCACCGACTGCAATGAAATGCCCTTGACCTCTAGCCTGTTGGCAATTGAATCTTCAAAATAAAGACGAGCGATTATTGCCCCCCCCCATAGTAACAAAAAAGATGATAATGTCAAAGATTCAGTGTTTCTTCAACTGAAAGGAAATGAAGGCCATAATGAAAGTCTTTGAATACCCCGTTGATGGCTCTGTGGTGGCATCTAGGACCCTGAGGCCTAAGTGTCTTTGATTGGACCTCTGCCCAACTCCTGGATTAAGAGCAGCTCAGAGAAGGGACCTAGCTTCCTTCTTGCGTCCCCAGAGCTCCGTACAGTACCAGGCACAAAGCAACCAGACAACCCATGTGTTTCTAGGGAACAGCGCCTGATGCAGGAAAGGGGGAGCATCCACATGGACCCATCTACCAAATTCTAGAATACCACATTCAGGAGTGTTCCTTTGAAACCTGAAGGAGACAGTTCTCCTAGCAATAAAAGAAAAGGGGACTTTGACATGGCATCCAGGCCCCTCATTCAGCAAGTGCTGCTTGACCTCTGTGCCTACTCTTGGCAGGCCGTAACCTCAGAACATAGGGATGAAGGGGCAAAACCTGGGTCCAGCTTGGCCACAGGCCAGTTGAACAGCCTTGCGCATGTCCCTCCGCCTTTCTGGGCTTCAATTTCCGCACTGGTATAAAGCCTACACTGGTGCACAGTTCTAACCTTCTAGTAGCTTCTGATTCAAAAAACATACCCAGTGGAAGATACAGATTTAAGAAGAGTTCAGAAAAAATGTGCAGAATAGTCATCTGCATCTGGTCAACTGCTATGCTGTGTCACAAAACCTCCTCTGGGGATGGCTGGGACATTGGACAGGCCCTAAGTGGCAGTTGTCACATTCGAGGTACACATCGTACTAGGATGAAAGGATGCCTAGGGCCTCACAGGGACGGCTCACAAAGCAAAGTAAGGCCTGTGTCCTGAGGAGGAAAACATGTCGTCGCAGCCGCCGGGGTGCTCTGCTGCCTCTCAGCTCGAGTGTGCTCTTCACTGCACTTCCAAGTGGACCTGTTCATCTTACAGACTATAGTTGGAGTCCGCAGGTGTCCCCGGGAATGCTTTATTAGAGAACATTGGCGGGAATCACGTCGGGGCAGCAGGCGAGATGGAAGCAGAGCTGGAGAAGGATGCCATAATCAGAGATTTGGAGCAGCGGGGTTATAGGAGACACGGCTCTAAAATGGAGAGTGAGAGGTTTGCCTTCTGTGTGTTCCTTAGAGATCTCTAGAAAGAACGGATCCCCAACCCCAGATGCAGAACTAACCCAGGCAGGAACCCTAATAAGCCCTTTCATGAGCCAACCTTGTAGGAAAGATGTAGAATGTCCTTCTTTTTGCTTCCTGTCTGATTCCGTCTGAACAAAATCTCAGGGCAAGTAGGAACGAGGAAGAGGAATGCCTGAGGCCATCTTGGGATTGTGCCTGAGCCTGGGCACGGTGTGCAGCCTGAGGTTCTGAGTCAGTGAGCGCCACATCAGCTGGCTGGGTCACTGTGGACAGTTTGGCCGTCCCCTTCCTAACCCCAACACTACCGCTGAGATGTCCCTTCCCTTCCACTTCATGATTACGGGGTTTTGCTGTGTTCGACTTCCTCTGCATTATGAACACTCACAAGGAAAGACTGTCATATGAGTCATCTTTCGGTGTCCAGGCTCTCCCTCAGAGTCCCTTGACAAAGCGGACAGGGAGCCAACTCCTCCATAGCCTCAGCTGCAGAGCAGGAGGTTTTGAGGAATAACCAGGCCAGGGAAGACCACAGGTGAAGGACGGACTTTCAGCTTGAGGGGACCGGGGTGAGCTGTGCTTGCATTTCGAGACAACCCCAGGACCATTCCCAGTCTCCCTTTGTCATCTGTGGAAGGACCCCCAAACCTGTCATCTTTGCTCTGCATTGCACGGATCGGACGAATAGTGTGCATTGCACGCCACAGAGCCCTCTATCACTGCTGCTTCAGTTAGAGCTCTCTCTCCAGAAGAACACCCAGAAGGACGTCAGTGTATTAATTATTTCAGGGGGGGCTGGTTCTCCTCTTGGCAGCGAACAATGCCAGGAGGAAAGAAGTGGAAGATGGAAGGAGATGCAGAGCAGACAGGAATGGTCTTCCTCTTGGGACAGAAGCTTCTCTGGACCTTGGAGCCTTTACAGTGTGTAATAGATGTGTAGACTGCACTCACACAGTGCTTTTCAGCCAGGGCCTTGGAGTTATTTTGCCCAGTTCGGCTCCTTTGGTTCCCTAATAAATATAATTGGAACCATCAGAATGGTCCCAGACAGAATGTGAGCCAGGGAATGCCCTTTCCCAGAAGTGAGACGTCAGACGCATTTAATTTAAAAGCATCCCCAGTGCCTAGGGCTGAGCCTAGGACACCTGGTAGCCTCTCAGTACAGATTTGTTTGATAAATGAACAGCGGAATGATTGAATGAACTTATTTCTGAGGGTTGCTCCAAACCTTTCAATTTGATTAAACAGATACTAGTTCATGCAGCCAAGTCACGGAAAAGAAGCTTCAGCCCAGCACAAACAGAACCTACTCCTTACTTTAAACGCCTCTCAGAGAAAAAATGCATTTCAAACGAGAACACCCAGCTGGTCCAATTGTCCCGGAAGCTGCTTGGGTTTAAAATGTTCAGGTTTGCTATGGCAACTCACACGCAGTTCGTGTAACATCTCCTGATGGTAATTCATTGAAACATAAGGAAAGGACTCGGCATACGAATTCCGAAATCAGCCTCGTAACTGGTTAACATCAGTAGAAATCAAACATGTTCTAGACTTTCTGAAAGGTCAGTTAAGCCACGTGTAAGTGTACTAGAAGTTCGTTTTCTTACGATGGGAAGTGAGGACCCACGTACGTTAATTCTGTTCCCATAAGCCTGTGGTTTGTACAACCTGGATTCAACCCACTTTTGGTCTTCCGGATATAATCCTTGCCTAACTATTCATTTCAACCCCACAAGCCTGGGTTGAACAATTGCCACATGCCTGGCCTTGTGCTCTGGGGGACATGGCCAGATTTTTTATTGACTCAGGAAAACAAGAAAATTCATCACCAGCTAAAGTATTTAACAACAGGGTGTGAGAGGCCAAGTTCAGATGACATGTTGGTTATGAGCACCAACGGGCCTGCGTTTATTCAGTAATTACACAGGACCGGGAACACTGCTGTAAGAGGAACATTCTTGCCCAAACCACACAGATGCCAAGGCATTTATTGAGCAGAAGGATTGCCTAACAGTAGCTATTTAGTGTGATAATGGCGTTTGATAGTTTGGACACAAACACCATTGTCACACTCCACAGCTCTGTTAAGGAAAATCTGTAACTTCACCTCCACACTCCGCCATTGCCACTGGTCACCATCAGGGAACCTTGGCAGCTCCACACAGTGACCTGAGCAGAGAAAAGACGAATCACGAGTGGGGGGAGCATCTTGAGGAACAGAAAGAGAGAAAAATGTCAGGCTTCTTTGTCTGGAACAGTTGAGCTAACAAAGCGACCCATTGCCTTGTGTCCACTGTCATCACCCCACGGAAGGCCTCCCACTGACGGGAATGAAACTTCCTATGGAAACGGATGGCAGATCTGTTTGCATCAATTTTCTAAGAGGGTTGAGAGAGAAAGAATCTCTAGAGGGAATTGATTTCAGGAAACAAAGACTCAGCTGTATTATGAACTGTAGTCATATGACCAGATTCATGGGCCCTCCTCAACTCTCACCTTCCCAACTATCCCAATCCACTGTCGATAAATATGGTAAGTTCTGCAGTCTAAGAAAATTAAAAGGATTTTGCATGGGGATATAGCATTTCCCCTGTATGTGCTGTATTTACTCTCAGGAACATCTATTGCATACCAAGGCATCCGATGGTGTGCTGTAATTTACTCTCAGGAACATCTATTGCATACCAAGGCATCCGATGGTGCTCAGATTTTAGCTCTTACTCACCTTGGTCATTTTCCATCAAAGTAGAGGGTGGGAGATGAGGGGAGATAAGGAAAGGAGCGCAGGGAGAGAGGAGAACGGTCGAGTTTTTTGTTTACAATACTCACTTTCCAGCAAAAGGGAGCCTCCTATGAATAAATCCCTTCTGTTTTCCTGGCTTTCCTGTTAAAAATGGTTTCTAACTGATACATGAACTCCTGCCGACCGTAGAGAATGAGAGGAAATAAATCATTTTACCTAACCCTTTATTTTCCCCCAAATGCTAGGAAAGGCAAAGGTTGAGGGCCAGTTTGTTTTTTCCCAGGAAAACTGAGTTGTTAACCTTTGACCAGAGCCTTGCTTTGGCCATAGAACTGGCCCATTCTTAAACAACTGAATATGCACCCTTCTGCATTTTTCAGTAAAAATGGCTCTTATTCACATGCAGACCAGGAAATCACCCTCTTCGACCTAGAATGTGCAGTTATTAGCGCACCATCTCAGTCTCCTTGGGCTGGGGTGGGGAACCCTGCCTCTTTTTTCCCCTTACCTTCTTGACTGGGTTGATTTGCTTATCCTCCTATGAAGCGCCTGACTTCCTCTGGTTCCAGTCTGTGACCCTCACTTGTCCTGACAGGGTGTGGTCATTTGCATGGCAGCGGGAACGTGCCCCTCGGCCCACTGGTAGACCAGCTGTCTTCAGGGGGAGCTCTTCACCTGGGCGGTTTTGGCGTGACTCACACCAAATACAAATTCTAGAATTCCAGCTGGCCCCAGTCACGCCAACCCTCGGCACTCTGGGCATAGACATGGTGGACACACTCTTCTGCTTCTTCCCCGGAGCCAGATTCATCTGCTTTGTCTTTGCCTGAGGGACTTAGAACAGAAACCCCCACTTCCTGGTCACTCATGGGATGTTGCTGACCATGACAAGAGGCTCCAGAAATCTCTTGGCCTCAGTTGGGAAGAATCACTGGGAGGTGAACAATTCACTGGTTAGAAGGGTCCCAGTAGGACATGCTTGGAGAGCCGTCCATCGGGCAAGAGCTTGGGCCCATTTCACCTCTCAGGACGTGCCAGCAGGGTCTGAGCCTGCCTGCACTTCTCCAGGTGGGCTCTCTATGCTTGAGGCATCTTACTAATCTGCAAAAGACAGAAAAGGGGAGGAAGAGTAAAGAGGAAAGAAGAGAGGAGAACGTTAATGCGTTTCAGGTAAAGCTTACAGAACTCCCGTTTTTATTTATCAACACCTCTATTTCTTTGGTCCAAGAAATTTATCTCAAGCAAAAAGCCGTTGAATTTTAGAAAAGATTTTTCTTTTCTACCAATTTGTATACAAATTTACCTATAAGGTTGTCCACGGAGCCCCTGTTTATAAGAGCAAAAATTGCAAACAACCCAAATGATAGGGAAAGGGTAATATATTTATAATATAACCTAGTCATTTAAGGTGACATTGTAGAAAAATGGTTGTTGACTTGGAAAGAGATTCGAGGTATGTGACTGAATGAAGAAGTAGTTTACAGAACAGCATACACAGTATGAGCTCTTTTCTGTGACAAATGCATATACGCCCAGGGCAAAAACATCAAATGTTAACCTTGTTATCTTTGAGTGGTGGAATTATAGTGGGGTTTTTTCCTCCTTTTGCTTCTCTGCATTTATTAATTTTTGCAATTAATGTAGTACTTTTGTAATGAGAAAAATAATTAGAATTTAAACAATTTTTTAAACAGTTTCTTTTCTTTTTTTTGGTGGATCCCATAATAAAAATTCCTTCTTGCAAAACACTTCTCTGAAATTCGGAGGTTAGAGCTTACGCTGTTTTGCCGACAAGCTTGCAATGTGAGTGCTGTGCAGAGGGGAGCCTCAGGCTAATTTCCTAGCAAATTATTAGTGAAATACTTTATTATGCAGAACAATTTTATGGTCTTATTGCATCCATCAATAAACACATATTTATTGACTGCCTATTCTCTCAGCCTTGTGAACAATTTTTTAAACGTAGTTATATTGGTCTTCATCTTTCAATGCTTTGTTTCTGTAGGAGTGGGTAAGCTGTCAACGGGCAAAGCAGTTTACACGAGCAAGTGGAATGTTTTCGGCCTCTTCAAATGCCAACCAATAATATGCCACTAATTAAAAAAAAATTAGAAGTGGTTAATGCCAGGATCTCCTTGGATATATATATTTTTTTAATTTCAGAGTCTCATTTCTCATTCTTCAGCTTAAAAAACATCTTTTGTTCTAGTATTTTCCAATTTAACAAGTGCACTTAAATGGTACCCGTTAATAAAGAACAGAATGTTTGTAAGCTGGTTGGGAAATAATTATACCTGTTACTTCCTGTGAAGAAAGTAATGCATCAGGCAAAGACACTGGGTGTTATTCAGGTTAATGTGAGATGCCTGCACCGTTTCCCACAGCTCAGAAAAGACCTTGCCTTTTCTAAGGATCCTCTGCCTTACTTCCTAAAAGGGGTCAACTGCTATGCATACCTAAACGCCTGGCTATCAAAACTCAATTTCTGTGCAGTGTCCCCATCTCCCTTCCCTCACTGTCCCAACCTGGACCGAATCTTTTGCTGTGGTCAATTCAGAATGTTGTTTCCCCACTGAGCCTGTGGGTATGAAAAACAGGCTAGCCTGGGTTTGCTCCTTTTTTTCTGTCATGGGTTTCTTGCCATAAATGGGGAGGGAGAGTTCATTAAGGAGGAAGCCTTTGCAAGCCTAACCTTCTAGTAAATTCATCAGCCTGTTAAGTATTCTGTGTGCCTCACAGCTCCTTGATCTTAGATTCCAAAGTACCAGGAATATCACGAGACTCCCTATCCTTTCTCACGTCAGGTCTTGTCTTTGCTTTCAGATGTTTCCCAGGCGCTGAGAATGTTCTAGGGCCAACCCTGAGGACCGAGTGCTTCCAGGGTCTGTGAAGTGTCATCTTTCTGCAAACCTAACCCATTAGCCTAAAAAAAAAAAAAAAAAAGATTTCTTAAAAAGCAAAAGATAAATGGAGATGCTTTTTCTTAATTCCAAATCCACATTTACTGTCATTTCAAACAGATGTGTTAGAGGCATCAATTAGATTCTTTAAGGCTGTTACAGTCTAGCTGAAGGCAAAGGAAGTTAGTATCATATGCCTGAGACTTGTCATTTTGAAAGTACATGGAAATTTTAAAATAGAATGTTCTTGTCAACAAGGAGCAAAGGCACATATCTTTTTTTTTTTTCACTGAAATCCATCTACAAGGGAAAATCTGGAAAGCTCCTTATGCCTGCAATTATTAGCGATGCTTATCACCAACCAGGGGTGAAAGTGGGGGTGGGGGTTTGATTGGGAAAATTCTCAGGCAGGTTGGGGTCTCAACAGACCTTTTTCAAAGAGAATTGTTGAGGTTTGGGGATTCCTGAGAACCGGTTTTATTCCTGTGCGGGTGTCTGTTTTCGGGGTCGTCAAGGGAACGGGGCTTCGGACAAAGGAACATCCCCGAGGCTGGTGAAAATGATCCGGATGTTTATGTGGTGAAGCCCCGGGAGTAAGGGATTCGTCCAGCCCTTTGAAAGAATGTCTACATGGGAGGCTCTGGGGAATCCATTTCACTTTCAAGGAGAAAAACCAACAGTGATTCTGAAAACAACGATGATTGTTGTAACCAGGAGAACAATTTGAAAACGACAAAGCAAGTTAACCACACAAGCTTAAAAAAACCCCACTGCTACCACATCCGTGGAACAAAGCTGGAGCGCACAGGGCCCTGGCGGTTTCCACAGGGCTCCAGAATGTTCTCTGTTCAGAATGTACCCCAGAGGGGAACACAGGGAGCCTTGCCAGGTGCTTGCCCCAGAGCATGGGGGAGGGGAGGGATTCCTGGCCTAACAAGCCCCCCTAATTCCAATTATCCTGCTGATGGGATCTTGTGTGAAGGCCTTGGTGCCACTATTCAGTCAGACCATCCTTGGACAGGAAGTGGCTCCACCGACGCCACTCCAAGGGCACCGATAAAAGTCGGGGCCATCTCTCGGCCCTCAAATCCTCCCTAGCTCCTCTCCTCTGCTGGGCTGAGAGGAACCTCCAGGAAGGTCTCCGGTTTTCCCAGCCTTGCTGAAGAAACAGAGCAATTATGGCAGACAAATTCAAATAGGCTGTGGTTAACACTTCACATCGCTCAGGTGCTGAGCGGGCTTTCTGGAAACACCTGGGCGCAGTACGCCCCTGTTACTCGGAGTCGGTGGCTACCCCCAAGAACGGCCTGATTCCCCCAGGGGAGCTGGAAGGGGCTCGGGGAGAGGGGTGCTTACCTTCCAGTCCGCGCTGGTCCCGTCCGGGCCTGGGCCCTCCTCTGGCCCGCGGCCCGCGCCGCGCAGGCTCCTGGTGTGTGTGGGCTGTGCCCTGTGGCCACAAGCCCTGAGCTTCTGGGGGGTGTAGGCCTTTCCGCTCTCCCTTTATGGGATCCAGGGTTTTAAAGTAAACAGTTCTTTCTCTCTCTGATAAGTCACATTAAATTATTGATTCGGAGGCTGGGAGGGCATGACCTTAGCCCACTAAGTCATCGTCACCTTTGGTCAAGCACACTAAGCCGGGCTGGGAAGCCCAGCGGCGCCCCCCACCCCCCACCAGGGCCGGGTGGTGGCCTGCAGCCCAGGCAGAAATGGGAGCCAAGGGGAAGGGAAGCAGGCAGCTGCACCTCCTGAACACATCTTTATCCCCCCACCCCCCCAAACCAGGGTGTTTTTACTCTTTCCTTACAGAAAGGCTGCAGTTTATGACATTGTCACCGCCTCAGATTTCAAGACCCGGAGACATCACTGGGTCATAGGAAGCCGTTAAATAAGTTAAATACATCCTTGACTCATCCTACTTGGAGCTCTTGACCAATATTTGGAAGCCGGTCTCAATCTCCTCTTGAACTGATCGTTTCTGACGTAGTTACAATCTATTTGTTCACGCCAACAATTATTTATTAAGCTCCTCCTTATCTGCTGAGCTCTTGTAATGGAAAGGTGAGCAAGACTGACGGAGTTTACAGACTGGTAGGAAGATCCACACAGAAGCAGTGAGCTCAACAACCATTGGGGACTGCCGTCAGTCCTAAATGTGGTCCGTTAGCTGCTATTATTCTATTTTTATTTTTAAAATCTGTTAATTCCAGTAGAATTAACATACAGTGTCATATTAGTTTCCAGTGTACGATCTGGTGATTCGACACCTCTTTACATAACTGCTATTATTTTTAATGTCTCTGACCATTTCTTTTCCTCCTCAGGCCACTCCGTCATTTTGCTTTCTTAGAAAGGAAGCTACTTGTCACCCTCCTTAGTAATAAATGAGATGTGAAGTGAGGTCTGGTTACCCCAGTCTAAGCGCATGGTGACCTGAGACATTGGGCGGCCCTAACTAGCAGGTGTTGTCGTTTTGCCCTACCCTTACTTGTAGTGATTCAGTTTCTTGCCAGGTGCAAGTGGAAAGCAAAGTATGCTGTGGCTTTTTCTTTTTTCTTTTTTCCCCTCTAAGAACTGATCCCAAGAAATGAGCCCGGGGCGCCTGGGTGGCTCAGTCGGTTAAGTGTCTGCCTTCGGCTCAGGTCATGATCCCAGGGTCCTGGGATCGAGTCCCGCATCGGGCTCCCTGCTCAGTGGGGAGTCCGCTTCTCCCTCTGCTTGTGCTCTCTGCCTCTGTCAAATAAGTAAAATTTTTAGAAAAAAAAAAAAAGCCCAAAGAGTTGCCTGCTATTTGGTCCTTCTACTGCTCCCTAAGTCCCTGTGGGAGCCCCCTCCCCTGGTTGCCTCGGGCCACCTGGGATCACCCTGCAAATCACCCCTAGAAAAGACCGGAGTCTTACCCAAGAGGGCTGAGGGATTGGCTGTGACCTTCCAAAGGCCGACACATTCCTATGGTAAAAGCCCAAATATTCATCCCGAAAAGAGAACATTCTGGAGCCCTGTGGAAACCGCCAGGGCCCTGTGTGCTCCAGCTTTGTTCCACGGATGTGGTAGCAGTGGGGTTTTTTTAAGCTTGTGTGGTTAACTTGCTTTGTCGTTTTCAAATTGTTCTCCTGGTTACAACAATCATCGTTCTTTTCAGAATCACTGTTGGTTTTTCTCCTTGAAAGTGAAATGGATTCCCCAGAGCCTCCCATGTAGACATTCTTTCAAAGGGCTGGACGAATCCCTTACTCCCGGGGCTTCACCACATAAACATCCGGATCATTTTCACCAGCTTCTCCGGCCTATGAATGCTGCGTTTTTGCTGAGACAGTTTTCCCTTTGTTTGGAAACCATGTTGAAGACAAATGTTCAACTTTTAGATGATTTTCTTTAAATTCCCAGACATGCTATTTGCAAGGATTCTGGATTGCCAAGAAAGGGCAAATTGTGTCCTATTTATAATCGTTACCAAACTTCTTCCAGCAAATCCCACAACCCCTACTTCAGGTGCCTTTAGAATTGACTTTCTTTTTCACATTCTTTTAATGTAAGATAGATTGGAATCCTGCAAGGCTGGAGTTCAGTTTGGAATGTCTGCATCTTTAGTGTTTGTACTCAGATACAGGCTACAAAACTGGGCTTCAGGCACGGGGAAAATCAAAATCAGGTAAGTTTCCGCTGGTGGCAGGTGGAAGTTGACCCCGCCCCCTGGAGGGTGACTCTGTTTTCTCCCCTTTCTCCTCAGAGCAGCAGAAATGTAAAAAAGCCTTCCATTTCAGTGAAGAATGCCGAATTTTGCCAGGAGGGAGGCGGAAGCTTGGGAACTGGGAATCCTGGGTCTCCTTTGAAATTCTTTGCCATTTGGATTTTTGCCTTTGGACAAGACACTATATTTTTGAGACTTTAGTTACCTCTCTGGGTAGCAAAGCTGAGAATACTTGCTTGCCATTTGCTCTGAAACCTTTGGTGAAACAGGAGATGGATGAGTTTTTATTAATGAGTAGAGAAAAACAAAGATGGACAGAGAGCGATGACAAGGGGCAGGGACCACATGGACTAATCGGTGATGTACTGGATAAGGACCGGAAGAGACCAAAGGAGTCGAATTTACCACGTGTGGGAAAGGGCCAAGCCCAGAGGGACTGGAAGGTTGCCGAACTGTCACAGCCTCAGATTTGCCACCAAGAGAATCAAAGTCACTTTCAAACCAGTGTCACAATCCAGGGCCTCAGTGAAAACGCAGAAGGCTGACAAGGGGGTACTGGTTTGATCATGGTAGTTGCACGCAGGTCATCTCCACTAAAGGTCCTGTTCTCATGGTGGGAACAGGCTCAGAACACCAGTAGGCATGGAGGGGTCAGGAGCCTGACTGCCATGGGAGGTGGGGTGGGGGGGCTAAATTAACAGTAATTCCTTAAGAGCATCTCATTTTCAAATTTCCCAATTATCTCCAAAATCTTTTTTTAAACACTTCTCTTTTCTTCTTCCTTTCTTTTTTAAAAGCTATAATCCAGTCAAGATTCATGCCTTGTATTTGGTTTTCCTTCCCTCATTGTTTTTTTTTTATTTTTTTTTTAAAGATTTTATTTATTTATTTGAGAGAGAGAAAGAGAGAGAGAGTACATGAGACGGGGGAAGGTCAGAGGGAGAAGCAGACTCCCCGCTGAGCAGGGAGCCCAATGTGGGACTCGATCCCGGGACTCCAGGATCATGACCTGAGCCGAAGGCAGTCACTTAACCAACTAAGCCACCCAGGCGCCCTTAAAATTTTTTTTTAAGATTTTTTATTTTTAAGTGATCTCTACACCCAACATGAGGCTCGAACTCACAGCCCTGACAGAGCCAGGCAGGCGCCCCTCCCTCACTGTTTAAATGACAAAAGTAATCTAGATGATCTCTAGCCACTGTCAAAATATGTTTCCATTGTAGGTTTTCCAGAGATTGGCCACTCCTCCAGGACTTCTAATGAGAAAGGCGCAGACGCAGGCCCTTTAAACCTTTAAATCTTTAAACTTGGCTTCCCTCCCCCTCCTGCAAATGAGCAAAACTCTCTTAAGTAAATCTTCTTAAACATCAAACAAGAATCTCCAATGAGACCTCATTCATTCACTCATTCATGGAAGAAATATTTGTTGAGGGCCACAATGTTCTCAGCACTATTCTAGATACTGGGTAGACAGCAGCAAAAACCAACCAACCAACCAGTCAACCTACCTTCCCTTTTGGAGTTTACATCCAGGAGGCAAGGAATAGAAAAAATAATTAAAGGTAGAGTACGGGGTAGTGAGTTTGGGGGAAGGGCTCAGGTTAAAATAGTGTGATTTCTGAGGTGGGGCTTGAGCAGAGAGTAGGAGGTTAAAAGGTGAACCATGAGGGTACCAGAGAGAAGAGCATTTCCAGGCAGAGAGGCCTGAGTGCTTGGATGTGTCTCAGGAAGGCCAGGACAGCCAATGCGGTAGGGAGAGGGGAAAGTTCCACATCCCTTAATCTATGGGATCTAACCCTGTCCCTGGGTAGACGGTGTTAGAATTGAACTGTAGGACACCCACCTTGTGTCTGAGGATTGCTTGGTGGTGAGGAACTCCCCTGCCCTGCAACATACGCTCACACACATTGCAAACTTATGGCCAGGATCTTAACCACATACTTTGGACAATCTCAAATGCCCTCCAGGTTCTGGGTCTCTGCTATAATTTTCTTGAAGGTCAAGGCCAGTTCACAAAGCAAATATATATATATATATGTATATGTATATATATATATATATGTATATGTATATATATATATATATGTATATATATACACACACTTGCATGGTTTCCTTGAAATTGAAACTTGGCAGGAAATTCTGAGCCATTTGGTCACTGTAATAACATTCCCTCTGTCTCCCTCTAGGTCAGTGTCAGGCTGAGAAGGTTTGTTTGTTTGTTTGTTCAGAGAGGGAGGGGGGAGGGGCAGAGGGAGAGGGAGAGAGAATCTTTTTTTTTTTTTAAAGGTTTTATTTATTTATTTGACAGAGAGAGACACAGTGAGAGAGGGAACACAAGCAGGGGCAGTGGGAGAGGGAGAAGCAGGCCTCCTGTGGAGCAGGGAGCCCGACGCGGGGCTCGATCCCAGGACCCTGGGACCATGACCTGAGCCGAAGGCAGACGCTTAACGACTGAGCCACCCAGGCGCCCCGAGGGAGAGAGAATCTTAAGCAGGATCCACGCCCAGTGTGGAGCTGGACCTGGGGCTGGATCTCACGACCCTGAGATCATGACCTGAGCCGAAATCAAGAGTCTGACGTTTAACTGACTGAGCTGAGAAGTCTGGGTGAAAATCCTGGGTACGTGTTCATGTTATGCATTGGGGTCTTTGTGCTCATCCCTGAGTGTGTTTCTCATAGACCCCCACTTTAATGGAGAGTTCTGTAAAGACCACCCCCCCACACACACGCACACACGTACATACATACAATTTTTGTGCAGGTGACTTTCTCCCTCTTCTCCTCTCCTTGCTCCCCGCCCCACCCCTAGGGCCTTTCCCCCCTTGATTGGACAGGGCAGCTTTCATGAGCTTTGACCTCCAACCCTGGGTCTCCCCTGGGGTCTGTCCACCAGCACCTCCCAACAAAACCTTCTCTACTCTCCTTGTTTCCTTCTCAGCCCGCCCAGCACACACCAGCCCACTTAGGTTTTGATAGAATCAACCCAAGACTTACTCTGAATGAAAACAGTTTAGACTGATAACTCTTTTGAAAAATTTAGCTAATTTATTTGCCTTCTATGCTGGCTGCAGCAGCTTTCTGTTGCCCCTTCATTTCAGAGCCAAGCAGAGAATTGGCATGTACTTTGTACTACAGAACAACAGATGCCAGAATTCAGAGCCAGGTGCCAAACTCGCTGTCTGATCAACGGTCTTAACGCTGGACTCCTGAGAGAATGCCACGTTGTCCCCTTCATTCCTCTCCTGCTTTCCCCTGTCCCCTCCCAAGGTGTAACTGTCAGGCCAGGGGACTCTAATGGTTACAACACAGATTCGGTCCAGGAGTGTTTATGCTGAGCACCCGTCCTGGGCCTGGAGTGGACTCTTAAGCAAAGTAGATAGATCGCCACTGACTGCTCATGTCAGAACAGGGGCAAGGCCTCAAGGAGTCCACAAGTGAATTGAAGAGACAGGGTTTTAGGGCTGCGGACTAACTCTGTGTTTGGGGTAACACGCACACAAGCCCGCCCGTGAATGGTAGAGATGGGACTCAGGGGTCAGAGCGGTGGTCTCAGAGCGCGGCGCAGCCAGCCCTCCAGCGGAGGAAGGCAGTCATAAAGCCTGGTTCTGGGCTTTGGCCAGGCCCTGTGCTCCGCAGGCACAGGCCCAAGCGCTGCTCAGAGGTCAGGCTGAAGAGAAGGGCTTAATTCAGCCAGCCGTGCGGACCCGCTGGACCTAAGGCAGTACTTAGGAGACATTATCTGCTAATGGTGGACAAGAGGATGATGGGAGGCACAGGGGATTGTGGGAGGCACAGGGGATTGTGGGAGACACACAGGGCCACTCAAGCG
Source organism: Zalophus californianus (assembly GCF_009762305.2). NCBI lineage: Eukaryota > Metazoa > Chordata > Mammalia > Carnivora > Otariidae > Zalophus > Zalophus californianus. The sequence continues at coordinate 76,907,042 of NC_045608.1, read as the reverse complement.
CTCCCGTTGTGAATGCAGGGGATCCTGGGAAGCAGAGGGCTTTGTTGGCGTTACACAGGGCTGAGCATACGCTGTGGGCACCGGGCACAATGGGAGGGAAGAAGGTAGGGCAGTTCTTTCCTAATCTGCTTGGTATGTAGGTGGGAAGGGGAGAGAGGAGGCAAGCCCAGGAAGCAGGAGTGAAATGAAAGTAGTGGAATTGGAAAGGATGGACAGAGAGCAGTCAGGGGTCTTTGTTCTGAGAAATGGACTACAAGTAGTAGTTAGGCGCAAGGGATTTGTAGCCAGAGAACCAGAAGTTTGAATCCTGTTTCTGCCCTTTCCTTGCTGAGTGAACTTGAGCCTAAATTTCCTAATCTGTAAAGTTCAGATAATAATACCTACCTCCCCAGACCATGGTGAGGATTAAAGGATTAAATGAGATGATGTATACAAAATACTTAGTACAGTAGCTGACACATAGTAAGCAGCTGATAAATATTATTACCATTATAAAGCAGGTATTACAGAAGACTTGAGAGGAGAGACACTCAGTTGGCTTTTGGGGGGAGGGGGCATGAAGTGGTTTATCATCATGGGAGACCGCAGGTCTATTCCTTAATGGCTCCTGCTTTCTCTGGCGCTGGGACCGTAGACTCCAGTTGCTGCCAACTGCCTTCCTCACTTTGCTAAGGAAGAAGGACCCTTGGGTCTGAGGTTTGGAGCTGGCCTAGAGGGCAAATCTGGACACTGGCCTGAGCCTCAAGGATTCCTCTCTGCCTGAGTCTCCCAAGTGACCAGGGCAAGTCGCCCAAGGGACCAGATGAAATGCTAATCCAGTGGGGGCACCTTACCTATTTATACCTCTTGACTACAACCCTTCCTCCTCCCGTCGCTCACATAGCTCCTTCGGCCCTTGAGAGGGACAGCTTGGGAGTCCCGGGCACCATGTGGAGCCTTCTCAGTCTCTCCCTGCCTTTTGCTTTAGCTGCCTGGGTCCCAGCCTGGCCTGGATCAGAGGTCAGGACAGTCATAGCAGTCCCCAGAGCCGGGGGCTCCCCAGAGTCCCCTGAGCTCTCCTCCCTCGCTCAGCCCCAGCCTTCCCTGTCCCTGCTTAACTGGCCCAGAAACAAATTAATTGTCTTCAGTTGCTTTACTTGGCCTGTGATAGGCAATCCGTTTGCACATTTCTCAGTAACAAAATGCAACAAAATATAACACCCCTTCCTCTACTTGCAGTGTCTTCATTTCTTGGGTTCAGTAAAGCACTTGGTCGTTTGCTGCTTTGCAAGAAAATATGTAACTGTGATCGTTTCTCCATGACAAAAAGGAAATTTTTTAAAAGATTTTATTTATTTATTCGAGAGAGACAGAGCATGAGCAGTGGAGAGGAGGCAGAGGGAGAGGGAGAAGCGACCGATCCCAGGACCCTGAGATCATGACCTGAGCTGAAGGCAGATGCTTAACCGACTGAGCCACCCAGGTGGCCCCCGAAAGAAATTTTTTATCACTAAAATATTGAGCCCTTTCTGCTTTGTTTTCATGCTTCTGCACAGAAATTAACTTTTCATTTCAATGCTGAATCATAGTGTAATCTTGGAAGACGTTTTAAATGACAAACTCAAAATATTCTGTACCAACAAGGCAGATCCCTCCACTGAGGGGACACCTCGACCAGCAATGACTGAGGGCTCACATCCACATAGATGACAATTACTTCATTTCTGCCACCTGCCCAACGGTGATGATGATGCCATTAATCCTAAAGGTATCCTAATTTTAGAGATGTTAAAACATGAGGAGGAGAAGTATGCCTTGGTAGGCAAAACGCAATTGTTTTGCAAAAATATGATAACAACCTGGGGCGCCTGGGTGGCTCAGTCATTAAGCATCTGCCTTCGGCTCAGGTCATGATCCCAGGGTCCTGGGATCAAGCCCCAGCCTTCCTGCTCCGCGGGAGGCCTGCTTCTCCCTCCCCCACTCCCCCTGCTTGTGTTCCCTCTCTCGCTGTGTCTCTCTCTGTCAAATAAATAAATAAAATCTTTAAAAAAATATGATAGCAACCTGTATTTTTCATTCAATATTCTACCCAATAGATGATCCATGTTAAGGATCATCTATATCAACATTCTTAAAAATAACCTTGGATTCCATTTTATTTCATTGTGTTCCATTGACTGAATTTATTATTCACCAAAACCCTATTTTGGAGTAAGTTAGGTGCTTCCTTTTTTTTTTTTTCCAGAATTATTAACAATGATGCAAAGACCATCTTTACAGATGAATAATTGCACACAGCTTTTGTAATTTTTAAAGGACTTTGGTACATATTGCATTATTAACTTTTAGTTTGATACCAAGAAAAATGGGCAGAGGTATTCTTTGCCTACGAGATCTTAAGTGTTACAAGGTGACCTTGCTGATTTCTACGTTGGGAATCCCAAATGTTGTTATATCTATTGACACACAATTTCTCCTCAATTAGAATTGCCAGATTTAGTTTAAAAAAAAAAGCACAAGACACCCACATTTTAAAATTTAAAATTAAATTTTAATTTCAGATAAACAAATGTTTAGTACACATATCTCCCATGCAGCATTTGGGGCATATACTAAAAATTATTGTTTATCTGAAATGCAAATTCAACTAGATATGCTATGTTTTACATGGCAACCCGATTTCAATGTATTCTGGGAGTCTGCAGGATCCTGTGCTGACCTGGCTCAGCTCCTTTTAGAAGTCGAAGGTCAGCTTCCTTGGAGTTACTTTGTTCCTTGAGCACATGATTATTTTAATAAAAGCGTTGCATTTAACCTTAGCTCTTCCGTTCCATGAAAGGCACTATCGACCAGGCAGACAGGGAGAACTGGGGAAGGACCAGTAGACGCAGAATCCTAAGGCAGAGAATAGTAACCCAGCCTAGCCCTTCCTGTTACCTCCATCTCCCGGAGCCTCTATTTTCCTACATAAAAAATAGAGAACAATATTATGACTCTCGTCAGTATTGCTACATAATAAATAGCAGTGGGCTGATCTATATGAAAGGTTTTTTTTTTTGCTGTTGTTGTTGTTGTTTTTTAATCAACTGCAAAGCTCCAAACATTACAATCTAAAACTCATGGGGAAAAGTCCCATGATGCCAGAGCTGTAGACATACTGAATTTTCCCACGTTTGTGTTACTGTGATCTCCTCCGATAGTCACCCCCATTCATCCCTTTCCCCCACAAGTAGAAAGCTACTCTGCAGGCCGTCAGAAAAACGCCCACCGCTCTTCGGAGTGGTTCAGCTAAAAGTGCTGCACGCAGAAGACCAAAGACAACTAGGGAAGTCATTTCCTCCAAAAGTTTTAGGGACGACATTCAAATAGGATTTTAATCAGACCTGTGTTTATGGGATGTCTTCTTCAATCCAGGTTGCATAAAGGGCAGCAGAAAGTAATCAATAACCCAGACAAGAGTTTGGAACCAGGGAAAAAAATCAATTGAATCAACGTCAAGTGTATTGGCTACTTTGGCTGAATTTGTGAATAGGGGGAAATCCCGGCTAGGACTGTCAAAGAAAAGTCAGCTCTCAGCATCGTGTTAAAGCTGTGATGTCCCAACAGGGGCCGAGGAGCGCTAGACACTAGGTTGAATCTTTATAACAGTCTGCAGCAAGTGTCTGGCTTTCGAAAATGTCTAAAAATACATATAATTTGGGGCCAGGGAATGCCTTTTCAGCAGCACACAAAGCCTAAACTCAAGAATTTCTAACAGTAGATGATTAAAATAATAAAGTCAGAAGACAAAAAAACCCCAATATTACACAGAACACAATCCCATTTCTCCCGTTTACAGAGCATTCCTCTCAATCAAGACTGAATAATTCAACATGAAAATCAGGAAAGGATATGAACATGGAGTTTATAGGAAAAAAACCACTGTGGTTAACTTCACTCATAATTGTAGAACGGCAATGAGATATCAATTCTCAGTGAGCAGACAAGTAAAAATGAAAAGGCTGGTCAACACCCAGTATTGGTCAGGCCGCGGGACACCTGCCACTCTCAAACACTTGTTGCCGGAAGTGTTCATGGTCTACTTTGGAGAGGATAATTTGACAATATCTGTTAAAACTGGAAGTACGTCCCTCTTGATCCAGTAATTCTGTGAATGCAAATTTACTGTATAGATATATTCACAAAAGAATACTAACCCATTTACAAAAATACTCGTTGCAGCACTGCAAGAACAAAAAATTGAGGCAAATTAAATATCTCTGGCAGAGTGGGTAGGTAAATAATGGAGCTTTATCATACAGCACTGTAATCATAGAGCTTATATCACGCAATAGCATGCGGACATTTAAGCAAAAACAGAAAAAGACTGGGAATTGGGGTAGGGATGGTGACTAATGCCATGCCTCCCAAGTCCAAAATAATATCAGAACACATTTGGTATAAATAAAAAGGATCTGAATAAATACTTAGGTGTGTTTGTTATATGTATTTGTTTGGTGCTAATAGTTTACTTTTTCTTTTCTTTCCTGAAAGATACAAAGAACATAATTGACGGCGGGCCTGGGGGGAGTGGGTTGGGGTTGGGAGGTGGGGTAGGGGGCTTTTGCATTTTGGGCTTTACCTGGCTATTCTTTAATTGCTTGGAAGATCAGAAGCGGAGCTCCAAGGCCTCTGAACCTGGCAACAGATGAGGGAAGACGTGGTCTCTTCGTCCAAAAGCTGAGGACAGATGCAGTGAGACATCAAAGGACGAGGATTTCTGCACAGACGAAGGCCGGCTGGCTTGCGGGTAGAGGTCACAGCACCGGCGGAAGTGACCTCCAATGGGAAGCAGAGGGCCTTGACACTCAGCAGTCCGGGGGCCAGTCAGAGTGGGAGTTAGGGGAGCTTTAACTCCATCCCAAAGGGAGGCAGACGGCTCCGAGTGTTTGCTTGTGGCAGGGGTGTCGGGGGGGAGATCCTGGGGGGCCTGACCCAGCAGTGGGGTCATGACAAGTTTCCTCCAGGAAGCCATGTTTGGCCTGAGCGCTGAAGGAGGCATAGGACTTGTCTAGGCACCAGCGGGGGCTGGAAAGATACCAGGTACAGGGAACAGCACGTGCAAATGTCTGAGGCAGGGGCCAGAAGGTGAGCCCATGTGGTTGGACCAAAACCAGTGGGAAAAGGTGCACACTGAGGACACAAGGTAGGCAGGGTGCTATCCTGTGGGACTTGGGGGCAAAGGTGGGGTTTCATCTTTATCCCAGCGGCACTGGGAAGCTTTTGTTCTGTTGTTTTGCTTTTTTGTGTCGTTTTGTTTTAAGCACTGGAAAGCTCTTGAAGGGTGTTAATTTTATCTAGACGGGATCACTTAGTGGGCAGAGACAAGAGGGGTATGGGGAAGGAAAAGAGAGGAAGTTTGGAGGCTCTGGCGAAGCCCACTTGAGGGATGAGATGCCCACGGTGGGAGCAGCAGAACTGGTGCCAGGGTTGGATAGAAGTTTCTGGGTATCTCTTGTGATCTCTGCCTCAAGACGCCCGCACCAGCTAGCGCGCCTTCCACTCCGAGCTGCCTTGCAATGTGCTTGTGGGGATGGGCACCAAAAGTGAAAAGAGATGACAAAGATCCACAGATCTGAAGACCAGTCGTGGGAGTTGCAGACTCTTTGAGACATCGGTCTGCAGCCCACATTCCATCTGTGCTCCTGGCCCTCGTCTGCTCCCACGAGTGGGGATACACAGAGACGCTGACTATTTCCATGTCGGCATTAGACTGTAATGGCGACCAGCCACTAGAATAAGAACTGTTGTGTTCTGGGGCATGAATTTCTTTTGCAGATATTGACTACATTGTTAACCACCTTTTCAGCCTCTTTCTTACTTTTCACCAAGCCTTAGGGACAGGACCTTCTCCTGGCAAAACTGTGAATTAGGAGAACCCGAGGCCCCAGCTTTGGAAAGTTCTCTCCTGCTTTCGGTACCTCCTCCCATCTAGGCTGCAGACATGAGAGGCAGCGAAAGTCTCAAAGTCCAAGCCTCTGAATACATGTGGGTGCTGTTGTGATTGGTGAACTAGAAATTTATTTTAATGTTCTACTGAATTCAACATAACTTAGGTCGTGATGCATTTTCTTAACCAATAGATCTTAAAAGCCTAACCTGTTACTATGTGGGGGGGGGCTTCTGTGGACTATTTTTTTAAAGGGGTCCTTATATTTACTAGTCTAGGGAAAAGGATCAGTAGGTGGATGCGTTATTCACTCAGTAAATAGTTATTGCATGCTTCTCGTGTGCAAGGCACCATTCTGAGCCCTGGAGATACTCATGCATGAAACAGACATAGTCCCTGTCCTCGAAAAATGTACAGTGTGGTGGGAGATTGAGGCCAGTGAACAGGTGGTTAGTGACTGGAACACCGGAGGAAAGCTGGTGTTAGGTAGAACATAAGAAGTATGGGTGGAGGGTAGGTTGAGTTTTAGGACTCGGGGCCAAGATGCCCGCCACGCCTTCCTCAGGGATGTGCGTGTTGAAAGAGGAGCCCCAAAGCGGGTAAACATTCACACAAAGAACTCGATTTCTGCTGGTGGGATTTCAGGAAGTATTTTGGCGGACTGATGCAAGCCATTTAAATAGCTCAATTGGAAAATAAATTATAACCTTTGCTAAAATCATAAGATATTATTCAGAGTATATATATTAATAACCAATATCATCAACATATTAACCATTTAGTGTCCGACATAGGCTGTGCCTGTGTGATGGACTCTGTTTTCATATATTTAAAGATCTCTGTCTGGTAATGGCCTCTGTAATGCTATTAGGATGTCAGAGTAATGCTTCTGGGGTCTGGAATGGTGCTACTGTTTGGTGGCTATTAGCCAACTGTTGGAATTTAAGCCTGACCTGCACAGCAGGGAAAGCTCAGTGATAAAATTGCCAATAATAGAAATAGAAGCCAAAATATTTTTTAATTTTTATTTATTTATTTATTTTAAGATTTTATTTATTTATTTGACAGAGAGATAGCAAGAGCAGGAACACAAGCAGGGGGAGTGGGAGAGGGAGAAGCAGGCTTCCCGCTGAGCAGGGAGCCCGATGCGGGGCTCGATCCCAGGACCCTGGGATCATGACCTGAGCCGAAGGCAGATGCTTAACGACTGAGCCACCCAGGTGCCCCAAAATATTTTTTTAAATGAAAAAGAATTTGGGACCTAGCTGGCTGGTGAGAGAAGCATGAGGAGGTGAAGCCACACGCAGAGCTCGTGGGTAATACATGGCATGGGCTTTCTTACTTAGACTACCAACGCCCTTTAAAAAAAAATTGAAATCATCCTGCAGGGTATTCTTCTTAATTAATATGACTTAAGTGTATTTTGTTGTTAATGGTTACCTTGTTGGAAGGTACTCACAAAACTCCCACTGGGGACCTGTCTGCCAAGGGAACACCCAAGGGAGGCTCCTCCGAGTGCCACCAAGCTTGGCTTGATTGGGAAATGAGAAATGCGTCCAGACCTTCCAGAAACCTTCTGTACCTGTATTCATCCACTGGGTTGGTGTCATAGCAAACTTCAGGGTGAAGGAGACTTTCAGTTATCCATTGTAAGGCAGAAAGTTCAAAGTCTATGAAATTCATAAACCTCCCTATTTAAGCATCCCAAATCAGATGGAGATCAGCTCCGGAAGGTGGGGACTTTGCTTTGGGACGAGTTGCCCCACCTGCCTAGCCTCCGTTTTCCTCAGCGGGAGCACTTCCTCAGAGACTGGTTGGCATAATCCCCTTGAAGCTCTGATATTGGGCTTTCTGATTCAGTTACTCTGGGGGAGGTATATTTAGTTCCCCATCCTCTGCTCCTTACTCCCTTTGCTTCCCTTCTCTTCCCATGAATGTCGGTCACATGGACGGCTGCGTCTGTCTAACCAGGTTGGGCAGGGAGGATTTGTCAGAGAAGATCAGGATCCCTTAGCTGTTTACAGACAATGGTCCATCACTGGGTCATTCCCCGCCAGGAAGACAGGCCATGTCGCTGCCTGTCCCTCAGGGGAGACAAAGAGCATCATGAAGGTAAGGGGTCAGTTTCCCCGCCTGACATTTCACACTGGTATCTAAGTCCCCAAAAAGTAGAGCGAACATGGCCAGCAAATTGCCTGACACTGAATGAGGGTTAACAGCCAGCCTTGTCTTCAGAAAGCTAAAGAGAAGCCTGTCTTTACTGACCAGAAGACCAGAAGACACGGGTTAGAGGCCATTACTGGGGGCTTCAATTCCTTAAACACCTTTGCAGATTTGTAGTGAGGGGAGGGGTAGGCAAAGACGGAGGCCTCCTCTCAGACCTCACAATCTTTTTGGAGAAACTAGACCCCTGCTGGTAGAGAGAGAACTAACTATTCCTGGCCCCTCAAGCGCTGGATGCTAGACAGTCAAGAAGCTACCTGTGCATGAAGATCAGCAAACCTGGGCAATCGCCTTTGAGCATTTGCGATTCCTTCACAGGCCTGGATTCTACTTCCCCTCAACACGACGCAAACATGTATCTTGGCACCAGCCTCAACGTGATTGTGGACCACGGAGCTTTTCTGCTGTCTTCGCCCTGGCAGGACTGAGAGGTGGGTAGAATTGGTTTCACGGCTTCTAATGTCTCTTGTGGCAGCCAGATTTCTTCTCCTGGGCAACCCCCAGTGCCTTTAAGCTTCTCTTCAAGCACCAGAAGCCGCCACGGGACACCACACGGAGCCTACCCGTCCCACGCTGGTGACCCTCTTGCCTCTTGTCCACTGTAGAAGTCTACTGGCTCTCCACAGTGTTGGCAAGGGTATGGGAACGGGCACGCTCATCTACTGCTGATGAGCATCTAGATCGGTACAGATTGCAAAGCAAATTATCAGAATTACAAATGACCGTATCTTTTGACACACAATTCCACTTTTAGGAATTTCTCCTACAGATATGTGCAAAATTGCAGTACTGCTCATATAGCAAAAGATTAAAAACATACCAAATATCTATTAGAAAGGCACTGGTCAAATAACATAAGGTATATTCATAGAAATATTCTGGAGCCATTAAAATAATGTGAAATGTGTTGGGTTTTCTTTTTTTTTAAACAAACCTATGAATCAATCTCAGATCTATTGTTTTTGTTTTTTTAAAAAGATCTTATTCATTTGACAGAGAGAGACACAGCGAGAGAGAGGGAACACAAGCAGGGGGAGTGGGAGGGGGAGAAGCAGGCTTCCCGCTGAGCAGGGAGCCCGACGCGGGGCTCGATCCCAGGACCCTGGGATCATGACCTGAGCCGAAGGCTGACGCTTAACGACTGAGCCACCCAGGCGCCCCATCAAAGATCTACTGTTCTTTAAAAACTCTTAGCTCATGGGATGCCTGGGTGGCTCAGTCAGTTAAGCATCTGACTCTTGATCTTGACTCAGGTCTTGATCTCAGGGCCATGTGTTTGGCGCCTGGCTTGGGCTCCGCACTGGGTGCGGAGCCTATTTAAAAACAAACAAATGGAAAAAAAAAACAAAAACCAAACCCCAAACTCTTAGAATACTCTCCATGTTTTATTAAGTAAAAAACCCAAGATACTCAGCTGTGTGTATAACCTACTTCCATTCCAGTAAAAACAGGGAAAAGAGTAAGCTATGTCTTTATTTGTCTGGCAGGACACCTGGAATGTTGCTCCCGGAGGTTGCCATGAGAAGGACGAGGGGTGCCTGGGGTTTGGGGAGTGGTAGAGACATCTCAGCTAAGTCTTCGTCTCCAAAGGCTCCTGGTTAAGTCCCAGTATGTCGGCGGACAGTATGACCCATTCATCCATTAGCACTTCAAAATGGACTAATTGATCATAGTTCCAGCAATAAAACAGAATGGAAAAGGATCAGAGAGCAAATCTGGTAAGACTTCTGACACTTCTTGGAGTTGATACATCAACATGGCTCAAAATCGGAGTTCTAGAAGGCAGCAGGCAGCAGTTGGTGGGAGGACAGACGGAGAGAGGGCACGTGGGGGGGGGTCACTCTGTATTCACGTGGCATCCAGTGGCTCACAGTTCCCTGCAGGGCCCGTGACTTCCACGAGGGTGCGTGGAAGATAGAATTAGAAAAGAAACGGAGTGCAGTCCCCCGCTCCGCCACGTACCGGCTGTGTGACATGACAGCGGCCCTCCCTGCCCCAGGTGTCGTCCCCTACAGAGAGGCTGCGATGTTGAAGGAGGCAGCAGAGAGGGCCAAGGATTTGTACGCGAGCATGACAGCGAAATCTGTGCCCGAAGTTCTAGATACAAGCGTTTCTCCGCTTCTCCCCTCCTCCATCGGCGCTTCTTTCCCTGGTTTTAAGGATATTAACTCGCTAGCACCTTTCGTTGTAGCCTGTCCTCTAGAAGCGTGTGCTGCACGGCTGCCGACTTCATCTCTGAACACAGTAACGTGTGGTTTTCTGTGGCTAGCACCAATGCCCCCTTTTCTCTGCTATCCCCCGAGTTGGTGATGTCCATCTCCTTGCTTACTTTTGCTGAATGGCTGTAAAGGCCCATTTAATTTGGCTTTCTCTCTGCTTTCCCAGCTTAGGGGAGCTGCTTACCTCTAACAGGGCGCCTGCTTTGAACCATTCGGAGAGGCCTTCAGGGAAAGTGGGACCCGCACAGCCCGTCCCCGAGACAACCACTGTTTGTCATTTCTTGTATAGACTATGAACCATAGACACATGCATGTGTATATATAGCCACAGGGGTTATAATACGTACTCTTCTGAACCTTGCTTTTTTATTTCACAATGTATCTTTGAGATCACTTTATATCAGTGCACAGACTCTTTACTCTCCTTGGCTGAGTGATAGAATGTTGTGAATTATTAAAGGGGTTGGAGTTTTACGGAGGACTGAACATACTTCCATAACGGAAATTTGCAAAACCTGCTCGAGCTGGCCTTAAGGGGAAGTAAAGGGAGATGATATATAGGCCAGCTGCAAGCAGTGATTTTGGGGGGACATTATGCTTACACCCCATGCGACTGCTCAGTGGGCCGCTTCCAGCCCCCATGCGTTCCATCGGAAGGGAGAGCTGTAATTTGTGTAACTAGGTCCCTGGATCGTCCACCTGTTGCCTGTTCAGACAACGCCACCAGGCAACTCCCTGCCCCAGTCTGGAGCCGCGCGTCTGGTTGGAGTCAATCTGCAAGTCGATTCTCCAGAGTGTATCTCCAGAATTTTCTTAATCCAAACATAGCCCCTGCCTCTTAAAGGCCATTGTCCTGTCAGCTCTTCTGACAGCTATGTGCCCCAGAGCCAGACTGCTCCCCCTTGCTGGTGACGTGAACTGGCCGGCTCAGTGGGGGGGGGGTGGGGTGTGGGGGGCAGTCTGTGCTCTGTCTAGGAAGGCTGGGAACAGCGGAGTCCTAGGTCCTCCCGATGGGCCACTTCTTCCAATTGCCTCGCTCTCGTCCTTTTAAGGACTTCCTCCTCCCTCTGCATCTTTGGGGGCAGAAATCCAACAGTTGGTCCCCTTTGAGGTTGAGCTCTAGTCCCTCTGCCCCGTGTTGCTCAGCGGCTCTTACGACAGAGGGGGATGGTCCGCGACGGCCCCGGCTTTGCTTGGGCATAGACCAGAGTTGGACACACGACAGGCTCGATTTACAGAATGAGGGGCTCTGAATTCCCTGATCTGTCCTGGGTGACACCATCCGAGAAGCCACATGCCAGACCTGGCTCACCGTAAGCACCTAGGAGAAAACCTGATGCCTATTTAAGGAGAAGCAAAGAAAAACCAGCTGCTTTTCAGAGCTTGGCATACAGCTGCTCCGCTCCTGGCTCAGACAGCGGGACGCCTGGTCATCTGGCACTCACCGCCCCCCCACGCCCCCGGGGGCAGGCTAACGGCAACACTGTTGTAAAAGGACTCGAGTCTTACAGATGCTGCTAATAAACCAGCAAAGGACCTGACTTGGTGCTGAGGCCCACTGAGCCCATCGCAGCATCTCCTACGCGGCAGTTCACTTTGAAGTCACAAACACCCGGCCGCAGAGGCAGATAATTCCCGGTAACCTTCAGAAAACCCAATTTCCAACGATGTGCGACAGAAGGACTATTTAATAGATGCAAATGTCATGCTTGAACATTTTTAGTCTTTCTCGTCAGTGCGTGAGTCACTTGGAGTGACAGATTGCATTCAGGGGGAGAGCAAGGATCTTACCAGAACCCCATTCCTTCGCTAATTTATTTCATACTTTTGACTTTCGTGAACCCTCTCAGTGATTTTACAGGAAGCTGCCTGCTGCTTTCTGACACATCACACACTTACCAAATCAATTCAACAGAACTGTGGCTCAGTTCCCTTTAAGGAAAACGCAAGTACCAAAAACTGGCCCTGCTGAATCTACCCTGCGCATTTCAAACTCCGGCTGCCTTTCCAGCTCATTTGTCTCTTTTCCTTTAGAGCTGCCTATGGCAGGAAGTCTTTTATTCATTCATTTACATTTTATTTTATTTTATTATTTATTTAGTGGCCTCAGACCCCAGAGGCTTTTGCTGGAAGGCTGCGTTGGCCTCCTTTTGCACAGGTAACAGGTGAGGGCCAGTGACAATGTGACAACACTCAGTCACTCTCGCGCTTCCCCCTCTGCAGTAGCAGAGAGGCTCCGAGGAGACAAATCAAGTAGAATTGGGGTCCGTGACTTCATCAAAGCTATGCCTTCAAGCTCGATTGACCTGGGGAGATTTTTAAGCTACCAATGCCTGGACCTCAACCCCAGAGATTCTGTTTCCACTCATTAGGGGTGACACCACACCCAGTGCCATTTCTGAAGGGGAGGGGAGGGAAGGAAGGAGAAACCATGAAGAGTTCTTATGGGAGCCCCTCGAAGGAAAGGATGAATCTTGTTATGCGTTTGTCCCCAGGTTCTAGCCCATCGCTTGGCACACAAAAAATACTCCAGAAAGAATAAATAGAAGGCTGAATGGATGTTTGAGAATGTGAACTGGAAAGCTTTGAAGACCAATAAGAGGCCAAAGAGTGTGGTGGGAAAATTCCAACCAGCTGGGGTTTGGGTGAGTGGGCTCTGATTTATTGCCACCATTTGCTCACTGGGTACTTTGGGCAAGATGCCCCCCACCCCAAACCCGCCCTCGACTCTTAGTTTCTTCATCTGCAATGCAAGGGGTTTGGAGCAAATAATTTCTAATGTTCCTTCTCTATTTTAAAAATTCTCCGAGTAGATGGTTGCTATGCCTACCGATGGCATTTGGCCACTTTTATTGCTACATGTGTGATTCTAGTCAGCTCTGAATTGGCTTAAGCTAGAGAGCAGTTGTCCTTGAACAAGAACTCTGGGGCCATCAAAAAGAGGTTGCTTGGTGACGGTGTGTGCAGTGATGACAGACACCCAGTGTAAGGGGAGAAGGCAGAGTGTTCTAGAACATTCTCTGACGCCCCTGCTAATTCCATGGTGGGTGGATGGGGGTGGGGAGGGAACACAGAAGCCTGGAGCATTTCTTTTTTGATGTGAGCTGGAGGTGTGCTGGTAGAAACATGGAAACCAAAGCCAGCTTCAGAGACTTAAAAGTCAAAGTTGACTTTTCTCCTGACCCAACTCCCTTCAGCATTGCCCAACTCTCTCCAAACACAGGTGAACGGCTGTTTATGTGCAGATGAAGAAAAGCTCTCTGTTGACTTTATTTCCAAACCCTGCCTTTTGGAATTGACACAAGAAGAGGGCAAACTGCTCACCAAGCTTGACCATCCAGTCAGCTGGCTCCAACCCCCTCTCCCAGCTTTCTGGCTCCATCTCCTCAAACAAACTCTGGAAACAGATCATCAATAACACAGATAAAAAGCAGGGCAACATGGGCTTTGAACCCCAAGGCCAACAGGCTGATTGCAAACTGGTCAGCTTCTCTCTGGGGCTGTCAGCCCCCAGGGGTGAAAGACCAAAGCTCCCCTCCTTCTCTAAGCCCCACCCTGCATGGTCCAGTCCCCCTGGGCAGGGGGACCAGGGCGTGATTTGCACTCCCAGGGATGCTTCCTCAGGACTCCGGGTGCCCAAAGTCTCGGCGTTGTGGTGGTACAGGTGGAGGGAGGCTGTAGCTTGGAACAGATGCCTGAATCAAAGAAAAGGCAGTGTTCCTTTCCGGTTAAAAGCACAAACTCTGGAGCCAGACGTCTTGGTCTGTCTCTCACAAGCTCTGTGACCTTGGGTGAGATCTTCTTTACCCTCTCCTCACCTTTTCCCATCTGAAAAATGGGAATAATAATGCACTTACCTAGAAAGGCCGTTTGGAGGATTAACTTCGTTCTCATTTCCAAAGCAGCTTAGAACACTGCCTGGAAAACGGGGTGTTTCAAATAAACTAGTGGTTCCCCCTGGGGAAGAGTGTAAATAGAGTGTGCAGGGTTCCACTTTCTGGGTGGCTTTGGGTGAAGGGTTCTCGGCTGTGCCGGCAGGACCCTGCTTCCCCTGCGGCTGGCCCTGGCTGCCCTGTGGCCTGCCTGAGTCTTTGCAGTTGGCTGTCGGGTGTGCGCCGCCAAGTTCTTCCTTTTGGCCAGTTGATCTTCTACATTTCAGCTCAAGCAGCACCTCCTCCAAGAAAAACTCCTTACCTTTTTGACAGATCTCTGGTCAGGAGCACAAGCCCTTCTGTGCCATTCCAAAATTGAGCTTTTATCAATGTGAAAGCAATCTTGGGGTGCCTGGCTGGCTCAGTCGGAAGAGTGTGCGACTCTTCAACTCAGGGTCATGACTTCAAGCCACACACTGGGTGTAGAGAGGACGTAAATAAATAAGTAAACAGAAGAAGAAGAAGAAGAAAGAAAGAAGAAAGAAGAAAGAAGAAAGAAGAAAGAAGAAGAAGAAGAAGAAAGAAGGAAGAAGAAGAAAGGGAGGAGGAGGAGGAGGAGAAAGCAATCTCACTGGGGGCAGTTGATGGCAAAACCCTGACCTAAACTGACATGAGGCTCTTTATAGTCTTTATTTATTCCACTTGGTGTAGGTATTCAAATGGCTGTAGAAATATTAATGGTGTGATGACAGCGTGCTGCCCCAGACTCTACCGGCACATTATATGGGGCACAGGATACCAAGCTTTTCTAAAAAAAAAAAAAAAAAAAAAAAAAAAAAAAAAAAAAAATCTGCCTTCCAAAACACAGCTGATCCCAGGAGTTTTGGGTTGCAGATCTGCAGCACGTTTGCTCTGATTATTGGCTTTGCTCTTCTGCCTTGTCACTAAATGAGAATCTTAAGGGCAAATGTTTGTTATAAATGATGATCAGTTAGTATTACTTGAATGAATGAATGAATGCTTTCTTGTAGGGAAACTGTACCCGTCTTTCTTAGTCTCTGTGACATTCTCCACCACTCTGTGACATTTGTGGAAGGGTCTGTAAAACTAATTTCATGTGGCTCTTTGTTTCTTCCTCCTTGGGGCCGGGACTGCAATTCGGTGGGCTGTCCCCACGCTGGGATGAGCAGGGCCTGGGAAGATTGTGTTTTGAACAGCTAGACTCCTCCACGATCCATTTTTTTGAGGAGGGTTTTGAAGAAGAGGGAGCATTTCTGGGGCATTGGCATGTCTTTTAATAGAAGAACTTTCCAAGATCAGGGAGGGGGGGAATGAGTTGATGTCTTCACTCCTGAGATTCTCTTTTCCTTCTCCTTCCACAAGATAAAGCTCTACCTGTACAATATTGAAGGGAGAGGATGCTCCACCAGACCCAGCCCTCCAGGCTCAATAAAGGCAAGGACAGTGAGAAAGACACATTGGCTGCTCCCAACCGAGTTATTAGAAGAGGGGAGGAGGTGGAGGCCTGGATAGAGTTGTGAGCCAGCTGGCTCCCAGTGTACACGAGTTAAAGACCCCACAGGGGATATACTGTGACAAGGGAGAACAGTCATGTTCTAAGTAAAGAAAAATGGATAATTATTAGATAATTCAAGCCCAAATCTCACATTGGTCCAAACTGCCTATGGTCACGAGCAGAGAGCTTGGTCAGCACCCAGAGGACACCTCTGAGCAGCCACCAGAAGTCACTTGCCAGGCACCTCTGCGTAGACAGCCGAGTGTGGCCGAGACGCCCACCGGCCTCCGAGGAGACTGCCATCTCTCAAGAACTAAAGTGTGGCTTATACTATGAGGTTTGAAGATCACGTCCAAAAGGATGGGAAGCAGAGCGAAAAGGCGACACTTGCATTGCTCTTTGGCTATTGTTTGAGGCAACAAGGAGAGTTGGCAGCACCAAAACCCTCGCTCGTGCCAAGGCCATGTGACTCTCTTACTTAGCAGACCATTTTCAGGTTTCGATGTCTTTGGTTGACTCCTTGTTTCCTCTCTTGTTCTCTTTCCAGAGACCCCAAATGCCTTTTTTACAGACAACTGGGTCTCTCTTCAGCGTCACAAGGTGGAAGGCGCTCAGCAGCCTGGCCAATGTTTGATTATTATTCGGGAGTGGACAGAGGCAGGAAATAGTGAGGATTCTCGAAACTGAAATCCACAGACAACCTCCAAGTTCACTGTAACCAGCAGCTTCACCCCATTCCCCAGACCCCTGTCCAGTTCCTTTTAGACCAGCTTTCTCGAGCATCCAGGGTACGGAGGGCATGGATGAAGCCCTGTGCCATCAGGTGGCTTATGGTGATGCGTAGGAAGGGGCCCAGTACACAAACACCACGACAAGAGGCAGAAAGGGGCCAAATGCTGCACGTTCAGAGGAGAGGTGGAACTTTCACGTGTTGGGGGCACCAGGAAGGGCTTTGTGTGGTGAGGTGACATTGGAGACGGACTCTGAATTTTGAGTAGAGTCGGATGTGTGGGAAGGTCCCTTCTAGTAGAGAGAACAGGGTGAACAAAGGCAAGATGGGAGGAAAGCTTGGGGTGTGTGGGCAGATGGTCTGTGGGAAGGGGAATACAGGGGCGGGAAGGGGAAGTGAGTCTGAAGCCTGACCGTGGCTTGGAGTGCTTGGCTAAGGAGTTGAGATTGTCACCGGTGGCCACTGGCAGCCATTGAAGGATTTCTGCAGGGGACAGCGGTGAGTAGAGCTGGGCTGTGTGTGCACTGGATTGGGAATGGGGCAAGGAGGAAAGGGGGTGCACTGTCAGGAGGTTCCTGTCGTAACTGGGGAGTTATGACAGTTTCTGAGGCCAGTCAGGTGGAGGTGGGGGTGCAGATCCTGAGCTGGTCGGCGTGTTCCTGCCGCGCTCTGCCCCTCCCCCCCCGAGATCAACAGTGTCACCCTCCGGGCCAGTCCCAGCGGTCATGCCTCAGTCTTCATCTTGCAGACCAACCGTAGTACAGATCTGCCTCTACTCACGGTGGGTTATGTCCTGATAAACCCAGCAGGAGTTGAGGTTATCATTAAGTCAAAAACACATTCACTGCACTAAGCTACGGACCCTCGGAGCTTGGCCGGGCCTCCCTTACCCGCGCTCCGAACACCGACCTGAGCCTGCACTTGGGCACAATCCTCGCACAGAGCCTCACGATCAGGGGCTGGCTGACGTCTCCTGTACGGAGCTGACTCCCTCACCGCGTGGGGAGCAGATGGTTGGCGGTGGGTCGGTCGTTGACCCTCATGTCATGCTCCTTGGCTGATGGGGAGCCGGGTCGCTGCCCCCCCGCCCAGCGTCACGGAGGGGGTCCCACCGCATGTCACTGGTCCCAGGCAGGATCCACACGCCAACTGCCAAGTAGGGTTTCTACTGAACACATATCCCTTTTGCACCATCGTAAGGTTGAAAGATCATGAAGTTGAACAGTCGGGACTGTCTGTAACTGACCCCCATGGTCTCCCTGCCTTCAAAAATAAGCTCTCCTCTACTGTTTCTGGGACCCCCCCCCCCAGCTTTCTGGGCCACTCCAATCCTGATAGTCTCATCTTACGGTCCTGGGACCCTCCTTTTCAGTCTCGGAGTTTTAAATGCCATCGACATGCTGATGGCACTTACACTGGTATCTCCAGCCTGGACCTCTCCCTGAATTTCTGTGTTCAACTTTCTACTTGACCTCTTCACTTGGATGTCTAACAGGCCTCTCACATTAGCATATTCAAAAGGGCTTCGACCTTATTCCCCAATCCTGCTTAGAGCCTTTGTGTGTCTGTTACTCCATCCCCTAGTGTGCTTCTCCAAGTAGCCACAGAGCTCATTCTCTCAGCCCCGTGAGGTCTTCACTTTGACCCCCCCACCCCCCCCACCCCCGTCTAGACGTGGACCCTCACACGCTACCTTAATCCTTCCCCTGCTTGCTTTCCATTCGTGGCTTCATCAATGTTTAATGTAACATGCATTTTATTTATGTATATGTTTCCTATTTGTTTGCCTCCATTAGAATAGATATTTCCTCATGGAAAGGATTTTTGCTTTGCTAATCATTTGTAATTGCTGTATTCTTAGCCACTACAAGTACGTGGTACATGGTAGCTGCTCAGTGCATGTTTGCTGAATGAATGGAAAACTGGACTTTGTCCCTCTTTGGACTTGGGGAGCAAAGCCATATGGAAGCACAAAGATGAAGTTCCAATGTGGATGCCTGGGAAGAAACCAGGGTACAATTCCCAGAAATTTAGAAAGAAGGGAGAAGAAGTTTGAGAGTGGTGTGAGTTTAGATTGGGATGTGTAGAGACTGTGGATAGGAGAGTCGAGGGCTCTGGGAGGGGGTAAGAGGTAGATTTGTCATTGCCCCCCCCCCCACAAAGGTGACGACTTTAAGCCACAGAAAGAGGAGGAGGAGGTGGATGAGGTGGTGGGGGGAGAGAGAGAGAACCAAGAGCAAATTATGGGGGAACATCGTTTAGGGGAGGAGAAAAACCAGCAGGAGTAGCTGGGGAGGGAGAGAACAATCCGGAAGGTGAAACGTCATGGAGACCAAAGAGCATTTCAAGAAAGAAGCAAGGGTTGTAGCACTGAACACCTCACAGCGAGGGAAGGACGAAGACTGGCGAAGGGCTAGAAGCGGCCACGCAGAGACCGCTGTCCCATTGCCCAAACTCCCCACATGGCCTGAGCGCCAGGCAGGACAATGGGGTCTGGTGGACACTTCGCATGTAGCAGAGTGAGGTGCTCGGAGCTTTTGTGGAGGCGGCCTAACAGGAGTGCAGGTTGGCTGGGAAGGGGAGACAAATAGAGGACACAGCCTTCAGGAGGATTCTGCAGGCGTCCTGACTAAAGGAACTTCTGGAAGCGAACTTAAGGGCTGGTGGCTTCAGTGTTCACCTCGTAGGGCAAGAAAATGACTGGCCCAAGGTCCTTGGGGCCCTTGGGTTTCCCAGACCCTCAAGACGGGTATGACCACTGCTCTTTCCATGTCACCAGCAGTGGGTATTTCCCAATGCTGTGGCTCTCCAGTCTCCACAGCTAATATTTGTCTCTCATTGATCCAGTTGCCAGCCTGTTACTTTTTAACTGGAGTCCAGGGTTCAAAGGCCTGAATTTTGTTTAAACACTCGTTGCATTGGGGAGGGCATGTCCCCTGATAATCCCAACTGATGAACAAGCAAGGATCTTCTAAGTCAATATAGACAGCAAAGAAGGCAAGAGAAGGTGGGGAGGGTGGGGGAGAGAGTGGGAAGCCCCTACTGGCAGAGGAGTCCTTAGAATTTGTGAGAGCGCTAAGTAACTAGGACTGGGAAGACCAATCCCAAACCCCAACTTTCTGCCACAAGTAATATTAAGTATGTTATACGTTAATATCTACAATCCTTTATCAAACAGAAACTCTTTAAAAACTATAACATCATCCTGGCGCTCCAGCGGATACCTCTTGGGGCAGAGACTCCCGCCCTCAAGTGTCTGGTCCTTTCCGGTCCTTCAGCTCTGTTGGCCAAAGGAGTGTTTGTGTTGCCCCGGAAGGTATGTGGAAAATATGCCTTTGCTTCTGAGGGTGGAGAGAGCTCTCTCCTTCGACAGGCGGAGAGGCGGTGTGGCTTCCTTTGAGGGCCTAGGGTGGGGGCTGTTCCTGAGGACAGGCTGGCTCTTCAGGGCCTGGCCGTCCCTCCGTTCTCCACAGGTTCCCCTCAGCCTCTGCCTGGGGACTGCAGAGGTCCCTGCCCTAGGGGACGGTGGAGCAGTGAGGGAGGGTGCCTGGATTCCTGAGGGACTCCTGGAGCAGAGCGTCATCTCGAACCCACACAGATGCATGAGGAAGAAACCTGTATCATATTGAGGCACCCCTTGGGTTTCCTTGTTACAGCATTAACTTGCCCTGATAAACCCTTGCTTTCTTCCCTCCTCAGGATGCATTCGTGAAGAAGGGGGCCCAGGAACTGGGGCATGATCCAGGCCAGCCTCTCCATCTTGAGGCACTGGTGACAGACCATAGCAAGACATGCCTGGATTTCAACCTGGAAGTTCAAGATGATCGCTGTATGTAAACAACAGGCTTAAACATCCTACAAGGTGATTGTGTATATTTGAAAAGTGGAGATTTTCACGTTATATATGAAATGGGGGATACTATTTGGGTATTAGACGATCTTTTTCATTCGTGATGACCTGTGGCTTCTCACGCATTGACTTAATGGGTTTCATGGCTCCAGGGCAGTGTAGACACTGAACTTAAATTCTAGCTGTGTAAACACAGCTAGAATTTAAAAAGTCACTGTAACTAATCTCATGGTTCCATTTCTGTGAAATCCGAAAACAGGCTAAACTAATCTATGGTGCAAAAAAAAATTCAGAACAGTAGTTGCTGGCGGGCGGGGGGAGGGCACCAAAGTGGAGATGGGCCCGGAGGAGACACAAAAGAACTTTCTGGGGCAATGGGAATTTGGGTTACATGGGTGCAGGCATTTGTCAAAACTCCGTGAATGTACACTTAAGATTTACTTCTTGTATGTGAATTTTACCTCCATTAAAAAGGAAACAGCGGGTCCAAAATGGAGTCACTTGTGCTAAGCAAAACAAGACTTCCTAACTGCAGTCTCTCCCCTCCGCCCCACTCCCAGGAATGTGACGGGGAGGGGGGTGTTCACCTTTTTCCACAGAGAGAACCTTCCTTCTTACTCAGTCCCCACCCGCGGGCGCCCCCAGGTCGTGACAGCCTCCTGCCATCTACTAATGAAGGGGCCTGTACTGGGTCTTAAGTCAACGCACCATCTATTTGTTTTCCGGTCCATAGAGTTCCCAGAATTAGGAAGTTAGCCATTATCAGGCCTGCTTGGCCTGGTCCAGACTGAAATGATGACACAAGCTAAAGGTAGAAGCTATGAATCACCTACACTTAGCTCTTGATAAGTAAAGAGAAGCTTTAAGAACGGCCCGCTCAAACTTCTAGTAGAGTCCACTCAGTGGACATGGTCTCCTGCGGAGCTCTGCAGAGGCACTGGGCAGGAGGGGACAAGCTGACGGGGGGGCAGGGGTGTTCACCTTTTGCCACAGAGGGAACCTTCCTTCTCAGGCTCCCCCCGTGGGTGCCCCCCAGGTTGTGACAGCCTCCTGCCATCTACTAATGAAGGGGTCTGTACTGGGTCTCAAGTCAGCGCACCATCTATTTGTTTTCCGGTCCAATTCAAGTCCCCTAAAGACCCACGGAGTCCTCAGCCTGAGTTCTCTGGGAACCTACCATCCTTTTCGAGAAGTGTTCTCTCCTGGGTGAGGGGTCTGCCAGTGGCTTTTGTGCTCACGTCCTGGGGCCTCTTGACCATGGCTCCTCAGAAGCAAACCGTGGGAATGAGAAACTTGGATGCCCACGCGGGGCGCCGCCGTTTGACTGGGGGCTTTGGCCCGCCCGAGGTGCTCAGCTCACTCACGGACTTCAGGGCAGATGACGAGCTTCTTCACCTAGCCCCCGTGTACCTGGTACGGGGTAATATATTCCTCTGTTCACTCCACCACTTGTCTTTTTCTCTCAGAAGGAACATACGCAAGTTTGGAGCCGCTCTTCCCACCAGCACCTCACACGCTGCTCACACCACCTTCCCAGCAAGACGCCATCTATTGCTAACTGCGAAAGGACTCAGTTATGCCCTGCAGGCATGTTACCTCCTGGCAGTCCCTGAGGGGCTGTCCTTGATGGGACAGGGCAAGGCCAGTAAGAGGAGGCTTCGTACTGAAGAGGAAACATTTTTGAGGTGGCTACAGTTGTTTAAACTGCAGGGAACTGATGCAAGACCTGGATTTTTGACAGCATCGTTCTTCTGAGAACCTCTTTGGGCTTCATGACCGACTTTTTTTTAATTAACATGATGTATCGTTTGTTTCAGGGCTACAGGTCTGTGATTCGTCTGTCTCACACAATTCACAGCGCTCACCACAGCACACACCCTCCCCAGTGTCCGTCACCCAGCCACCCCCTCCCTCCCACCCCCCACCACTCCAGCAACCCTCAGTTTGTTTCCTGAGATTAACAGTCTCTTATGGTTTGTCTCCCTCTCTGGTTTCATCTTGTTTCATTTTTCCCTCCCTTCCCCTATGATCCTCTGTCTGTTCCTCAAATTCCTCATATCAGCGAGATCATATGATACTTGTCTTTCTCTGATTGACTTATTTCACTCAGCATAATACCCTCTAGTTCCATCCATGTCATTGCAAATGGCAAGATTCCATTTTTTTGATGGCTGCATAATATTCCTATACACACACACACACACACACACACACACACACACACACACACCCACATCTTCTTTATCCATTCATCTGTTGATGGACATCTAGGTTCTTTCCACAGTTCGGCTATTGTGGACATTGCTGCTATAAACACTGGGGTGCACGTACCCCTTCAGATCACTATATGACCGACTCTTTAACTCACATTAAATTGAGGGTTGGTGGGTTAAAAACCAGAAGTGAGGTAAGCCTTTCTAGGGATGGACTCCTTTGAGTTATGCAAGTATTATATAAAGTCATTAATTCCCAAGCTGAATAACAAGATGACAGATGGCTAAGAACAGATGTGCAACCCAGTGAGTGTGAGCCTTGTGTTTCGGGCAGACTCCAATGGCGTCGTAGAGGTGTGGGGCTCTGAGGGATATTAAGGAAATGAGTGCTCTACATCTGCAGGCATTTAAATCCCCCGAACAATTAAGACAATGCATTAACGGAGAAGCTTGAAATCAGACAGCCCATAATACTCGATGTAGAAAACGTTCCAGCTTCCATAATTCTTTATTAAATATTTGACAAGTTGTATCACTTCTTTACAACGACTTCATTTGTCACATTACTTTTTCGCTGTCAGGAAAACAATCTACAATTTCTCTTTAGATCTCTCAAGAAAAATGAAAAGCAAAAAAGGATTTGTTCTTAAACAAAACTTTTCCTGTGTGTATCAAATTCAACCATATTTTAAAGCCATTCTGATTGTGAAAAGGAGCGTTATCCAGAAGTTGTGTTTAAAAAATTTCAAGGTAGCTTGGTTTGTAATCACCGTATCAAATAGTACTTGGCTTTGTATTATTAGGAGGTGGGGGGTTTATAATAAAAAGTTATGAAACATTGAGAATTCATTTGGAATGCTTGAAACTCTTTTCACCTTAAAAGTCACTGTTTTTTTCATGTTTCATTTGGTAAAAGATCCCGAATTACGGAATGACAGCACATTAGCATCATTTTCCTGGGGTCCCTCTCAGGCTCTGAGGGTCAGCCATCTCAGGACACAGCTTGGAGGAAACTGTAGAAGGACGAAGCTCTCACTCCCTTTTGAAACCAGATTACTCGAGAAAGGTGTAAAAATGCTATACAAATATATACATATATATTTGGACAGCATACGTATGTAAGTATATATGTATATACATCTCACATAAGTAGTAGTAAAGGAAAAACAAAGTTATGCAAAGTTAACATGAAGGAAACCGTGACAATCTAGGTGAAATCAGTCTGAGTCAAAGGGCAAACTGGCTTATCTAGGAACACAGATGTCTGCGGACACAGGGTTATGGTCATCAGAAAGGCTTTCACTGCTCTGACACGAGGCTGAGATGCAGGACAGAGGTCTGTAGCCAATGCTGTTAGATTCCTATTGATACTCCTTAGAAACATAAGCCCAACGAACAAGAAAACATGCATTTTAAAACATGCGTTGCTCTGTGCACAACACCTTTCACCAAGGAGAGATGTCTAACGAGAAGTTCTCTTGGAAAATTTCATAAAGACGGAAAGCTATCCTTTTCTGAAATAAAACATGACACAAGCTCACGTCCTAATGCTACACACAGCATCGTTTCTGACACTGAAAACACTCGGGGGTGGGGGTGTGTGTATGCAAGTGTATATACACCGTTCATTAAGGCTTAGATAAATTAAAAAGTGGTCCAAAGTATATCACATTGTCTTCCCAGTTTTAAAATCTAAAGTACAAAGTGGAGTTTATAAGGATTTCTTAAAAATGCATCTCAGACCTGAAATTGGCAGTTTTGACGTGACTTCTAAGGATGTACCCCAAAGCCTGAAGGAGACAAGAGGTAGTGCTCGATTTCCTGGGAGCCAGGAAGGGAGCAGAACAGGCAGTCACCCTGCGCAGCTGCGCCCCCTACTGACAAGGCAGGAGATGACACCAGACAGTAAGTGCCCTCTCCCGGTCAATAAGGGTGGGGGGTGCCGAGGAAGAGGAAAAGAGGGGGGCCAGCACAGCGGGCAGGGGGCTCGAGAATTGATTAACCTACGCTCTCTATAGATTTTAAAAGTTCAGAGGTGAGACACAAGACAAGAAAATGCTAGAGTCAAGTGTTAAACAATTAGTTAACTGTTACAACAACTAGGAATTTGCTGCATATGAACTTGGCTTTCAAGAGAGCCAGTCTGGATCTGGCAAGATCAAACAGCCACGGTACATGTTGCCTATTTAACACTGTGACATGTAGAAAGTGGTTCAAATATTTTGCCAACCATTTCTCAGAATCTGTCGCTGCATCTTCATGTGGGAGGAATAACCTATGTCCGTCCCTTTAGAGCATCTGCCATCTGACCACAGGGAAAATCCGATGTTCGACCAAAGGGCCTTGTAAACAAAAATCAAAGAAGCATCTTAACATTCTTGTGATTTGGTTCAGGACTGGCTACAGAGAAGTACATAATGGAAAATGTTTCAAAGCTGAATACAACCACAGACAAACGCCGCATGGTTTCCTGTTCCAGAGGCAGCCGGCAGAAAAGCAGCACACCATCTGAAGCTAATCCAGACTTTCCAAATTCGCCTGCAGGCCAGCAAGGGACAGGGACAGAGACACCCAGGACCTATAGGCAGGCGTCATAACTCATGTCCACAAAGCAGTTGTTAACTCTGGAACTAGCTTCTTAACCTCGTGGCAAAATGACCCATAGTAATACTGTTAACTTTCTTCAGGCAACTAAAAAAAGCCAGATCCAGGTAATTTCTAAGGGAACAGAAGGTACAGAGCCCCTGCACTGAGGAGAAGCGCCAGCGGGGAGGGTAACTAGAGGCGGCAGCCAGTCCTGCCCCCCCCCCCGCCCCGCCTCCCTGGGGCCTGCTGACGGGAACGACCAGCAGTCCCTGGGACTCTGTCGTGAAGACGTCGGAGAGTGGTTGTCAGCATCTAGAGAAAACAAGATGTAGGACTATTTTAGACAAAGAGTGAAACACTGAGGATTGCTGAGATGAGGGAATCCGATGTCGATCAAAAGCCAAACAAAAAAACACACCCCAAACCCAGCACTGTTCAGCCGTCACCGAACCCAGCATTTAGTGGTAGATGAAAGGAGTGGTCAGTCACAATTACGGTCTTTCAAGTATTCACAGGGGTATAGTTTGACAATTCCCATCTGCTCCTGGCATGGAAGTGATCTTAGGATGGATTTTTCTTTCAAATTTTTAACACTGCCTAATTTGCAATTACACAGAATATTCTGATTTTTTGAATACACGGTTTACAAAATGACAGAGTCCCAGTTCTTCAACTAGAATCATGGGCTTTCTCCCCTATAACGACATGATCACTCTCAAGAATCCGTCCAGGCATTGGCTTTGGTGTGAGTCTTAGAAAGAAAGCCCTCTGGACCAGGAGGGGCCACAGGAAGGGGGTTTTTTGCCATGAGACATTTGTTATATATTGACTGAAGAGAGGAAAAAAAAAAACAAACCCACAAATAGAGAAAAATAATGAGCATTGTGTTTTTTTCCAATTATTCAACCTCTGAGTTCTCTGATCACTATTGGATATTTTTAAATCAATAGGAAAAGGGAGCCAATCCTCACCTCTGTAGAAATCCACCTTCTCTCCGGTACCTCCGACCTTTGCACCTCTTAAGACGGCTCACTTATAACCCCGAACATTCGTGGTTTTTCACAAGCCACCCAGAGCTGGGTAACAATGAATCTCTTACACCAAAAGCTCCTTCTTACATAACCAATGGGGAGGCCCCCAAACCACGATTTTCTGTCTTATCTACAGCAAGAGATCGAATCTCTAGAGCCCCCCGACTGTCACGACAGGGTTTAGGACAACACAGGTTAAAGACCACAGAGCTGCTGAACTTCCAGGCTGCCCTCAGGCTTCCTCTCAAAAAACCACGGAATTCTGCAATGAACACTCACAAGCGGCAAAGAATCCAAGCGCGCGGAACGCTCCACCCCCGCCACCGCCACCGCCACCGCCAGCCAAACGGCCCGACCGACCGCGGGGGTCAAATGCAAGTTCCTGCTCACTTTTCAGTCCAGCACAGAACGGACACCATTCAGGCAGTACGCAGTGGCGAAGCATGCAACATGTCCCAGGGCACAAAACCCGGTTAGATGAAGTGTGCATTCAATGAATCTTGGTAGTCGCCCCGAAATCACAGAACGATGGGTGAGGACGGGGTCTGTAGGCTCAGCTTTACAGCCAGGTTTTAGACACCAGCAGCCAGAGTCAAAACTGACAGATATTGCACCGGAAAGATGCGTGCAGGGAGAGGAAATAATCACCACATTGAATGTCTACGGTAAAAAACCAAAACATCAACGAAACCAGACGGGACCTCCATGTCGTACATAAAGTGCCTTCAGAATTGGTGCAGTTAGAACAAAGAACTGGTTATTTAGCGACCATTAGCCAATGCATACAAATAAGATATGAAACAGATCTCTGGTTTCCACAGTTTCAAATCAAGCGGTGCCAAGGATCGTTCAAACGTCTCTGCTACGAACAGCAAAGAAGAAACGGTGAGGAGAGAAGGCCTGTACAGCATCAGGGAGGGGTAGGTAATGTCTCTTCTGAGAAAGTGCAGTCCGACCCTGTCCCACAGGTGTTCTGGCACACGTAATTACTTCTAAGGAATAATGGTGTGAGTCCTTCCAGTCAACACCGAATTTGTCACGCTATGTTACAATTCTCTCAGCCTGCAGCTAGTATGCTAAATTTGTACAAAAAAAAAAAAAAGGTAATATCCAGTTTGTTTGCATTTTGAATACGGAGAAAATTATCATTATGCCTAATGTTATAGTTTAAATGCTCTCAAAGTACTTGTTTGTAGAAGGTTTTTGGACAAAAATCAGTTTTCCAATTCTAATAAAGTAGGGAGAGGGGAGGTGCTCAAAGTACTTCAAAAATAAAAAAAAAATGTCACTGACATTAAACCTGGTATGAAATTCAAATACAAAAAAAATATGCTCACTTTTCCAAGTACACGAGACATCTTTAATTGTTAATGAAATAAAATCTGAAAATCGATCTAAATCATTTTAAAAAGTAAACATGAGTTGTAATACTATACCTGTAGAGTGATTAATTCCATTCATTGTCATTATAAAGTATGTAAAATATTTATTAAGGGCTTTGCCTACAGAGGCACAACATAAATAGAATTAAGTCCTCCTGAAATGTCATTAGTGTACACATCAACCAGTTGATAATTCGTGGTGGAAAATGCAGGAACTCGACCTGGGACTGGGCTCCCACATCTGAACCTGGGCAAGTCGTGGGCGAAGGCTCGAGAAGGCTCGGCTCCAGGAGCCACACCTGCGGCTCCTCCTTCCACCTGGTCTCTGCAAAGTCTGTTGTTAGGCAAATGCAAAAGTGCAAGCAGGGCTTGCTGGACGACCACCACCCCGAGGCCGGGGGGGCGATTAATCCACCCCCTCAAATCCTTGAGCGTTTTCCACGGCCATGAGAAGCTTCTCTCGTAAATCTTCAAAGGTCTCATATGGAGGTAAGTCAAGGCGATTAAAGCTGCAGAAGTAACAGAAAGTACAGATAAAAGGCTATCCTTGTTACCCCGTGGTCATGACAACTTTCCTGGTTGGGGGGGGGCTGAGCAGGCATTTGGTATTTGAGCAAGAGGATGTGCAAGTCTTCAGCAACAATTCCGAGTCATCAAAAATAAATACCAGCAATGACACTGTGCACGCCAAAGAGGTTCTATAACCTATGGACGAGAGACGAGAATTTTCTGATAGGCCACAAAACCTCTCTACCACAGCTAGATGTGGAGCCGGGGGGCCGGGAAAGGCCCAGCTCGGGGGGTGGGGGGGAGGCCCAAGAGGGAAGGTCCCTGACATGTGTGCCGAGTTTCAGATCCTTGAACACCAAGCACTTACATGTTTGGGATGAACCAAGGTTGAGTCTATTTGGAATGCTCTCACTTACTCTACACTAGGTCCCACGCCAAGTGCTTTCCCGGATAGCAACTTCCAGATAGTCACCTGTGATTCCAAATATGAACAGAACAAGTCCCCACATTTCTCGGGAACCCGGGAACCCTGAAGGCGACGTCTAAAAGGGTTTTCAGTTCCTTGATGCTCTCAAATGTGAAACAGAACCTCACTTCTGCAGACTGCACTTAACGGGAGCCTGTCACAGAAGGTGGCTTTCGTGTCAACTGCAACTGGTCCTTCATAGTCCAGGGCCAGGGATCCCTAGGGGGCCTGGTGGTGCCTTCTCCAGGTTCTGTCACCACCTGCCCCTTGTCTATGACCCTCTGCTCAGAATCACCGTGATGATCATAGGAGTTCAAGCACATAAAGTGCTTAGGACCCTGCGTGGACCACAGCAAGCGCTTGCCAAGCGTGAATGAGCTGGTGGGCAGGGGTCTGGCTCGGGCCTGGCACTAGCCAGCTGAGTGGCCTCCGTAGTCTCCATGGGCTTCACTTCCTCACGTGGAAGAAGTACGGGCCTCGGGAGGTGAGTTTTAGTCGCCTCCAAAGAGCAGGCGGCTCTGTGATTCTTTGTAAAGTGTAATTTTAAATATCCAAGGACTGATCTTAGCTAGAACAGTGAGATGAAGCCCTTTCCATCTCAGACACTGGATAATCACCTCTGCGAGGTTTATGGAAAGTACACTAGTTCTCGCCCTCCTGCTAAGTCAGGTTTGTATTCTGAAGCTTAACTGCCAATTTTATCTTTTCATAAAACATGGAAGAAATCAGGCCTATCTGCAGCTGAAGTTCGGTCGTGGCCGTTGCTGTGAGCAGCCAGCAAAGCCCCGTTCCTCTTAGATAGCACAGCCCGGGGCCGGGCCGGGAGGACGGGTGCGCCCCCGCCAGCCTGCGCCCAGCGCCCTTGCTCAGCGGGAGGCAGCCATCTGTGGGGAGCACTGGCAGGAAGATGCTGTGACCCACAGAGAAGCACAGAGGCTCCGGTAAGAGCCCCCGGGGCTGCTTTCCTCCCGTGGGCAGACCTTCGTCCTAGGGAAGGGCAGGGATCTTCAACTCCAGCTGTCTGCCAGAGCCACCTGGGGAGTTCTGAGAATCCCACAGCTCAGGCTACACACCACACCCATGAAGTCCACATCTCTGGGGCCAGGACCCTGGCATCGGTATTTAAAAAAAAAAAAAAAAAAAAACAACTTTCTAGGAGGTTCCAATGTGCAGCCGACGTTGAGAACCACTGAATTCAGAGGCCGTATCTGGGCAGCACTAGGCTTTAGTTGTGACCCAAGCATGTGGACTTGGGAACAGAAGGAAAGTTCAACAGTAAGACATCTGTCCACAGGGGCACAGAGGGACACATGGGCTGGACACTCGATTCCTTGGTTCTCCTCAAAGAGCCTCCAAAGAAAGTGAACTGTATCAACCGAGACAGCAGATCTCAGTGCAGGGTTAGCGTGTCGATTCTGGTTCTGGCAGAGCTGAGTCCCAATCCTGCGCTTTGGGAATCTGGGAGCTGCGTGATCACAGGGCAGGCTTCCCCGAGCGCGCCCTGACGCCACCAGACAGATCTGATCGTGCCCGGCCCACAGAAGATGGCTGGGCCCAACCGTTCAGCTCTCACTCTGCCTTCTCATGACGAGACCATGAGTTTGGGAGCTGTGCAATCAATCCCAGCAGGCCCGGGGCCCAGCTCTGTACTGCCTGCCCCCCCAAACGAAGGCTATCATAACCCAGAAAATGACATTGGACTCAGATACTGTTTGGAATAAAAGCTCCGAACTAGCAACACATTCTCCCTCTAGAAGAAAGGCAGAGAATGATGGCAATCGCTGCTTGGGAGATCCACCACTTTTAGGTGGGGTCAGCTTGCTTTCAAGGGTCGGACGGGCAAGGACCATATTCCTGCCATTCAGAGTCCTGTGAATGGTATGAACGGGGAATGCTTCCTCTCTGGCAAGGCGAGGGAATCAAAAGAACCTCCCACAGCCAATTTTCCACAAATACACTTTCATGAGAATTCTCTCCTAGGTACTCTGAGGCCGGGGAGGCGTTTCCCACGATGAGTGTTCAGTTGCATCCTGCAGCCCAGAGCGGGCTCTCCAGCAGTGAGGTGACGACCGTGGGCTCACCATTTTCCAGACGGCCCACCTCCACTTGCTTCTGAGAGCAAGAAATAAAAGCCTGTGGGGGGGAAACCAACCCAAGGAACACGGGCGCTTGGATCAGTCAGAGCTCCCCCAAGAGCTGCTGGGTTTAGGGGACTTCTCAGAGACATGGGAGGCCCCTCCTCCTGCCCTGCATCCTGGACGCCTGAGGGCTGCCTTGCTCCACACCGGTCTCCGTCGCTGACCCCTGGGGACGGGGCCTCTGTCACACCTCTCATGCTCCTCCAGCCAGTTGTACTGTTGCTCAACTCCAGAGACGTATGGGTTATTGATGGCCATGAGAGGCCTTTTATTTTTTCGTATTTACTCATTTGAGAGAGAGGGAGGAGGAGCAGGGGGAGATGGACAAGCAGACCCCCCGCTGAGTGCACAGCCTGATGCAGGGCTCGATCCCACGACCCTGTGATTATGACCGAAGCTGGAATCAAGAGTCCGACGCTGAACGGACTAACCAGCCAGGGGTCCCCATAAGAGACCTTTTAAAACAAAGTTTCTCCAGGGAATTTTATCCCATGTTCTGGGGATAAAAACCAACTTAAGGTTAGAATAAAAACCCAATCTGTCTTATAGAGTTTGAGAACAGTCATTTCCATGTCGAGTGAATACACAGTGAAATCTCTGCTTCCAGGAATGATGGGGTCTCGAGGAGGAACTCCCCCCAGCATGGCGGGGGGGGGGGGTTTAACCCTTTATGAGACAAACACACTGGGTCCATGCAGACCCTGATTTGAATTTTATCAGCATTACAACTTACATTTCATCGCCATCACTGGCACCTCGTACTCTGCTCTTCGTGGGCAGGCAACATAGCCTTCTGTGACCTCCAGCCCAGCATCAGCCCCAGCTAAGTATTTAAAGCCCTATTTATGGACAACTGTGTGTTTCTGACACTCACCATGTGTGAGCTCTGGGCAGTTTTTCAGGACTCCCCCATTGCTCTATTGTAAACAGCTGAGGACCATTGGAACCTAGACAAAAAGAGAAATAAATAAATGCCGAGCACCGTGGAGGCCGGCAGACAAGAAAGCTAAGGCGGGGCTTGGAGGAAGGGGAAGAA